>NW_024496526.1:16978083-17445583 GCF_017590055.1 Onychostruthus taczanowskii
GCCCCGCGGCGCGGGGCTGGCTGAGGGCGGCTGCCGGGAGCGCGGGGCGCGGAGCGAAGCGGCGGCTGCGGCGGCCGAGCGCGGGGCACGCCGGGAGACCGCTCACGTGGGACCGGGGGCGGTGCGCGATGAGCCGGGCGGTACCAACAGCGCCGGAAGGAGGGGGTGACTTCCCGCTCTACCGCTTCGGCTCAGCTCGGGAGGTGGCGGTAGATCTCCCCTCGGTCGTGCTGCGTGGTACGCGCCGCGTTCGTGCGCCCCCCCGCGGCGGTGCGGGTGGTTGGTGCCGCTGAGGGGGAGCGGCCGCCATGAGCCCGCTGGGAGCGGGGAATATCCCGCTGGGAACGGCGAATATCCCGCTGGGAGCGGGGAATATCCCGCTGGGAACGGGGAATATCCCGCTGGGAGCGCACCCACCGCCATCAGCACGTCCCACTCCTGCACCTGCACAGCCCGACAGTCCCCCCCCTGTGCCTGCGAGTCCTTCCCGGGAGCTCTGGCGGCCCTGAGGCCGAGGCACTGCCGGGGATCCAGGGGCAGCCTCAGCTGCTGTGGGAATAATTCCATTCCAGGGCCTCGCCTCCCTCACAGCCAGGAATTCCCGATATCCCATCCATCCCTGCCCTGTGATCCAGGGAACCCATTCCTTGAATCCTGTCCTTCCAGGGCCTCGGGAAAAAAGTCAGAAAAGGAGAACTGAAAACAAACGGTGTTAAAGCTCAGTGTAACTTCAGCTGGCGGTGTCTAAAATGTAACTCTGGCTTTCAGGAAAGGTGAAAATCCTGCTGTTTTCCTCGCACAAAGCCCTCCTGCCAAGGTGTTGGTGTGCAGGAAGGAGTTAATTGATTAAATCAAGGTAAAATTGTGCGTGGCCTGAAATTCCTGCCCGTCAATCAAATCGCTGGGAGAGATGCTTTTGATAAATTTGATAATTTTGGTTTAATACCCAAAACCCACCTGAAAAAAAGAGAAGGGAGAAGGCCTGGGAAAGTTGGGGAGGAATTCCCAATAATTTATAACTTGGTCTTGTGCCACTTGACACCAAGTTTAGCTGGATGGAGTCTATCCCACACGGCAGAGTCGGAGAGGGCTGCATCGATTCTGTGGGATAAATGAATTTAAGTGGGGATTCCAAAGGGGAATGACTCGGGAGATCCAGGGAATGATCTCTGCTCCCTTGGTGTATTTATTTATCCGTGTTTCTCTTGCTGGAGTTGCATACCTTGGAGTATTTTCCTGTCCCCAGCCCGTGTTTCGTTGTTGTCCTTCAGCAGTGGGATTTTCAGGGATGGGGATTTATTTTCCTAATATTTCTGGATTTCCACACGCCTCCACGGTGATCAAACACCTCATTTTACACTTTAATGTATAGATCTTTTATAAATCCCGTGGCTGCCATGAGCAGTTTGGCTCAGCTCATGGAAATATGGAATAGTTGGGATAAAAAGGAGAGAAATTCCTGCAATCCCTCCCTTCCCTGGGCAGGGACACCTCCCTCTACAGCAGGTTCTTCCAGCCTGGCCTTGGACTCTTGGAATAAACACCCCCCTGAGCCTAAAGAATTCTCTAAATCCACACAAAAAGGCCTCAATTAATCGGATTTTTCTGCCACAATGAAGCAGTGAAATTAAAATTTAAATTGATTTTTAATTAAATCTTGAAGTCTCATTTCAATCTCTCCTGGTGTGCGGTGAGCTGGGCTCCGGTGGGGCACAGCTGCTTTTGTCAGCCTGAGGTGTAACTTTAGTACTTGGAGTGCTTTTATTTCTTTATTTTTCAGCACAGCTGCCTAAAATCAGTCCAAATCAAGTGAATTTATATAATTTTTTTTCTGATTTTTAAAACTGTTTTTTGTGATTTTAGAGAAATTTTGATAAAGCATCCAATTATTCAATCTTTTTTCCTGATCCTGGAGGAAACTCCTGTTTTTTAATCTGGATTTTCAGACAGGATTTGTAGAAAATACAGAATTCTGAAATTAAGAAAATTGAAATACAAATTTCAATACAAATGCTCTCTGAAATAGAGAGTTTTGGAATAAAAATTCTGAAATACAAATTCTGAATTGCAGATTCTGAAATAGAAATTCTGAAATAAATAAAAAAATCTGAGCTGAAAATTCTAAAATAGAGTACTTTGGAATATAAATTTGGAAATGCAGACTCTGAAATAAAAACCCTGAGACACAAATTCTGAAATCCAAATTCAGGAATGCAAAGTCTGAAACAAAAACCCTGAAATAATTAAAAAAAAAATCTGAAATACAAATTCTGAACTAAAAGTTTGGAAATATAAATTCTGCAATGCAAATCTGAAATATGGAATTCTGGAATACAAGGTATTTGGGACAATGAGCCCTGGAATTCCTTTCCCATGGAATTTTACCTGTTAGCTGGAATGTATTTAACCAGTGGGATTTGTTTTTAATGTATTAAACCTTTTTTTTCTCTTAGAAAAACTGTTTTATTTCCTGTAAACTCGCTATAAAATCGCTCTCGGGTGTTTCCCAGGCACCCAGAGGCGGATTTCTTGTGGAAAGCAGAGAATTCCACGGGAATTCCTGGAGCGGCCAGCAGGGAGAGGGCTCGCACGCGGAATCTCTCGGGCAGGGATCTCGCAGCTTGTCCCGGCATCCTGAACCGACAGCAGCTGGGAAAGGACAAAAAGCAGAGGACTTGGAAAGGGACGTCTCATTTCCAATCCATTAGGAATTCTGGGGCTCCCGGGAAAACGCGGGGTGGTTTCTCGGCGCCGGGAGCTGGGGGTTCCAGGGGCACAGCGGCCTTGGAGCCACAGCTCCCACACTCCAGGAGAGCTGGAGCTGCTGATCCAGCCCCGCCAGGGGAACCTCGCTCTGCGCATCCCAAAGCCGGCATCCCGTCCCGCCGGGATCCCGTCCGGGGGGAGCCAGCGGGATCCCATCTGGTGAGATCCAGGGGGATCCCGTCCGGGGGGAGCCAGCGGGATCCCATCTGGTGAGATCCAGGGGGATCCCGTCCGGGGGGAGCCAGCGGGATCCCATCTGGTGGGGATCCCATCCAATAGGATTCAGCAGGATTCTATCCAGGGGGATTCCATCCAGTGGGATCTCATCTAGTAGGATTCAGCAGGATTCTATCCAGGGGGATTCCATCCAGTGGGATCCACCGTGATTCCATCCAGTGGGATTCAGGGGGATTCCAAGAAGTGGGACCCAGCGGGATTCCATCCAATGGGATCCAGTGGGATCCCATCCAGTGGGATCCAGTGGGGTCCAGGGGGATCCCATCCAGGGGGATCCCATCCAGTGGGATCCATCGGGAAGCTGCAGCTGCCTTCCCTTGGCTGGCTTTTCCCAGCAGCTCCGCCTCCAGCAGATTTCGCCGGTTGGTTGTGGTTGGGTTTTTTTGTTGTTTTTTTTTTTTTTTTTTTTTTTTCCATTAGAGCTCATAAATTATTTAAGAATTGCAGTGATTTGGTGTTTTAAAGTGGTTCTGTGGGAAGGGTGGGGCTCTGTTTTCCTTCCAAGGAGTGTCAGGATGTCTGAATCCAGGGATTCAGTGCATCACCCTTTGGAAAGCAGCTGCAGGGAGCTTTTCCCCATCAAGTTTTTTTGCCATTATTTCTTCCTCTGATAAACTTATTTTTCTTTCTTTAGCCCATGAAAATCAAATTTCCCAGCAGTGAATTTTCCTTATAAATTGGAATTTTCCTTATAAATTTCCTGTGGGATTGGGTTTTCTGGATGGTGCAGTGTTCCCTATGGAAATGTGTTATCCCAGGTGTGTTCTGCTCCCGCTTTTCATCCCAGACAACATCAGGCCACAGCTGGATTGTCGCCAGCCCAATGTAGGGAAAAGTAAAAAGACAAAATCCAACTTCTTTTCCTGGGGAAAAAAAGTCTGAATCTGAGGATTAATAATTCCTTGGGAGCGTTTCATGTGATGGGAACAGTGGGAATTCCTCTGGAAATGAGGTGTCACCTCTGGAGGGGTCTGGAATGTCCCTGGAGCAGCTCGAGCATGGAGGTGTCATTCAGGAGATCCATTTGATGGAATTTGGGAGCCTGGAAAACACTGGATCTGGGGAGTTCCTCTTTTTAACAGGTCAGGAAGATGAGAATTTGAGGGATGGGCACCAGGAGGAGCAGCACATCCCAAATCCAGCACCAGAGGAAGGATGGGAGGTAGGTGGAGCAAAGCCAGGGCAGAAGGCAAAGATGTTAGAATTCCAAAAATAAATTGATGTTCCCCTTGGATACCTCCTGGCTTACAGGAATTCCCACACCAAGAGGGATAATTTGGACTTTGTATCATAAATGTTGGACTTTTCCCACCTGATTTGCCCTCCAGGAGAATCCCAGTTAAACCCTGCTGCACCTCACGTGCCTAATCCCAGATTTCAGTGGTTAACAAGGGATTTGATCCTAAAGAATTGTGGCTCCCATCTTATTGTTTCCATCTGCTTGTTGCTTTCCATAAAAATCACGCCCTGGAGCAGAGATCAGTAATATTTCTGCCTTGATCCCGCTGCTGCGTGGCTGATGAATTCATGGATTTAGGGCAAATAATCCCGATTTCATTACCAGCAAGTGCTAGAAATAAAAACGGCCTCCGGACTATTGGTGGAAAAACAAATCCCGGAGTCGTAAGAGAGGATTAAAATTGGAAAGATAAAAAAATCTCTCCAGAGAAATGTTCAAAAGCTGGGAGAGTGGTGGCAGCTGCTTCCCAGAATCCAGCTCTCCAGCAGCACTTGGGAGCCTTTGGATACGGGAAATAAAAGTGGGCAAGAGGTGGGGGAGGGCAGCGTGTGGAGAAATCCTGATAAAACAGCTCTGGATGAGCTGGAATTGTTGTTTTCCCAGTTTGGAGCTGTCTGGGATGTGCCCTAAGGAGCCTCGTGAGGCTGAGGGTAAAATTGTGGGGGTGAAGCTTAAAGGGAACCGAGCCGCAGCTAATTCCCAAGGCCTGGGAAGAGCAGTGGGATAACAGCCATTCCCTGCTCCTGGGAACGGGATCACTCCCAGCAGGAGGGGAAACAAAGGCAGCTTTTCCAGGAAATATCCAGAGCAGTGGGATAAAGCCATTCCCTGCTCCTGGGAACGGGATCACTCCCAGCAGGAGGGGAAACAAAGGCAGCTTTTCCAGGGACTATCCAGAGCAGTGGGATAACAGCCATTCCCTGCTCCTGGGAACGGGATCACTCCCAGCAGGAGGGGAAACAAAGGCAGCTTTTCCAGGGACTATCCAGAGCAGTGGGATAACAGCCATTCCCTGCTCCTGGGAACGGGATCACTCCCAGCAGGAGGGGAAACAAAGGCAGCTTTTCCAGGAAATATCAAGTGGGATCAAAGAGTTGGAATGAACACCCTGAGGGGGATATTTGGGAATAGCTGTGGACATCGGCTCCCTCCACGTCCATGTGTGGCGTCTTCCTCAGGAAGGCAAATTCTTAGTGAATAATCCTCTGGAATGCTTTTCCCCCCTTAAATCTTTTTTTTTTTTTTCCTTCTATTTCTTCCTCTTTTACTTATCCCAGTTGTGGAGTTCATTCCATAGAATCCCAGACTAGTTTGGGATGACATCCTGAATCCCACCCCTGCCATGGGCAGGGACACCTTCCACTGTCCCAGGCTGCTCCAAGCCCCAGAGTCCAGCCTGGCCTTGGGCACTGCCAGGGATCCAGGGGCAGCCCCAGCTTCTCTGGGAATTCCAGCCCAGCCAGGAATTCCCAATGTCCCAATCTCCCATCCATACCTGCCCTCTGGCAGTGGGAGCCATTCCCTGGCTCCTGTCCCTCCATGCCTTGTCCCCAGACCCTCTGCAGCTCTCCTGGAGCCCCTTCAGGCCCTGGAAGGTCACATTTGGGTCACCTCCAAGCTCCTCTCTTCCAGGCCGAGTTCCTGAGGAAGTTTTCAATTCATTAACCGTGTTTAAAGGCATTGGATATAATTGGATTTTTTAATTTGGATGCAAAATGCAATTACAGCACGTTGTGTTTCCATCCTGGCGCTGCCTGTGCCCGTGAGCTGACTTTGGAAAGGGCTGGAGGGACAGGACCCAGGGAATGGCTGCCACTGCCAGAGGGCAGGGATGGATGGGAGATTGGGAACTGGGAATTCCTGGCTGGGCTGGCATTCCCAGAGCAGCTGGGGCTGCCCTGGATCCCTGGAGTGCCCAGGCTGGACACCGGGGCTTGGCTCCACATAGGACAGTGGAAGTGTCTAAACACAAAACTGGAATATTTATCTTCCACACAACAGAATTCCAAACCCCTGGGATATTTTCTGATTTTCTTGATGTTATTTTCATGCTGGTTTGGAGATGCAGGGAAAAGCAGGCAAAACCAATTTACAATTAAAATGTGATGAAATACAGTAATTTTTCCTCACTTCTGTTTCACTTCCACCTGATACAAATCAGCAATTTTGGGTTCCTATATTCGAACCCTTGGGCTCGGTGATATTTGTACAGCACTGTTTTATTTTCTAACCCCGCAGGAACTGAGTTATTTAAGAATTTTTATTGGATTCAGTGAAAACAGGATTGCTTTTCTATCTGATTTTAGGAGTTTCTCCTCCCTATGGTTTTTATAAATCCTGGAGTTGTAATTCCATGCCAGACATTTGCAGCCAGGAGTAAATTCCAAAATTAATTGCACCAAGGATACAAAAGGATTTGGACAAACAGACAAAGGTTAAAATTGCTGCTGTGTTATTGTACATTTAAATTTTATATATTTTAGCATTGTTTAGGATTTAGTTGCAGAGTTAAAGGCTAAATAATTGCAGGAGGAATTATTAGGAGAGGTTTTGTCCTTACAAATGATACAAATCCACTTTTCCTGCAGTATTTTTCCCAGGAAAATCAAATCTCTAGTCGTGTGTGGAATTTCATTTGTCTCACTTAATTTCCTTCATATAAATCATGGGGGAAAAGATGTGGCTCTGAAAAATATAAACTGTTTTTTTGTCAGGATTAAATTGTGGAGGAACATTCCCTATAAGAAATGCAGGATTTTAAGGAATTATTTATCCAGGGAAGCCTGGGAATGAGCCGTTCTCTTAGAAACCACAGCTGCAGTGGCAGCAGGTGTTTGTGTGACTGACAGCCCCTATTAAAAATGTATAAAAATACGTTTTGATTGGTCTAAAAACGCGTTTTATTCCAGCAGGTGCTGTCTGTGGGAGAGCTCAGCAGGTTCTGTGCTCGTTGCACTCAAACCAGGCCTGTCCCCTTCCTCCTCCAGCTGCTGGTGTCAAAACACCAGGAAAACAAATTCCTGCTCTCCTTTCAAGTCTCTTCACCACCAGGATTTGAGGAATTTCAAATAAATGCATTTAAAAGTCAGGGTGAGCCTGCAGAGCCTGGTTTAGTTGTTGAAATAATTCAATAAAATGGGTTTGCAGCTCAGCTGTTGCCACCCAGAGGGGCAGAGCTGAGGGGTGGAGTGAGGATGGAGCTGGAATTTCTCCACCTGGGATGGAGCTGGAATTTCCCCCTGTGGTCCAGGGATGGGAGGGAATTCCAGCTCTGCATGGCATCTTTCCATCTGCTTGTCTGGAAGTGCAAAGTTGGAGCTTCCCAACACAGAATCCCAGGATCCTTGAGGCTGGAAAAGGCCTCAAGGTCATCAAATCCCAGCTGTGCCCGATGCCTGCCCTGTCCCCAGCCCAGAGCCCTGAGTGCCACCTCCAGGAATTCCTGGGACACCTCCAGGGATCGGCACTGCAACCCTCCCTGGGCAGTTCCAATCCCTGAGCCCCCTTTCCATGGGGAAAGTCCTGCTGTGTCCACCCTGAGCTGCCCTGGGCCAGCCTGAGGCCGTTCCCTCTGCTCCTGTCCCTGTTCCCTGGAGCAGAGCCCGACCCCCCCGGCTGTGCCCTCCTGGCAGGGAATTCCAGAGAGGGAAAAGATCCCTGGGGATCCTGTTGTGCTCCAGGCTGAGCCCCTTCCCAGCTCCCTCAGGGCTTCTCCAGCCCCTTCCCAGCTCCTTTCCCTTCCCTGGACACGCTCCAGCCCCTCAGTGTCCCTCTTGTCCTGAGGGTCCCAGGACTGTCCCCAGCCCTGGAGGAGCCTCCCCAGGGCCAGCTCCTGGCCTGTTCCTGATGGACAAACCCCTCCCTGACCCAGACTTGCACCTTTTCCACGAGCAGGATCAGATTTTCCCGAGAGCTTTCCGATTTCTCTCAGCACTGCCGGCTGGAAGCACAGGGCGAGGACAGTGCCTGAGATCCAATTCCGTGTCACTGAGGGAGTGTTGAGAGTTGCCACAGTTGTGCTCGGGTGGCCTCATCCCTTCTCCTTCTTTTTTCCTCCTGTGTGGATTGAAATCTGACCTTCCAGCCCTCGTCATTCCCTGCAGCTTCATCCCCCTGGATGGCTCCCAAAAACCTTCACTCTGAGGAGCTGATTCACAATTTCTTTATTCCAGTGTGCGAGTTCTGGAGCACACTCAGCATCCCCAGGGGATTTTTTTTTTTGAAAGTTTATTTTTAGCTTTCCCAAATAATTCCCAGATTTGGATTAAATTTCCCTCTGTGGAGCAATTTCAGGCCGTTGGTTTGTGCTCAACGTCTGTCACTGCCACCGGTGACCTACAAAAGGCGGGTGATGATATCCCAAGGATGAATTATTCAGCTGCTCTCAACTCTGGAGATCCAGGGGCGGCTCTGGAAATCCACCCTGAGCCTTTGATCCCATCTTTCCTCCCCTTCTGGCACTTGGCCTCAGCTGCCTTTGGGGAGAGGGCTGCTGGAGCGGGGAATGAGACCATGGAGGAGGAGGAGGTGGAGGAGGGACAGAGGTGAAAAGGGGATTGAAGGAATGGTGCTCAAGGATGAAATAGTAGAATGGTTCAGTTGGAAAAGTCCTCTGAGATCACAGAGTCCAACATTCCCAGCAGTGCCTCTGTCCCCAGTGCCACATCCACAGGGCTGTGAAATCCCTGCAGGGATGGGCTGCACACGGAGTTTCTGATCACTCCTTGGACTATAATGAATCTTGGAAAGAAGGGATTTTGGAAAGGAATAAAAGAAGAATAAACAATGGGAAAAGGGAAATCAGCAGCACCATTGATAACTGCAGGTTTCCATAAATCATAAAAAGTAAATTCCATAAAATCTGCTGCCATAAATCCATGGACTGGGATCAAACTTGATGCATCATGTCAGTCACTCATGGACCCTGTGGAAAGAATCAAGTGTGGGAGCAAAACAAAGGATTTTCCAGGAGAATATTCCTCTTACGCTGTTATCTGTAATGTACAATTCCTTTAGGTGTTGTAGGATTCCTAAAACTCACTTGGGTTTTTTTTTTCCCTCTTGGATACAGTACCTGTGGCCTGGTTTAATTCATTTTTTTGGGTTAATTTCTGACATCAAACAAATTGTCCTGGAAAGCTGCAGTTTAAGCAAACGCTATTTTAGTTAATTTATTCATCAACACAACTCTGAATATGAGCTGAGAATTCCATGTTCCTTCAGCTTTTCCAGGGGGTGGCCCCTGTTCCCACTTTCAGCCCTGAAATCTTGTGGGCGTTTATTTAAAGGCAACGACTGAGTTATTTTTTAGGCAATAAAGGAAATGCCAGGTGATTCCAGTGCAATATCCTGAATAAAAGCAGGAAGTTGGGAAAGGCAGTGCTGGGGGTTAGATGGAAATCCTACCCTGCCCCCAGCAGGTGGATACAGGTGCCCAGCAGCACGAAAACCTTTGGTTTTAGGAGAAAATAAATTGAATGAATGTTATTGGTGCAATGATCCAAGGGCTGGAGCCAGGCTGGGAGAGCTGGGAATGTTCCCCTGGAGAAGGGAAAGCTCCAGGCAGAGCTCAGAGCCCCTGGCAGGGCCTGAAGGGGCTCCAGGAGAGCTGGAGAGGGACTGGGGACAAGGGATGGAGGGACAGGAGCCAGGGAATGGCTCCCACTGCCTGACAGCAGGGATGGATGGGAGATTGGGAATTGGGAATTCCTGGCTGGGCTGGAATTCCCAGAGCAGCTGGGGCTGCCCTGGATCCCTGGAGTGTCCCAGGCCAGGCTGGAACCCCCTGGGACAGAGGGAGGTTTTGGGGGTGGATGTGGATGAGCTTTAATGTTTCCTCCCACCCAAAAATCCAGGATTCTGGGATGATTCAAGGAACTAATGGCAAAAAGCAGCTAAAAAACCCCATTAAAATCCTTCTTGCTTATCTCTGTAGTGCCAGCTCGGCCTGAGCTCCATTGTGAGGCTGCAATGACTGAAAACCTTTTTTCCTCACTGGTTAAAATGCAATTTGCTGAGTCTTTTGTGCTTTTGGTCTAAATAAATAGAAACTTCTCTTGTTCTGGCCTTTCATCTGCATAAATTACCATAATTAATGTGCAAAGTGATTCATCCGGGCCACAGGCATTTCATAAATTGGAGTCCTGATGTTTTACACCAACGTTGCTTTGTGTTGGAATTATTTGTAGGGAATAAAGGATGCCCTGAGAGCTGCTCTTCACATCAGAGTATCTCCCTGGGAATGAGGTGGAATTAATGGGCACAACAGGAGCTGCTGTTCCTGGGGGTCTGCTGCGTTTGGAAAAGCCTGGATGGGAGAAAAAAAAAAAATCAAGGGATGGTTTCTCCAACATTTCTTGGGAAATAACAAAGGGAAATGTTTGGGTTTGTTTCTCTTTGGTCCTCGCTGGTGCCCCACAAAAATCCCGTTATGTCCCAAGTGCATCCATAGGTTCAGCATTGTGCCTTTTTCCAGCCCAGAGAGCTTCCTGCCCTCAGAAAAGGGCTGAGGATGGATCTGCTGCCCTGGAATCCAGGCAGGGATGCAGAGGGAGGCTCAGCTGGGGCTTCCAGAGGCTGATTCCAAAATTAGGAGGCGCCACTGGGGCAGGACAATCCACAGATCCTCTGCTCCCACAGCAGCATATGGGACACAAGGATCATGAATCCTTAAATATTCCCCCAGTTTGGAGCCTTGAGCTTCCCAAAGGTCATTGAAGCACAAAATCGTAAAATCATGGAATGGTTTGGGTGGGAAGGGACCTTAGAGATTTCCTAATTCCCCCTGCCATGGCAGGGACACCTCCCACCGTCCCAGGCTGCTCCAAGCCCCATCCAGCCTGGCCTTGGGCACTGCCAGGGATCCAGGGGCAGCCACAGCTGCTTTGGGAATTCCAGCCAAGCTCCTGTTCACCCTCCCAGCCAGGAATTCCTTCCCAATATCCCACCTAACCCTGCTTTACCACAGCATAAGCTCAGATTTACAAAGCCCGGCTCACACTTTGCACCCTGCAGCTCGGCACAGCCCCAGCTCTGCTGGTGCCCAAAAGCTCGGGAGATTCATCAGGAAAAGCCTCGTCAAGCACAGTTTGAGGCTCTCTGGATGCCTCATTTCCATCAGGAATTATCCCTGCAGCTAATTGAGGGATCATAATTCCAGGGCCTGATTGTTCTCTGCAGGAATGAGCAGCCCTGAGGACGCCCTTCCATCACCGTGATGAATGCCAGCCTTTATGGAGGCTGCAGGGAGCGTGGGGAGAGTTATCCCTCACAAACTGCTCCTGAAAAAGCAGCCTAGGCAAATATCCCAGCCCTCCTGCAAGATCTGTGCTCGTGGGATTGCGTGGAATGAGCGTCCTGAGAGGAGCTCGCCAAAAAAAAAAGGGATCTTGGGATTGTCAGCTTGGAGGAGAGAGAATTCGGGGGATCCAATCGAGACCTTCCAGGACCTGGGGGAGCCTGCAGGAAAGATGGAGAGGGACTGGGGACAAGGCATGGAGGGACAGGAGCCAGGGAATGGCTGCCACTGCCAGAGGGCAGGGATGGGTGGGAGATTGGGAACTGGGAATTCCTGGCTGGGCTGGAATTCCCAGAGCAGCTGGGGCTGCCCTGGATCCCTGGCAGTGCCCAAGGCCAGGCTGGATTGGGCTGGGACAGAGGGAGGTGGCCCTGCCATGGCAGGGTTGGCCCTGGGTGCCCTTTCCCATCCATTCCCACCCAAACCATCCTGTCATTCCCATTCTGATTCCAAGGGCACGGAATGGCACCGCCAAGTCCCGAGTTTCCCTGCGCAGGAGCAGCGCTGTCCCCGCAGCTGGCACAGGTGGCCCTGCCGGATGCCACCCGGGCACGGCCGGGCTCAGCAGAGCTGGAAAAGATTCCACGAGCAAGGAACCAGGGATGAGCGCAGGAGCAGGAAGGAGCGGAGCAGCCCGGGGAGGGCAGGACCGGCAGCGGCTGCCCCTGGCACGGTGCCAGCCTGTGCCAGGCCGTGCCAGGCCGTGCCCGCATCCCGTTCTCCCTCTGCGTCCCGTGGCAGCGGGGCTGGGACCAGCTCCAGCGGGGCCTTTGGGAACCTGCTGGGAATTGCGTGGCACTGCCAGGGGCACGAGGGACGGCAGGGCACGGAGCTGGGCTCCGTCAGCGCCTTAATGAGCTCGTTAATGAGGGAACGCTGATTAGCTGCCTGCGAGGGCGCCGGCTGATCCAGGAATAGATCAGGAATGCTGCGGAATCTGAGGGTGCCTGGGATTGATCTGCTGCTGTCCCACAGCGGCAGCCCAGCCCAGGGGAGACTAGTTAGAGTTAGTTAGTTAGTTATAGTTAGAGTTAGTTATAGTTATGGTCAGTTATAGTTATAGTTATAGTTAGTAAAGTTAATTATAGTTACAGTTATAGTTACAGTTATAGTTAGTTATAGTTAATTATAGTTACAGTTATAGTTTAGTTATAGTTATAGTTAATTATAGGTACAGTTATAGTTTTAGTTAGTTATAGTTATAGTTATAATTATCATTATAGTTATAGTTAGTTATAGTTATAGTTATAGTTATAGTTACTTATAGTTATAGTTACAGTTATAGTTACTGTTATAGTTATAGTTACAATTATAGTTATAGTTAGTTATTGTTACAGTTAATTATAGTTACAGTTATAGTTACAGTTATAGTTAGTTATAGTTAATTATAGTTACAGTTATAGTTTAGTTATAGTTATAGTTAATTATAGGTACAGTTATAGTTATAGTTATAGTTAGTTATAGTTATAGTTATAGTTAATTATAGTTAGTTATACTTATAGTTTAGTTATAGTTATAGTTATCATTATAGTTATAGTTAGTTTAGTTGTAGTTATATAGTTAGTTATAGTTATAGTTATAGCCAGTTTAGTTAGTTATAGTTATAGTTATAGTCAGTTATAGTTATAGTTAGTTATAGTTATAATTATAGATATAGTTAGCGTTATAGTTAGTTATAGTTTAGTTATAGTTACAGTTATAGTTATAGTTGTTATAGTCATCTAGTTCTAGTTCTAGTTAGTTATAGTTACAGGTATAGTTGTTATATAGTTCTAGTTCTAGTTTTAGTCATATAGTTCTAGTTCTGGTTCTAGTTAGTTATAGTTATAATTACAGTGTATTTATATTTACAATTATATTTATATTTATATTTATATTTATATTTACAATTATAGTTCTAGTTGTCATAACATTTATGCTTATTTTGTATTTAATCTGCCCATAACACCATCATATTAAACAATTATTGGAAACGGATAAAATCTTTGCAGGTGTTGAAAAAAAATCAGGAACATTCCAGAATCCTGGCTGTGCTTAGGATTGATCTCTCCTGGTGTCCCACAGCTTCACTGGTGGCAGCTGCAGCCCAACCCGGGGGAGATTATTTATATTTATAATTCATTTACATTTACATTTATTTTATATTTAATCTGTCCATAACATCGCCACATTGAACAATTACTGGAAATGGAAAAAAAGCTTTACAGGAGTTGAAAACTCTGAGAACTTAACTTTTTGACTTAAATAAATGAGGATATTTCCTGCCATAAGCTCCTAAACACCTGAACCCACCCCACCCCTTCTCAGCCCAAACCTGTGCTAATTTTTAATTGCTTGGCTGCTCCTGCATTTTCAATCAGCCTCCAGAAATGTTCCCATTAACATTCCCAGGATTTATTTCCCACGGACAGCAAGTTTGGGGCTGTGGAGAACACAGAGGCCCTCAATAAATCTCATTTTACAGGGGATGATGCACATTTTAATGATCTCATTCTCTGGGATGGCTGGAGCTGGCCGGATCACTTATTCCAGGGAAAATCTCCTGACAGGAGAGATTCCATCAAAGCCTGGCTCTTCCTTGGCTTCACCCAGACAATAACACAGGAACAAACAGATTTCCCACTTATTCCTTGCTGCTGTAAATTCCAGGAGGAATCAGTGGAGATTTATTGTGGAGGAGATCCAGGATCAGGCTTGGCTACAGCTCTTGGAAAAAGAAAGCTGGATCTGGGTTTTAATTTTATTTATCTCAGTTCTAAATGAGAGAGAAGAAATTTAAATAAAATTAAAATGAAAACGAAAATTAAAATAAGAAATTAAAATTTAAATTAATACTAAAATTAAAATTAAATTAATATTAAAATGAAAATGAAAAGAAAAATGAAAATTCGTTGGAAAAGGCTTGGAGCAACCTGGGATAGTGGCAGGTGTCCCTTGGTTGGAATGGGATGGGTTTTAAGGTCACTTTCAACCCAAACCAGCCTGAAATTCCAAGAGAAAAGCCATAAAATTGAATTCTCCTGGAAGTTTCACGTGCTGCCCACCCAAAGTGGGTGTGACTAATTAGAGCTCTGATTTTACCTGATTAGAACTCTGATTTTACCTAATTATTGCTGGATTTTATATTTTAATGCAGCTCAAAACCCCTTTAACAATTCCAGCGAGTTCCTTAGAGATGGGGATGGTTCTCCCATCCCTGTGGGAATCTCCTGCCCATTCCATGCTGTCCAATTGCTGGGATGAAACTAAAATTAAAACTAAAATTGAAATTAAAATTAAAATTCAACCTTATTAAAATGATTCTTAAACACTGATGAAAGTGGGGGAAAGTGGTCCCCAGCATCCTGGCCAGGCTTTCTGTAGGAAAAGTTGGGAATTTTCTGGAGCAGATGCTGCAGGTGTTCTTTTCACACCTGGTGGCTCAGTGACAGTCGCCTGCTGGGATCCAGTTGTCCCAGAAATCAACATTTATATGTGTTTCCTCATGGAAACAAATAATTTTGGAGTGGGAATGGATTGTAAAGTTCCTCTTGGAAATTAAAATTAAAATTAAATTCATTTTCCAGCACATCCAGTGTGAGTTGTTGCAGTTAATAAGGCACAAAGGTGATTACATCCCATAAAACAGTGGAATTACTGAGGCTGGAAAAGCCCTCCAAGGTCACCGAGTCCAGCCTGTGACCGATCCCAACCAGCCCGGTGCCAAATTCAGGAATTCCCAAACTTCCTGGGGTCTCTCCCTGCCTCCCAGGCTGCGGGTTCTTGAGGGCTGTGTCTGCAGGGCTTTGGAGCTGGATGGGGAATGTGGAATTCTGGGAATCTCCACCCACTGGAGCAGAGCATGGATCACCTCCTCAGCGATAGGGAGATCCCTCATGTCCAGAGCTGGGAAATTCCCAAATTCAGGAACAGGGGAATTCCCACATCCCGGAGAATTTGGGGGTGGAGTGTGTGCTTTGTTGGGATTGTTGTGTCTGATTTCATTGGGGAGGAGGAATTTGCACCTTGGAGAACACCGGGGTTCCATCTCCAGGGAATGTTCATTGCTATGGACTGCGGCTGTGGGAGAAGGAGCTTGGAGAAGGTTCCCAGGTCCCTCCACATCCTGGTGTTCAGGGCACTTGGAAAACGGCATCCCTGAAAAATTGTGGGATTCCCTGGAGCAAAAATGGGTGCTTGGGCAGCCCAGCCGGGATCCAGCTCCATATTTCCCTGGATTTGCCATCCCTGGAACAGCTCAAAGGACGCCGGTGGGAAAGGACTGGGAAGTTCCTGGCAGACCTCATCCCATCACATTCCTCACTTTTCCTGGAAAGATTTCATCCCCTCTTCCCTCTCACACATTTCCCATCTTCTCCCAAGCTCTCAGGAAGACTCTGAGCATGGAAAAGGTGGATGGGGAGCATCCCACGCTCAGTATTCCCAGGAATGGGCTGGAGGCTCTGTGCTCACACTGCTCTGATGGGGATTGAGGCAGAGCTGCCAATGGAGCAGGGACAAATGCAGGATAATCCCAGCGCTGATGAATATCCATGAATATCCCTCCCAAAGTGGTTTAGCCACAAATTAGGAGCCTCTGCTACCAAGTGAGAGCACTCCCAGCCAAATCTGGGCTTTATTGGAAGATTATCCAAAGAATCAAAGGGATTCTCCCTGGCCTGTGGTTAACAGTTCATGTCTGGAGCAGCTGAGCAGCCTGGAGAGTGGGGCTGGGACTGGAGCATCCATTTCTTTGGAATATCCCAAATAAATCCCTGATTTCAGCCAGGAACAGCAATTCCCACCAGCTTCAAGGACACTGGTAGCTTTTGGGATGGGTTTCCTGGCACTTTTTCCAGCTCAAGCAGCAGGACATCTGTGGCTCCCTCTGTCCCTGCTGCTCCTGCTGCCCCACTTGCCACCCTCAGCCTGGCACAAAGGAACATTTGGAGCCATTCCCCAAGTTTTTCTCAACTTCAGGAGCAGGGAATGAACAAAAATCCTGGCAGGTTCCAACTTAATTGGAGGATTTGTGCATCTCATGGAGATGAAGGTGGGAGAATAAACCCTGAGCTCTCCATACCCCTGGGATCTCCACATTTCTGTTCCAGGAATATGGAACCTGGGGTTGGTGGGGATGAGCCTCCTCCAGCTGCTCCATCCCCAGGGAATTTTAAAGGGATCTAAAATATTGGATTTATGGGACAGCCTCAATGCTGCTTTTGATTCCAGTGGCAAGGAAGGACAAACCCAGCAGGGAAGTGGCCTCTGTTATCCCTGGCTCTTCCACACTGAGTCTGATCTCTTCACTGATGGGAAATTCTTGGAGTTATATCCACAAAGTGCAATCTGGCTGGAGGTCACACGGCTGAACTCCAAGGATTTTGGCTGATGGGATGTGGATGTCCTAAGCAAGTTTTTGAGGAATGTTTGTGGGCACTTCCAGGTTCTCCTGTTGGACAGTTCCAGCCTGGTCTGAGGTTGTAGGCTCAAATCTAGCACCCAAATCCTTGGGATATGCCCAGGTTGCTCCACACTGATCCCGGGAATTCTGAGCCTGTGGGTTGGGCTGTTTTTAGAGGTCTCCCGTGCACTTTATTTGTTTTATATCCAGCCCACCCGTGGCATTTCTGAGGTGCTCTGCAGTTTCCATGGAGGATCCTTTTCCACTCCCTGCAGTGCTTTAAAGATTGACGCCTGGCAATTAACGGGCAGATAACGAGGCAAGATTAATTGGGAATGCAGATGAAACCCATTAGGGATGAGTTTTTGCTGTTATCACACAATGAAATTCCCCTTTTTGTCTTCCCTCACAAACTGTACCCTTGCAGAGGTGGAAAAGGAGGTTTGATGTTCCAAAAGATAAAATTGAGATTAATTCCACACTGCTCCAGACTGGGGGGGTCCTCAATGGAAGAGTTCACTGGGAGCTATGAAATTGTCCCTGGGAAAATCATAAAGTTGTCCTAGGAAATTGAGAATTTATGTCTGAGTGTGCTGCCAGCGCACAGGAATGTTGTTTAAATAACAGCATGGCCAAATCACTGGGATCTTCCAGGTTTGCTGGGTTCTGATGGAACTAATCCTGGTTCCATGGATTCACTCTGTATCTCAGTCCAGCATTTGGTGGGATTCCAGACTGGTTTGGGTGGGAAGGGATTTTAAATCCCATCCCCAGGGACACCTCCCACCGTCCCAGCCTGTTCCAGCCTGGCCTTGGACATTCCAGGGATCCAGGGCAGCCCCAGCTGCTCTGGGAATTCCAGCCCAGCCAGGAATTCCCAGTGTCCCCATCTCCCATCCATGCCTGCCCTCTGGCAGTGGGAGCCATTCCCTGGCTCCTGTCCCTCCATGCCTTGTCCCCAGTCCCTCTGCAGCTCTCCTGGAGCCCCTTCAGGCCCTGCCAGGGGCTCTGAGCTCTGCCTGGAGCCTTCCCTAAATGTTTTCCTGCATTGCTGAAACTATCCCAGCCTGCTTCCTACTTGTTATTATTTTTTTTTTCATTATCTCCCATAACAATGGATCCCTGACATTTATCCTTCCTCTGCTGGAACACAAAGCAACCCCACTTCAAAAACCAGGGAAGGAATGTGAGCAGGAGGGATGGGAAAGGATCTGTGGGTGGTTTGTGCTCTCAGGGAAAGGTGAAACATGGATTTGGCTGAAGGTCAGGGAGGAGATTTCAGGGACTTCCTGGATTTAAAATAATATTTTTTCCATGTGGGAAAAAGGATTGGGATTATAAAATTCGGGGTCATTTGCTGTTGGTGACTCAGCAAAATGGACACTTGGACCCTCCCAAAGCTGCTCCCTGAGTGCCAAAAATCCCTGGATTTGAACACAGGGATTGCCTCAGGAAAGGAGTGGGGGCACAATCCATGGGGGGAATCTGGGCCCTGGACAAGGGGAGGGGAGCTGGGAGTGGGGTTATTCCCAAATCTCCTCTCCAGAGCTGGGAGTGGGGTTATTCCCAAACCTCCTCTCCAGAGCTGGGAGTGGTTTTATTCCCAAATCTCCTCTCCAGATGTCCATGGCAGTTCCAAGGGGGGCGGCTGGAAGTTTTGGAGGTTTTGTTTAGTCACAAAACATAGCAAAAAAATGATGGATTTGTGCAAAATCCAAGAGAGTTAAAAAACATCCATTCCTGAGGGCGAGTCCTTTTCCTTAACACCTGGCTGTGTAAAATCCCTACAAAGTCCAGGCTCCTTGAGCTGTCCCCAGCTGTCATTTCTCTGTGGCCCCTCTGCCTCCACCTGCTCTCATTTCCAGCCTTCCCTCCCACCTGCTGAGAGCTGGATTGTTGGGAGGTTTCCATTCCAAAGGTTCAGCTCTGCTGACTCCCATCTGTGCTGTCGCTCACACCCTTAATTAGCTCCCAATTAACATGGCTCTGCCTTTGCAGGGTCCAGAGCCTTTTCCTGTGCTGATTCCGAATGGCTCAGCTGACAGGAGGGGTTTGGTTCAGAGATGGGTTTGGGGATCCTGGGGCTCTTTTCCAACTCTGAGCCCATGAAAATGGAGGATTTGGGATTCCTTTTTAACAGCAGGCTCCGTTTGGAGTGTCAGAGTTGGAGTGGACATTTTTCCTTCTGTTTGGCAAGGAAAACTGCAATTCCAGGAGCCCAGAGAGGGAAAATGAGGCTCTGGGGTTTTCCCAGGAAAACTCAGCCAAGCCCTTAACCCTGCTCACTGAGAATGGGATTATTTAGGCAGGAATAGCCAGAAGATCCAGGATTCCAAGCAGAAGGATTCGACTACTTTGAACCTCAGGTCAAGTAAAAGGATTTGTCCTTTCCACCTCCTCTGCTGCATCCTGCTGGAGCTGGAAAAACTGGAATAATTTAGGCAGGAAAATTGTCTTTTTTTCCTCCAAATTTGTGTCCAGATGGAGACATCCAAAGGTTTGCAACACCAGGAATGGGGAGAGACGAAGCTGTTGTGGCTGGCATTAGAGTAATTTGGGGTTTGGTTGAGTGGCCAAGCAGTGCCAGCTCCTCTGCTCTGCCAAAACACCCCGAGCCTCCTTCCCTGTGCTCTGGGATACCCCGGGGGGAAAGGCTTTAATGGGAAGAGCAGGGATGGATTTGTTATCCCACAGATCCCCCCCAGCCTCTGCTCTCAGCAGGGGCATCGTGGCTGCTGCTGTTAAATAAAAGATGCTCCGGAATACTGCAGGCAGAGATGGCTGGAGGGGGTGCAAGAGCCATTAGTTTTCCTTTGCCGAGATGGATGGGAGGTTTTAGGGAGCTGTGGCTGCCTCCCGGGGTATTTGAAGCTGCTGCAATAATTCCTGCGAGCTGATGAGGGGAGTGACAGCGGGGCTGGGGTTTGGCTTGGGAGGAGGCCAAAAAATAAAGGAGAAAATTTGGCTTCAGGCATCAAATCCATCACTGGGAGTGAAGGGGAGGCAGAGCAGCTCAGAGCTGTGTTCTGTGGAATAGCAGAGAAATCCTCGCTCCCACAAAAAAAAGGGGGAATTAATTCAGGGCTGCAGGGGATCCTGGGCTGGTCACACCCTTAAAAATCCCTGTTTGGGATGCCCTGTTCCAACAAATCCCATTCCTTTTCCACGCTGTTTTCCTGAAATCCTGGAGCAGCTGATCCCTGGTTTGGGGTGACATGGAGGGAGGGATTTTCCAGCTCCTTGGGCTCATTCCTGCTCCCATTCTGCCCATTGCACAGCTGTCCCTCGCCCAGCACAAAGCCCAAAGGCCTGCCACCCCTGAAGAAAAGAAATGACGTTTTATTCCCACCTGGAAAAAGTCAGAGTGGAAGAAATGGAGCATAAAACATCCCTCAGCAGGTGGCAATGGTGAAATGAGACAAAACACAAAATAACCACGGAGCTGCTGCTTGTTTTCCTTTTTTTTTCCCCTTTTTTTTTTCTTTCCCAGAAGGGGAAAATGATTCACGAGGTAATTTGGGATGGATGCTTGGAGCCTTGGTGGTGTCAATTTTCCAGGGCTGAGGGATGTGGATCTGAATCCACCCCCTCAGTGGGGAGCCAGCAGCTCTTACTCTGAGATTTTTTATTTTAATGAGCACATGGAAGTCAGCCCAGACGACCTGAAATCAGAATATTCCCAGAAGATTTTCCATCTAAACCCTGCTCAGAAGCTGGAAAAATCTGAGTGGAGGTGTCTGCTCAGGGAATTCCTGCTCAGAACTCGGGAATGGGGTGGGAAAGAAGCAGTGGGAGCTGCTGGATATTGATAATTAAATCAATCTTGGAAGTTTTAGTGCTCAGTGTCCTTTTCCTGGTATTCCTGCTGGGATTTGTTTGCCCCTCCCCTTGAGGAGCCCTGGGAAGCACCCAATGACTCCTGGAAGCAGGTGAGGAAATGAGATTCCTCCTCTCCCCACAGAAACGCCCAGGACGGAGTAAAAATGTTGGGAGTTGAGTTGAACCCTGCATGAATGAATCCCAAAATTCGGGCTCTGCCTGGTGTCCTTTTGAATTCTGTGGGCCAACAGAATCCTGCTGGATTCTTCCTGCTGGAGTTCCAGGAATGTCTGGACACGCTGCTGGGCACAGGATGGGATTGTCGGGGTGTCCTGTGCAGGGCCAGCAGTGGAAAATGATCCTGGGGGATCCTTCCAGCTCAGGATATTCCTGGGGTTTAAAATGTGGGTCATCCAGGATGATTTCCTTAGGATTTCTCTGGAATTAAAGTCCGTAAGGAATTGTTACTGGTGGGAAATTGTTGCTTTTTATCCTCCTGGTATTGCACAAAACCTGGATCATTACAGAAATGGGGAATCGTTTGTCTTAATTAAACCATCCTTGTGTCTGATGGAACTTTTTCACCTGGGAATTCCCAGGGATAAACGGACCATGGAAACAAAGGATTGTTCCCAGGTTTCCTAAGTGCAAAAAACCTGGAGAGAATGGGAATTCTGCAGTTCCCTCTGCCTGTTCCTGCAGCTTCCCAGGAATCCTTTTGGCACTTTTTTTGGGAGCAATAAGGCAGGATTTGAATCCAAGGAACAATAAACGGGGACAGGAGCAGAGCTGCCGTAGGAATTCTGGCTGGGAGGGGTTTTGTTTTCTATTTCAAATTTCTATTTGATATAAAAACATCAGGCAGGGATGTCCCTGCTGGGGAATTGCTGCTGGAAATTCCCACCTGGATGTGGGTCTGGCCAGGGAGCATTTTGGGGGATTGGGGGTGCACAGAGCAGAGAAAGCACTCTGGAAAATTCCAGGAACAAGGTGATGGATTTTGTGCTCCGTGCACTCAGGGAAGCTTTTGCCACTCCAGCTGCATTTATTCCCATTTTTCGCTTCCATCATCTCCAGTGACAGGAAGTTTCCCAAGTTAATTGGATTCTTCAGCAGCTTTTTGGGTATTTTTTCCCAGGGAAAAAAAAAAAAAATCAAATTGATCTTCCCCCGTTGCCCTGAAGATGCAAAGCTTTGAAATGAATCCGAGGTGGAATTTATTTTATGACAAAACAGGAGATGAAAAACAAATACCAGGAATAAGCCATGAATTTTTCATGGGGAGTGGGAGAGCAGTGGAATGTTCTGGATAATCCCCTGGCAGCTCAGCCTGGGGGTGGGAGGGCTGGAG
The DNA here is from genome assembly GCF_017590055.1 of Onychostruthus taczanowskii. Lineage (NCBI taxonomy): Eukaryota > Metazoa > Chordata > Aves > Passeriformes > Passeridae > Onychostruthus > Onychostruthus taczanowskii. The sequence continues at coordinate 17,000,177 of NW_024496526.1, forward strand.
CATTCCCCATCCCCAGGGATTGCTGCTGGCATCCTGCAGGAGCTCTGTGCTGGGTAATCACAAAGGTGGGGATGAGCCCCAGCCCCCAGAATTCCACTTTTCAATCCAGATTGCTGTGCCACGGCCAGGCTGGAGCAGCCTGGGATGGTGGAAGGTGTCCCATGGCAGAGGTGGAGCTTTGAGCTTCCATGTCCCAACCATTCCATCATTCCATGATCAATAACTCCCCCATCCCTCCCTCTAATTCAAAGGAATGCTGAATAAAACACTGGGAATGCTGGTGGGTTTATGGATCTTTAAATCTGTAATTAAATGTCTGTTTGGCTGAGATAACTGTAATTAATCCAATTAATATTCTGGAGTGGAATCTTTTCAGAGATAAGAAAGTTTAAATATAAGGAAAGGTTTTTTCACTGGGGGAGGCGAGGCCCTGGCACAACTTCCCAGAGAAGCTGTGGCTGCTCCTGGATCCCTGCAAGTGCCCAAGGCCAGGCTGGAGCATGGGGATAGTGGAAGGAGGTGGAATTAATGCTCACATCATTTCACTCCCATTTTTCTGGCCCTAATCCCAGGTTTTTATTCCCAGGTGTCTGAGGACGTGAAGGGAGGGATGGGGCAGCTGTTCCGGCTGCACCTGAGCTCTGGGGCTGTTCATCCTGGCCAAAGCCAGCCTCTTCCTCCCCTGGAGATCCTGCAGGCTCCCATCCCTCTGAATCCCCTGGGAAAATGAAATCCTTGGGGTTGGAATGGGCAGGGAGGGCTGTGTTCCCAGCGCTGGGTTCCCAGCGCTGGGCGTGCAGGGGATTTGGGATCGTCCCACCGTGGGGCAGCCCCGGCTGCCCTGGGACAGCCCTTCTGCCTTTCCCTGCCTGCTCAGAGCTGTCCTGGCTGGCAGCAGCCGGGCCAGGAGCCCCAGGGAGTGTCCCCAAGGTGAGGGATGGAGGGAATGCTGCCAGGGAGTGTTTGCAAACCCGGGAATGCCAGGGAAGCAGGGAACGGCTGAAGGCGCGGCAGGCCCCGAGCTGCCAGGCCAGGCTCAAAATCAGCATTTGCCAGCTCCATTTGTGCCCCAAAGGCCGCTCTGCTCCCTCCTGGAGCTGTTATCCCGGGATGAAGCTGTCTCCTCAGCTCCTGGGGTTTGTGGGGGTGTCCGAGGCTGCCCACGAATTGCTGGGCTCTGGATGTGGGGCTGCAGAGCTGTCCCAGCTCCAGGGCTGGGCATGGATCCCTCCTTCCCTCCCTCCTCCCCTGCCAGCTGGGAATGCTGTGTTCCCAAAAGGGCTCTCCAGCCCTGCATTCCCATCCCTGCAGGGATTGCCAGGCTCTGGGAATGTGGCACTGGGAGGGACACGGGGCGGTGCTGGTGATGGTTGGGCTCCATGCTGGGGGGCTTTTCCAGCCTTGATGGTTTTACATCTGATTCCACGGATGCCATGGATCTCCATTCCTTGTCCTGGTTACCATCACACCCTGGAATTCCATTCCTTGGCCTGGTTACCATCACACCATGGAACTCCATTCCTTGTCCTGGTTACCATCACACCATGGAACTCCATTCCTTGTCCTGGTTACCATCACACCATGGAACTCCATTCCTTGTCCTGGTGGCTGTCACACCATGGAATTCCATTCCTTGTCCTGGTTACCATCACACCATGGAACTCCATTCCTTGTCCTGGTTACCATCACACCATGGAACTCCATTCCTTGTCCTGGTTACCATCACACCATGGAACTCCATTCCTTGTCCTGGTTACCATCACACCATGGAACTCCATTCCTTGTCCTGGTTACCATCACACCATGGAATTCCATTCCTTGTCCCTGGATGTTTTCAACTCCCTTTTCCCTGTTTTCTCCACCATGGTTGAGGTTCCTCCTGGCTGCCTGGGGAGCCTGGAAGAGCCCTGAGGCAAACCCACTTCCCTGAGCTGTAAATGTCAAATAATTATTGTGAAATATTCCCTGGGACAACGCTGAATAATTTAGAAGAGCTGAGGGAGTTCTGAGAGGGAGGAAAAATCCCTGAAGGATGTGGGATGGAGATTTCTGGCTTGGAAGGTGTCAGAGGAGTCAAACCAGGCTTGAATTTGGGTTTAAATATGTCTGGCTGCCCATAACTGCTGACAATCTGGGAAATGAATGTTCAGCAGAAGCCCAAGGAGGAGTTTTAGTGGCATTTCACTGCTGGCTCTGCTATTTTGTAGTGATTTGTTGGATTTGAAGAACTCAAGGATCACCTCAGCATTTAAACAGGACAGGGTGAACATTCCATGAGGGGAATGTGTGGGAATGCCATTAAAAGGCAAATCCCTCCAGGAAGGGAAAGGTTCCAAGGTGCATGGAGTGGTTTGAAATAAATCCATTTTTTAGCAGGAAAAAGTCAAATTATAATCCAGAAAACAAACCCTGGTTCTGTTTATTCCCTCCCAAAGCAATAAAGCAGTCAGGACAAAAAGCTGCTTATCACAGCACCTCCAATCCTGCCTTTTCTGCTCCCAGATGGAAATTGTGGAGTGGCAGGAATAAATCTCCATCTCCAGGCCTCTCCCAGCAGGGCAATTCCAAAGGAGCTGCAGCTCTCACAGCACGCTCGGGGTTGTTGCTGCTCGGTGCAATATTGACTTGTATTTACACATTTTTCTGTATTTTCTCAGCAGTGGAAGTGCTAAAGCTCCACAATAAATCAAATCCTGGGAGTGCAGTGAGAGCTGCCTGTTCTGCTGTTGGTTTTATTCCCAGGATCCTATTCCAGAGCATACGGAGAAAAATTCATTTCAAATCCAAGTTGTGCTTGCTCTGCCTCAGCCTCCATTTAGAGAGCTGGGAAGGAATCGGGGATTTATCCAAAATAAATCTCTTTGTGAGCTCTGCAGATCTCTTGGAAAACGCTCCTGGCTTGACTGTGGGTTTGGGTTTGCTGGAAGTGGGAATTCAGGGCAGAAATTCAGTTCTCAGTTGGGGGAAGAAGAGGGATGGGGAACCTCTGCCCTCAGAGCAGCACCAGGAATTACTCAGGGTCGGGCTGGTTTGGGTCAAAGGCCAGTCCAGGACAAGAGTTGGACTGGTCAGACTGGTGGGCTCTGGTCTGGACATGGAGTTCTTGTAAATCCCAGGGAATTTAAATCCAAATTTAAACCTAGTGGCACCCTGCCATGAGGTGAAAGTTGGGAATGTGGGTAGTGCTTGTGTGCAAGGAGTGCAGAGAAGCCCTTCCTGCCCTGGGGCCTGGATTTTCCTGGGCCACAAACCCACAGGAAGAGAGAAGAATGTGGGTTTGGGATTCATGGAGTGCTGGGATGGCTGGGGTTGGAAAAGGTGTTAAGGATTATTCCATCCCACCCTGCCATGGGCAGGGACACCTCACACTGTCCCAGCTGCTCCAGGCTGGCCTTGGGCACTGCCAGGGATCCAGGGCAGCCCCAGCTGCTCTGGGAGAACATTTGAGCCCTTCCCTGAGTGTTTAAGCAGTAACAATTCCCCTGGTCTGGCTTTTCCTGCTGCTTTTTCCTGGCTGGAAAACATGGAGAAGTCTGTTCAAGGAGAAGTTTGTGTTTGAAAGCCCTCCTGCCCTCGAGGCATCGTTTCCTCTTTAGCAGAGACAGCTTCAATAAAGCAAATTTTTCTTGTTATCATCTCCTTCTCCTTCCTCTGTCTGCCCTTTGTGCTCGGCTGACAATTTTTGAAGGATTTGTTCCGACCTCTGGGAATGCTGCCAGGTCTGAGCAGCTTTTTGTGGGCAGATGCTTCACCTGTCTGTGTGTTTGGGCAACCTCCTGCTGCTGATCCCAGATTTTCCTGGACTGCAGAGTTACAGTGAAAGGGAAGATATTTGAAGAGTTTTATAAAGCACATCCCAATCCTTTCTCCACATAAACCTAAGGGTGGTGTGGTTCCTATTTTAGTCCTGGTTTAATGCCCTTTCTCCTCATAAAGCCAGGCTGGATCTTATCCCTGAAATCTGATTTGTGCCGTGGGCTGGAAGGCAGGAAAAGCATTTTCCAGAGTTGATTGTGTTTTATGAGGCTGTGGAGTTGTGTAACCTCAGTCCAATAAAGCCATGGATAAGAGATGGACACAAATCCCTTTTCCATATCAAGCCCCAGAACTGGGATTCAATGAAGCAGGAATGGGGGAGAAAGGTGGGGTTGAATCACATTCCAGCTCCTTTGGGGCTCCCCAGCTCTAAATTCAGTCAATTTGGGGCTTTTAGGTGCTATTGCCCCATTCCATCTTGAGATTGAGCATGGAAAAGGAATTAAGGCTCCTCCCAAAACCCCCTGAGGGCTGCAGGGGCTGCAGGTGGAGGGAGATGTTGGGATTTGGCCAATTTCCCACCCCTAAGGAGGTGAAAGCTGGGAATGTGGGCAGTGTTTGTGGGCCAGGAGTGCAGAGAAGCCCCTCCTGCCCTGGGGCCTGGACTTGCCTGGGCCACAAACCCACAGGAAGAGAGAAAAATGTGGGTTTGGGATTCTTGGAATGCTGGGATAGCTGGGGCTGGAGCAGATGTTAAGGATTGTCCCGTTCCACCCCATCCCATGGCAGGGACACCTCCCACTGTCCCAGAGTGTTCCAGCCAGGCCTTGGACATTCTAGGGATCCAGGGGCAGTCACAGATGCTCTGGGAATTCCAGCCCAGCCAGGAATTCCCAGTTCCCAATCTCCCATCCATCCCTGCCCTCTGGCAGTGGGAGCCATTCCCTGGCTCCTGTCCCTCCATCCCTTGTCCCCAGTCCCTCTGCAGCTCTCCTGGAGCCTTCCCTTCTCCAGGGGAACATTCCTCAACATTCCCAGCCTGGCTCCAGCCCTTGGAGTTAAAGGGTTGTCAGGGGTTTGGTGGGATGTGGATGCAGGTCTGGCTGCAATTCCCAAATCTGCTTGATCCCGTTTTCCTGGTTTTTAGAGCTCTGCCCTGTTCAAACCCACGGGTGGCTGGTCCCAAAAAGTCTGAAGGTCACCCTTTGTGGCAGAATCCTCTTTTCCCCAAACATTTCATCCCAAATCAGATGCTTTGATGGAGAGCTTTGACAGCTGGGATGGTTTTTAGGGAAACATCCACTTCCTCCTGGAGGAACACATCCCTTTTCCTCCTGGAATTTTGGCTTCCATTGCCCAGAGAATTTTGGTTCAGTCATGGGGTTAAACCAAAATTAATCCAAAATAGAATTGAAACCTTCCTTTTATTCCAAGTACTGGGATGATTTAAGGGAGAAAAGAAGGATTTTGGAAAGCTTTTCCTGCAGAAAAATGCTGGCCAGATAAACAGGCGCAATTAGTGCTTAATGAGGACACAGAGTCCCAACAGTTTAAGTCTATCCTCCCACATTTATTTTTCCAACAAAATGCATCCAGATCAAATAAAAAATAGCACAAAATTCATCTGTGCAGGGTTTTTCTTTTCACTCCTAAACTGAGAGGATAATTTACATTTAAATCCAGCACTTCCGTGCATTATTTTGTTCCTAATTAATTGAAATATTAATTATCCCTCTAATGCCTCATTGTTTTTATTATTTATGTTTTGTAGAAGTGGTTGCTGTTATTTTTTTGGACGAGTGGGAACTGAGGCACTGAGATAAAATCAGAGATTTCTGGCTGTTCCCAGCAGTGTTTAGTGTGGGATCCTCCCACAGCTTGGATGTGCAATCCCAGGTTGGATATTGCTGCTTGTTGTGACAATTGAAATTAAGCCTTCAAAATAAATTGGCAGGAATTAGATTAAAATTTGGGAAAGTCATCCAAATATTTCTCCAAGTATGATAAGAGTTTGGCTTTGTTATAAAATGAAATTAGGTTTGAGCTGCAGCACAAAAGCTGAGCTTAAAATAACCCCATTTGTTTCCTCCAGCTGCTAAACTGCTGCTTAGGCCCAAATGATTTCCATTAAGGAAATATTCATGGAACCTTGTTGTTCTTTAAATAGGAATTTTCCTTGAGGAGAAATTCCAGTAAAATGAGAAAATACTGATGGGAAAAAGGGGAATATGTGGGAAGTGATGGGGAGTAAAAAATCAGCGAACAGTGGGATTATAAAGAGGGCAAATAATGAATTTTCCACTTTATCCAGTGGCTGGGGAGCTTCCTGGGCTTGCATGGATAAGCCTCTCCCAAATTCCAGACAGAAACAAGTGGAGCCACGGTAAATCCTGTTTATTTTTGGGAATGTTGGAGCTGGGAGCAACCACTCCTGGAGTTCCTTCAGCAATTACTTAATTGTTGTTCCCTGTAAATGTGAAGACTTCCTAAAAATACAATTTATTCTGAAGGTGCTGGGGTTGGCTTAAATGTCAGGAAAACAGGGTGGGAAGGAGGTGGAAGAGGGGAGATTTCCTGGAATTTTGGGAAGGAATTGTTCCTGGGAGGGTGCAGCACCTGCCTGGGTGGGTCTGGAACCCTCAGCCTGCTTTTCCTGAGGGAGAAGTGAAAATAATTCAATGTAAATTTAACTTTGCCCAAGATTTCTGTCGCTGGCTTTTGTCCTGCTGCAGTCCTGGGGTTTGTGTGGAAATAAACCTGAGGGAATTTAGCTATTCCAGGATTCCTGATGGTGCTTTTTGCTGGTTTTGCAGAGCAGGGTCCTGACATTTCAGTGAGGCCAGAGGGGCATCACAGGCAGCTGCAGTTCCCAAGTTTTAATGGGAAAAGTGAGGATTTTACATCTACCAGGATTAATTTGGGTTTTTTCCCTCATTTTCCCTCAGGTCAGGAGCAAGCAAAGACCTTGGCCCACCTTGGTGGCATTTTTTGTTCCTTTTAAAACAAAACTCCAGCAGTGCCAGCAAAACCATTCCAGAGAATTGATTGGTTTTCTCTGCTGTGTGGAAACTCCTGAATTCTGACTCTTTTTTCACATTATCTTCTATGTTTTTTGTTTTTTTTTTTTCAGTCAGCCGTGCTTGTTATTGATTTTATTTGCTGCTTTTTGTTGTGGAGTTGGACTTTTAAATTCCAAACCTGTCAAGGCATGAATCCATCCTGGAAAAAGCATCTTGGGAGCAGCAGAGGGATGAATCCCACTGGGCAAAGAAGGGTGGAATGGTTGAAAAGATGGGAAAAAAGCCCAGGCCAGGTTGTGGATGAGTCTGTTCTGCTTTTTCCTGCCAGGCTGGGGCCTCTTTCCATCAATCTTCAAATGCTACTCAAGGAGTAACTCAGGAGTAAGAGAGCCAGGGGTGCCCTCTGATCCTTCAGATGCCTCGGGGTTGGTTGGATTTCAGGCCAGGAATGTTTTGTTTTCCCACAAATTCCCAGCTTGGGGATCCAAGGAATACCCAAATCCACTGGAAGGTGTTAATGGCCGAGAGCTGCAGCATTTCCCACCCAAATCAGGGTGATTTCCATGGAATTTGGTCACCTTTGGGTTTTGCCATGGGGTGCTGGAGTGCCTTTGGAATCCTAAATCAGCCCCAGCAGTTTTCCTTAAGGAAGGAGAAAGGTGGAGAATTGGGTGTGAGAAAAGGGTGGTGGTGGATTCCACCGAATTCCAGTTGGATTTGGGGTCTGAGGTGAGGAATTGTGTTTTCCTCATGCCAGTTCCATCTCTGGCATGAAATGGGAGTGGGAACGTGGTGCAGGAACAGGAGGTGTTGGGTGAGATGAGGCTTCACAGGAGAAGGATAAAGGCAATTTAAAGTAACCCTGGCTGCTTAAAAATAAAACAAATTTAAGAGATTATCAACAATTCCCAGAGGAATTTCCTTCCCAGACCCAAATTCTGGAGGCAGCTGAGGCAAGGACAAAATTCCCATCCCTGGGGGAGCTCAGGAGCAGAATTTTCCTGCAGTCTCCGTGGGTTTTTGGGGACAAAGTGAGGTGGGTGGGGGGGTCAGCACTGGGTAATTTGGGTTTTTTTAAATAAAATCAGCCACTGAGCGGGAAAGCAAGGATGTGACAGGAGAGTGGCCTGGAAAAACGAGCTGCCCTGGGGCACTGTTGGGAGCTGATGGATTTTTGGTGTGGAACTCCAAGGGCAGGAAAAGCTGCGTCCCCCTTCTCCCGTGGGGATCTGCTGGGACACTGAAATTCCGTCAAATATTCCGTGACAAAGCACATTTCTCACTTCTGTCTGGCTGGAATCAGGCTGTGGGAGCAGGGAGAAGCCCGGGCTGTCTGCGTGATGCTCCGCTGGGCGCCGCAGTTACATAACCCCGCTCCTCTCCCAATCAATTGTCCCGGGGAGCGCGCTCCGTGGGGACACGGGCCGGTGTCACAAGGCATCAGGACACGCCTCGCTGAGCTCCCGCCACCCATCCACCCATCCATGCATCCATCCATACATCCATACATCCATCCATACATCCATCCATACATCCATCCACCCATCCACCCATCCATGCATCCATCCACCCATCCATACATCCATCCATACATCCATCCATACATCCATACATCCACCCATCCACCCATCCATGCATCCATCCACCCATCCATACATCCATACATCCCATCCATCCATCCATCCATACATCCACCCATACATCCATCCATACATCCATACATCCATACATCCACCCATCCATCCATCCATCCATCCATGCATCCATGCCCTCAGATCCATCCCATCCTATTGGATCCATTCCTCCCCTCCTGATCCATCCCGTCAGATCCATCCATCCCCTCGGGATCCATCCCATCCTCTTGGATCCATCCATCCCCTTGGATCCATCCCCTCGGGATCCATCCATCCATCCCCTCCTGACCCATCCCCTCAGATCCATCCATCCCCTCCTGATCCATCCCCTTGGGATCCAATCATCCATCCCTTCCTGATCCATCCCCTCAGATCCATCCCATCCTATCAGATCCATCCATCCCCTCGGGATCCATCCCATCCCCTCAGGATCCATCCATTCAGATCCATCCATCCCCTTGAATCCATCCCATCCCCCCCCTCGGATCCATCCCATCCCCTCAGATCCACCCCCTCCTGATGCATCCCCTCCCCTCGGGATCCTGTTCCATCCCCTCCTGATCCTGATCCTGATCCATCCGATCCCGATCCCTCCCGTCCTGATCCCGATCCCTCCCCTCAGATCCCTCCCCTGGGATCCATCCCTCCCCTCCTGATCCCAATCCCTCCCCTCAGATCCCTCCCATCCCTCCCCTCCTGATCCCGATCCCTCCCCTCAGATCCCTCCCCTCGCACCCAGGGATGAGCAGAGGCTCCCCCCGGAGCAGCTGCTGCAGCACACAAAAGGATGGGAAGGTTTTTCCTGAGCTTTTCCGAGGGAAGGATGCTTTGAAGAGGAATTCAAATTTGTCATGGGAATGTTGTTGGGAAGGGCTCTGTCCTCGCTCCGCAGCCAGGCTGGGAGAGCTGGGAATGTTCACCTGGAGAAGGGAAGGCTCCAGGGAGAGCCCAGAGCTCTCCAGGCCCTAATCCCATCCCATCCATGGGCAGGGATGCCTCCCACTGTCCAGGTTGCTCCCAGCCCAATCCAGCCTGGCCTTGGGCACTCTAGGGATCCAGGGGCAGCCCCAGCTGCTCTGGGAATTCCAGCCCAGCCAGGAATTCCCAGTTCCCAATCTCCCATCCATCCCTGCCCTCTGGCAGTGGGAGCCATTCCCTGGCTCCTGTCCCTCCATGCCTTGTCCCCAGTCCCTCTGCAGCTCTCCTGGAGCCCCTCCAGGCCCTGCCAGGGGCTCTGAGTTCTCCCTGGATAGATCTGATCATTCCCAAAATTCTGAGCACAGCTCTCATGAATTAAAATGAGATTTCCCCCCATTTTCCTAGGACACAAAAAGCCAGGTGAGTCCCTGTTTTGTCATGATTAATCCAAAGATATACCGGAAAAATTCCCAAAAAATGAAATATTTCAAGCCTTTCCCACCGTGGGAACAACTCCCAGAAATTTACCTTCCCTGGGAATGCTGCACAGCCACTTCCTGCTCCCCATTCTTGGAGGGTCCCTTTTGCTTTTGGATCAGATTTGTTCAAAATCCATTAAAAAAATTAAATTTAAATATGCAAATCAGTTGCTGAAAGGTAAATATTCCCCGAGCCGTTATTCCCTGTGTGGCAGGAACGGGATATTTTTAAACCAAAGGAAATATGGTTGGGAAAAGCTCCATATGTTAATGAGAGCTGATTGGTTCCGAACTTAATTAGGGATGGGAGCAGGGGAGCCTGAGTGACATCTGTTACTTCCTTCCATAACTCTTGATGTTTTCCATGGATGTCACTCCAGGAGAAGCTCATTCCTGAGGCATTTCTTCCCAAAGAAACATTTGGATTAAAAAGGAATAACAGGATTGGCTCCTTTGGGCCAATTATTGGAATAGCTGAGATTTTTCTGGATTTATGTTCGGGGTGTCCACCCAGGTTTGTTTTTCATGGAGTGTCCCAAGGGGGGAAATGTAATCCCAAAAAAGTTGGATTTAGTCCTAGGGTCTGTTCTGCTGCAGGGGTTTAACCTTCCTCTACCAGGCTGGACAACACACACTCAGATTCCATGGAATTATGGGATGGTTTGGGGTGGAAAGGACCTTAAATCCCATTTATTCCCTCCCAGCCATGGGCAGGGACACCTCCCAATATCCCAGGTTGCTCCAGCCTGGCCTTGGACATTCCAGGGATCCAGGGCAGCCCCAGCTGCTCTGGGAATTCCATCCCAGACAGGAATTCCTAATTCCCAATCTCCCATCCATCCCTGCCCTCTGGCAGTGGGAGCCATTCCCTGTGTCCCTCCATGATCCTGGAGGATTTTCCAGCCTAAACCATTCCTGGGCTCCATGAAACCACAACAAATCCTTGCTGAGGGGAGCTGTGTTTGGAGGGATGAAGCCCCTGAGCTCCCAGTGGGGCTGGAATTCCCTAAGGTGGGAGGGAGCAGCTGGAAGCACTGGGAGATCCATGCTTTGAAACACCATTTTCCCTCTCTCCCCTTCGTTTCCTTCGGGATATAAAGGGATGGCTCAATAAAAAGCTGGAGTGGAGCTGCTCAAATGAGATCCCAGCTGGAAAATTTGGCATTGGAAGGAGAATTTGTCCCATTTTGTCTGCATACATTAAATCCAAGAGTAGCTGGGATGTTCCTGTGGAATATTTACAACTCCGTGCAAAATGAACATCCCTTTCCTAGCTGAGCCTTCCTCATTTGACAAAACAATTCCATTTGGGAAAAAAAGGGATTTGTAGGAGTGTAGATCTGGGAATCTGCACCCAAAGATTCAGGGCTTCCCCAAATCCCTGTTTTCTTCCAGGAATTTTTGGCAGAGCCCAACCTCCCTCAGATGGGAGGAGAAATCTCTGTTTGGAAGAGGAATTTTTTGTGCAGGAGAAAAATCTTGGAGTTGAAGAGAAATCCTTGTTTCTCACTAACCCATCCTTTTAGAATGTTTAATTTGCAGGGAATTTTTGCTGGTTTGTTTTTTAGGGAAGGAGGAGCTCTGTGGTTAAAGCCAACCTCCCCCTATTCAGTGGGATGTGCATTTGGGGTAAAAACTTGGTTTACTCCGAGATTTCAGATCCAGTGTTAAGTCTCCAGAGTTTTCCTCCTCCTTTTGGAGTTTTCCTTCCCTTTTGGGACTTCCCCCCCCATTTTTTGGTGCCCAAGATTCCCTGGATGTCACCAAACCCAGAACCAGCAGGGCTGCGCTCGCTGTGTCTGTCCCACACCATGGAATGGTTTTTGGGAATGATTTCTCTCCAAAGGCCCAGCTCACAGCACGGGGATTTTCGGGAGCTCATTTTCATTGGAATAGTGGGTTCGGGATGGGGAATTCATGGAATGTTCTCTGTGAGGGAGGAAGGTTTGGTCGGAAGCAGGGAGGAGCCGCTCCCTGTGCTCCATCCGCGGCTGCCGCGCTTCCTCTCCTGGCATTCCTGCTTTTTGCAGGAAAAGCAGAGCCTGGCCGGATCCCTGCCTTCCATTAGGTGAAATTCCCGGGAGGAACGAGGAGGAGCAGCTCTCACCTCCTGCATCCACCGGGAAGCTGCTCCCCAGGAGGGAAGGAGCAGCGTTGGGAAGGGGCTGGCACCTGAGGAGGCTCCAGGAGCCTGGGAAAGGCTGGTTGGAGGGATTTAGGGATGAGGAGTTTGGGAAAGGCTGGTGCCAGGGATTTAGGGATGAGGAGCCCAGGAAAGGCTGGTTTGAAGGATTTAGGGATGAGGAGCCTGGGAAAGGCTGGTCTGAGGGATTTAGGGATGAGGAGCCTTTGCAGAGTTGATCCCAAACCACCTTGGACCTGGCATAAGGTTTTAGCTCCTGTGCCATCTGGGAATTGCAGCAGGAGGGATTTCAGGGATTCCTTAAATCAGGAATTGTGCTGCAAATACCGGGGATGTTCCTGGAAATGCCTTTTTGGTGGGAAAGAGGCTGAGGAAACCCAGGATGTCCCAGCCCTGGTGTGACACAGCCCGGGGCAGGACAGGGCAGCTTGGGAAAATGTTGGGAAAATTCCTGCATGGAAAAGGCTGGGAGGTGGAGTTCCCATTCCTGGAGGGATTTGAAGCCCTGTGGATGTGGCACTTGGGGACATGGGGCATTGGTGGCCTTGGCAGATCAAGGATTGGATTTGACAACATTGGAGATATTTTCCAAGTTTTCAAACTCAATAAAAAGTGGGAGCAAGATCAGCAGACAGGTCAGGAGCTGCCGATTCCCGCTGGTTTTAGAGCCATTAAGAAATGGAAATGCAGCAGGAGCTGAATCCCAAATATGAAAATGGCACCTGAGTGGAAAATATATTTCGATTTTTTTTCTCTTTTTTTCCTATGGTTTTGTTTGTTTGGTTTAATCAGAAGAAGCTCACTCAGGCTCAGGGAAGGGAATCCAAGTCCTTCCCATGGTTACAATCACCAAGGAAACCACTCTGGTGGTATCCAGGGCTGGAATTTCAGTTTTCCAGTTGTGTGCCTCTTGGAGAACTGATTAGAGAAGGAAAACTCCTCCAGGCTTCATGGATTGCTCAAAATCCTCATAGTTTTATATCCCTTTATCCCAGAGTTCCTCCCATCCCTCCGGAGCTCCTTGGAGCTGCTGCTTTTCCTCCCTCAAAACGCAGAAAAAATTAAAAATATGGGTGGTCATGATGGAAAAGCAGGAATTAAGGAATTCTCAGCATTCCAAAATTTTCCAACCATCTCAGATCTTTCCTAAAAGGATCCTTTATTCAAATGTTTTCTTGGAATCTTTATTTCAAAGTTTGTCGCTCCAAAGAATTTCCAGAGCTTGAAAGATTTTCCCAAATCAAACAGATTGAGGAAAATAATCGGAATCTATGGAAAAATCCGTGGGTTTTGTGGAAAAGCAGATTTCTGAGCCAGGGAAAATGTTGGAGTGTGGTGCTAAACTACAAGCAGCAGCTTTCCAGTTCTCCCAGTAAACTTTGGGATGCCTGACTGTTACTGGATCTGTTGTTTGTGCCAATCCTTAATTTCACCAAATACATTTATTGAGGAAATCTTCCAGACCCAGAATCTTGGGAAAACTGAGGGAATATTGATCCAAGCACTTTTAAAGCCAGGAAACGAAGAGTAGAATTGGAGAATCATGGAAGGGTTTGGGTTGGGAAAACCACCTGAGGCCATCGGATCCCAAAATTCCCAGCACTTCCCAGGCCAGTCTGTGTCCCCAAGTGCCACATCCACGTGGATTTGAAATCCCCCCAGGAATGGGAGGGACTGGGGCAGCTGGATCCAGGGGATGGAACCTCAGGGGGTGTTTTTCCTGCTCCTTTGGCAAACATTCCAGAGCTGGGATTGCCCTGGGGTGGAGATCCCCATTCTCCAGCCTGGGAATCCCACAGGATGGGATCAGGAGAAGATTCTCTCCTTTGGCATTCCCTGCCTGCCACAAAGGAAAGCAGGAAAGGAATTAGGAAAAGGAGTCAGAGAATCTCTGCAAGTTGAATTCCAGCTGGGGCATCAAGAGGAACAGGGAATTCCAGCTTGGATGGGAATCCAGAACCCCTGAGGAGGCTCCTGAAGTTAAACCCCAGCTTAGAGTTAACCCTGGCTGCAGCTGTCCCTCTGCTTCCCAAAAAACTGCTTTTGGGATGGGCTTCCTGGGAATTTCAGGTGTTTCCCAACAGATCCCAAAGTGAAGCCCTAATCCAAGAGGTTTTTTGGGAATCAGTCCCTTCCCAGAGGAGGCCGGGCCAGAGCTGGGGGAGCTCAGGGACAGCAGGAATTGGATTTGGAGGCTTCTCCAAACAATTCCTTTGCCATCCCCTCCTCTGTCCCTGTGCTGATGAGCTGTGCATCTGGATCCAGGATTTTTAATGGGCTTTCAGTGGGTTTTGTGTGGGAGAAGATAATTCTGGATAATTATCCCGGGGAAGTTTCCAGTGCTGGAGGCCACGCTCCCATCTCCATTCTCCTTCCTTGAAATGAGCCTTTCCTGAGCCCACGGAATTTTTCCAACACAAACACTTCATCCCTGCTTATCAGACAGAAAATGCTGGAGAAATTACATTGATTCCAGCAAAAAGCATGGATTGGCCCTTCTTCCCTTGCAGATGGATTTTGGCTATTGTTCATTTTTCTCCTGTCATAAAATCTTCCATCCTTTATTTTCCCTCTATATCCCGGACAGTTCCTAATCCTCTGCTGAAGCCTGGATGACAGGAGGTGATTTTCCAGTGTAAAATGAGATGGAGGTAATGCCTCTGGCTCTGCAAACCTCCTGCTTTTCCTTTATTTCCATTTATTTTCCTCCATTTCAGGGGCAAACATCTTTGTTTTCCCTTTTCCCATTTATTTCAGGTGCAAACCTCCCATTTTTCCTTCATTTACCTTCATTTACCTTTATTTACCTTTATTTACCTTCATGTACCTTTCTTTACCTTTATTTACTTTTATTTACCTTTATTTTCATTTTCCTTTATTTTCCTTTGTTGATGGTACAAATCTTCTTGTTTTCCTTTTTCCCCTTTATTTTCCAGGACAAACCTCCTTGTTTTCCTTTATTTTCTTTTGTTTTCAGTGCAAGCCTCCTGGTTCCCCTGAATTCCCCTCTATTTTCAGGTGCAAACCTCCTGATTTTATGGGATGAGCTTTAAAGTCCATTCCGACCCAAACCAGTCTGGAATTCCATAATGCCATGATCCATTTCCAACCAAATATTCCCATACATCGTCCTCATAAACCCAAAAGTTCTGCAGGTCAAGAACGACACTTGAGGGGGAAAAAACCTTTTTTTTTTTTGGAATGAGATGGGATTTAAGGTCCATGACACTTGAGGGGGGAAAAAACTTTTTTTTTTTTTTTGAATGAGATGGGATTTAAGGTCCATTCCATCCCAGGCCAGCCTGAAACTCCATGACCCCACCACGCCAGCTCCTTGGAATGTTCCAGCTCTGCCTTGGAAGCAAAGCCAGCCTTGGGCTCTTCCAGGAGCTGCACATTCCAGGCGTGTGTGGATCGCCAGGATTTGGTGTTTTGACAGGAAAACTTGCAGAATGAACGAAGGAACCTGGTCCTGGCTGGAATTTGGGACAACACTGGGAGTTCCACCCCCAGCTGATTGCCCCTGGCACCCCGCTCCTGCCCAAAATCCGGGATGTGGATCCTGCTGGGTGCCTTAGGACCGGGACAAATTATCATCATCTCGGAGCTCTGGGTGGGATCAGTGGCACCTCTCGCTTGCTGAGCTGCTGCAGCCGGGCTAAATCCGCTTTTTCCAGGCAATTTGGGAATGAATCTTGGCTCAGGAGGAGCCATTCCCTCCTCTCTCCATGGGCAGCAAGGCTGGAGCCAAGGAATGAGCTCTGGGTACCTGGAATGTGCTGCTGGGCTACAGGATAATTGGAATAACGAGGTGGCAGCAGCACGGGGCCATTAATGGCCATTAAAACCAGCCAGGGCTCTGAGTGCTCACGGATGTGGAGCTGGGAAACCACAGGATGTCCATCCTTGGCAGCACTCTGGGATGGGAAGGGATTTCCCAGCCCCTCTTCAGCCCTGCTGTGATGGATGAGCTCCCCTGGCACAGGTAACACCCACCAGCAGCGAGGGCTGGAAGGAATGATGGAATTGTGCTTTCCTCCCTCATCCCACCCTTGCTGGATGCAGGAAAATCCCCGGGCTGAGTGCAGGGCTCTGATTTATCCCAGACTGTGGTGGCACTGGCTCAGGAGGTGCAGTCATTCCCATTTCCCAAAAAAACCTGTCCAAATGGGAAAGAGCCACTGGCACCAGGGCAGTGCCAGCTGGGGGTGACACAGCCCAGGGCACATCCAGGGCTGGGGGCAGCTCCAGGATCCAACAGGAGGGAACCTGAGGGGCTGGAGCAGGGCCAGGGAAGGGAAAGGGGCTGGAGAATCCCTGAGGGAGCTGGGAAGGGGCTGGAGAATCCCTGAGGGAGCTGGGAAGGGGCTGGAGAATCCCTGAGGGAGCCGGGAAGGGGCTGGAGAATCCCTGAGGGAGCTGGCAAGGGGCTCAGCCTGGAGCACAGGAGGATCCCCAGGGATCTTTTCCCTCTCTGGAATTCCCTGCCAGGAGGGCACAGCCAGGGGGGTCGGGCTCTGCTCCAGGGAACAGGGACAGGAGCAGAGGGAACGGCCTCAGGGGAGTTTCAGCTTGGATATTTGGGAAAATTCGATCATGGAAAGGGTTTTCCAGCCCTGGCAGAGGTGCTCCATGGTGGAATCCCCATCCCTGGGAGTGTTCCCATCCCTGTGGATGTGGCACTTGGGGACAGGGTTAAGGGTGATGGTTCATAGCTCGCTCAGGTCTTTCCCAACCTAAAAAATTCCATGATTTTATATCAAGTCCCCCATGAATTCCCATCAATTCCCAGACCTTTTCCCTGTTCCACAGCCCGGAGCTGCTGTCCCAGGTCTCCCCAAGCCTTTAATCCAATTAATGCCCCAGCTCCTCCATGGCACTGGAGCTCCCTGGAAGCTTTGAGCTCTTTTTGCAGCAAAGTTCATAATTTTTCCCAAAACCCTCCCTTTAATTAATGTTGGGATTTTCCTGTTGTGTCCAAGGATGACCAATGGCAGGGCTCTTTAGATAATTCCTGCTGGCCTCCTTTTTCCAGTAACATCCTCTTTTTTCCCAAGGGAATTCATTTCCCACTTCAAGGTTATCCTGAGAATTTGCTTTGTTCCAGCTGTAATTCATGTGTCAAAATGGGCCTGGGAGAAGATGCTGTTGTTAAAACTTCACCTTGGAGGACTCACGGAATTTTGGGATGAGAAAAACCAACCCTTAATTCCAACAGGTGCCTGAACACTTCAAAATAATTCCTGCAACAAGCCTTTGACTCCAGACTTTGGAAATTACAATTGGAAAAGGGTGAAAAGGGATGGGAAGTGCATGGAATGTGCAGAGAGAATTAAGATGATTCATGGTTCCCTCTCTGCTGATATTCCTGATGGGTTTGACAGGTGGAATTAGGGAGCATTTGCTGCTGGGATCCCACATTCCACACTCTGTTCCATTTCTCTCTCCAAGACCACACGTTTTTATTTAGTGGATTTATTTCTTCATAACTTTTCCAGATTCCTGGGGATTTTTGTTGTTGTTCCTCTCCCTTCCCAGTTCATTGGTGATATCCCAGTGGGATTTTGAGCTTCCGTTATCCAGGACCGCAAATCCATCATTAATTCCATGGCACATTCACAAATACAGCCCCAAGAACTCCTGTGTCAGTGTTTAATCCACACTTGCATTGTCCCACTGTGAAATGATCCCTGCATTCCTCTTGGGCCCAGTATCCATGGGTGAATCCTCAAGTTCCTCACTTCAGCTCCTTGGCTGTTGCTGGAGACAGGGAGAAGTCCCCGCTCCATCTCCTTCATCCTGACTCCATTTCCTTTATTTCCTCCTCTTCCATTCCTGTTCCATCTCCTCCATCCCATCTCCTCCATCCCCACTCCATTTATTTCACCCTGATTCCATCTCCTTCATCCCAGCTCCATTTGCTTTCTTTCCATCTCCTCCATTCCCATTCCATCTCCTCCATCCCTGTTCCATCTCCTCCACTCCCATTCCATCTCCTCCATTCCCATTCCATCTCCTCCATCCCTGTTCCATCTCCTCCATTCCCATTCCATCTCCTCCACTCCCATTCCATCTCCTCCATTCCCATTCCATCTCCTCCACCCCCATCTCCTCCATCCTCCCTCCATCTCCATCCCTGGTTGCTCCAGCCAGGCTCCCTGGAGACACTTCCCAAAAAGCAACAAGGAGTGGGGGAATGAAACCCTCCTGGTTGTGATGGAATAACAGCCGGGACAGTGATGGATGGCTTTGTGTGTTTGTCATATCAGGTGCTCCTGGCACTGCTTTAACACGGGCTAAAAATACATCCCATAACTGTGGAATAGGTCCCAAGCTGCCCGTGGCTGAATTGATGGATCTGCTCAGCCCTGGAAAGCTCCAGCTTCCTTCAGCTTCCATCTTCAGAGGAAGTGTCTGGGCCCCAGCGAAAAACAATATCGGATTTTTGGCATGGAATAATAAAGGTGTTCATAAAAAACCAGATCCCTATAAATGCGTCAGTGATTGTTCGATAAATCATGGAATTATGGGATGGTTTGGGATGGAAGGGACTTTCAAACCATCCCATCCCACCCATTCCATGGGCAGGGACCCCTCCCACTGTCCCAGAGTGCTCTAGCCAGGCCTTGGGCACTGCCAGGGATCCAGGGCAGCCCCAGCTGCTCTGGGAATTCCAGCCCAGCCAGGAATTCCCAGTTCCCAATCTCCCATCCATCCCTGCCCTCTGGCAGTGGGAGCCATTCCCTGGCTCCTGTCCCTCCATCCTTGTCCCCAGTCCCTCTCCAGCTCTCCTGGAGCCCCTTCAGGCCCTGCCAGGGGCTCTGAGCTCTGCCTGGAGCCTTCCCTTCTCCAGGGGAACATTCCCAGCTCTCCCAGCCTGGCTCCATATTCCAGAGGGAGGAAATTCTATATCCACCAGTATTCCTTGGTCTGGAGTTCAGCGAAGGGACAAGATGCTGTAGTTAGAATTTCACCTTGGAGGATTCACAGAATTTTGGGATGAGAGAAACCAGCCCTTAATTCCAACATTCCCTGAACACTTCAAAATAATTTGTGCACCAGCTCTTTTACTCCAGAGTTTGGGAATTTCACTTCCAGGCTCACGGGCTGCGAACTGCCTGGAGAAATTCAGCTGCCAGCAGCAGCTCCAAAAATCTGGTTTTGGAACAGCAGCTCCAGACCTTAATTGTGGAGCTGGCGCTGCTGGTTCTGTTCCAGAGGGATTGAAGGGTCGCTGTCCCCTGGGGCTCCCCAGGCTGCAGCGTTATTCCTGCTGGGATCAATGGGATCCATCCACTCATGGACACAAACAGGCCTGGGAGGAGGAGCAGCCCCCTAATGAGCTCTCGTTAATGATCATTAATGGGCTCCTGGTAATGAGGGGGCTCAGCTGAATATTGGGATTTTTACAATGGGTTTCCAGCTGAATATTGGGATTTGTACAGTGGGTTCCCATCTGAATATTGAGATTTTTACAATGGGTTCCCAGCTGAATATTGGGATTTGTACAGTGGGTGCCCAGCTGAATATTGGGATTTGTACAGTGGGTGCCCAGCTGAATATTGGGATTTGTACAGTGGGTGCCCAGCTGAATATTGGGATTTGTACAGTGGGTGCCCAGCTGAATATTGGGATTTGTACAGTGGGTGCCCAGCTGAATATTGGGATTTGTACAGTGGGTGCCCAGCTGAATATTGGGATTTGTACAGTGGGTGCCCAGCTGAATATTGGGATTTTTAGAATGGGTTCCCAGCTGAATACCAGGAATTTTAGAGGGGGATCCCAGCTAAATATCAGGAATTTTATAGTGGTGAATATTTTGCAGGTGAATATTGTGATATTTGGAGGGATTCCCAGCTGAATATTGGGATTTTTGGAGAACATCTTTTCATTAAGAGTTGCCAGCCCCAGCACTGCAGGATCCAGGAACAGATTCCACTTGGAATAATAAATACTAAGGTAAACCAGGAAGCTGGAGCTGCTCTATCCCTACAAAGCTTTCACTTTTTAGCTCCAAATGAACTTCGGGTGCGGATTTTCCTCGTTGGAGCCGAGCTGCTTTAAAAATCGTTGGAAATTTGGCCTGAACATGGGGATGGAATTAACCCCCCTACTCCCGGTGTGGCTGAGCGCTCCTTCCCCTCCTCCCTCAGCCGGGGCAGGACGAGAATTCCCGAAAAGAGGTGGGAGGCAGGCAATGGATAACCCAGAGCCATTGCCCGGGGCGCTGCGGGGTTATCCAGAGGCGCTGGAAGCTCCAGGAGCGATTTTCATGAATTTCTCCCGGCTGAGAGATCGCTCTGGAGCACCCGGGGCGCCTCCGGGGCTGCCTCGGGAAGGATCCGCAGCACCTTGGAGCTGGAAGGGGAAATCCATCCCTGCTCTCCCCAGCCTGCATCCCTGGGGGAGCAGGGGCAGCGGGTCCTGGGGTCCAGGGGGGATTTGGGGGGGTTATTCCCAGCAGAGGGTTTTTTCCTGGGATTTTCCAGCTGGGAGCTGAGCACTGAGGGGTGTGCGGCCTCGGGCTGTGCCCTGGAGCTGCTGGCACTGGGATTTAATCCATAGGAATGATGTCATGACTGTGGAGACAGGAATTAGGAATTCAGGGAGCCTGAGGTGAGAGCATTCCAACCCTGACTCCAGCAAAGTCACCCTGGAGCCTTGCCTTGCTGTACTCCAGGAGAATTCCAAGTATCCCATCAGGGGCCTGCTCTGCTTGGGGCTGCAGGGAATTTTTGGGCGTTGTTCACCCCAAAAAAGCCCTAAAGCATCCTAAACTTTGTCGGTCCCACAGGTTCTTCCTGCAGCTTTCCAGGTGTTTTCCTAAAAATGGTGGGAGCAGCTGGAAAATCTCTGTTCCCCACGAGGTTGCTGCTCTTCCATCACCCCAAAAATGTGGGATTGAGGTGATCCCAGAGTCTGAGAGGTTCCTCCTCCCCCTCCCTCCTGCAGCCCATGCACAGGTTATAAATATCCCATCTCTTCTCCAGGCCAGTTCCCAAATCCCACGGATGCACTGGATGTGTCCCAACATCTCTGCATCACCCAGCAGGAAAAACCCTTTCCCCAACATTTCCCTGCCTAAAACGAGGGATATTTTTAGGGATTAGAGCCACAAACACTGGATTAGAGTGGGGGCACCAGACAAGGCGGGATCCTGGATTGAGGCTGAAAATCCCACAATTTTAGGTCCCAACCAGGAGAGTTTGGCTTGGAATACCAGTGTTGGGAATTAAGATTAATTGAAATGTTCTGCTCTAAGCATTCCCTGTAATTAATAAAGGATTCCTGATGAATTAACTCCCCAAAAGTGCCCTGGCATTCCAGGATTCAGGAATGCTCATGTTCTCCACAACACCACCGCAAAGTATTCCAGTTCAACAGCTGCAAATGCTTTGCAATGACTGAGACCTCTCTATTATTTCTCCCTCTTACCGTGTTTTCCTAAAATTCCTCATTTCCTAGCGTTCCTCTGGCACTGAATGGTGGAAAAGGGGAATTTTGGAAGCATTTCTCCAGCCGGTTCAGCCGGGATGCCTCGGGATCGTTTCTGTTCTGTGATTCCCGATCCAGGGTGTGTTTGTTCCCGGGAGAACAGGCAGATCTGTTCTTTGTCCTTCCCTGAATGCGGCTGGAAATGAGGGATCGCTGCCGAGATTCCTGCCGGGCGCAGGGAATTGATTCCATGGGGATGCTCTGCTCTGCCTCAGCCTCTCCCACAAGTGCCTCTGGCAGCTCCAGCTTTTTCCACCCCTTCCAACCCAGCTGTAAATGGATTTCACCTTCTCCATCCCAGTTTAAACTCCTGATAACCTCTCCTAGGGGTGTCCATTAAATTTCGGGAGCTCGGCCATCTCCACCCCCGGGATAAACCACGAAGCTCCAAAAAGCTTCCAGCACTAAAAACATGGACAATCAATATTTCCCGGCGGGAATTTGGGTGTCAGGAGAGCGATTTTCCCGCAGGTTGTTGGAGCCTCTGCGTCCCCATCCCGCTGCCGGGATTCCGGGAAGCGCTCCCGCTCCTCCCGGGGCCGGTGTGGATGCACGGATTTATCCAGGAGCCCCCGGGAACGGGAGAAACAGCCCGGGGAGCTCGCACGGGAAGATCCCTACGGAGGGAATGGACGGAGAAATCCAAATCCCGTGGGAGCAGCGGCTTCTCCCTCCCGGGAATGCGCCCGCGCCAAGGCACCTGTTGGTCCGGCTCGTAGCTGGGATAAGAAAACCTGGGGTTTGTGCTTTCCCGGAGCCAGAATTCCCGCTGTATTCCCGGGCAGCGGGATCCCGGCGGGCTGGGCTGGCCGCTTTCCCTGGCCACAGCCGCGATCCAGGGGCAGGAACGCAATTCCCGCATCTCCCGGCGCGCAGGGATGCGGGTCCCGCGCTCGGCCAGCCGCGGGGGCCGGAAAAGCGCTGGAAAAGCGCTGGAAAAGCGCTGGAAAAGGGAAGATTGAGCCCGGCTGGACGGGAAATCCCTCCCCGACGGGCCGCGGGGGACAGGGAAAGCTTCATCCCGGCCGCTGCCCGCTCCCCTCCGCCGCATCCCGGGACTCGCGGGCGGGAGGGAAGGGAATGGGAAGGGGAAAGGGAAGGAGAAGGGATGGAGGCGGACGGAATGAGGAGCCCAGACCTGTTGCCATCAGAGCACGCTTTACTTCGGCAGCCGCGGGCGGCGGGACCGGACCGGGACGGGCCGGGACGGGCCGGGATGGGCCGGGACGGGCGGCTCCGGTCACCCCGAGCATCTCCCGACCTCCGGCATCCCGGGATCCATCCGCCGGATGTTTTTCAGGAGGAAAAGCTCCGAGCCGACCCCGCGCGTCCCGGGGAGCCTGCGGGCGGTCAGGCTGCGGTCAGTACGGCCCCACCACCACCGCCTCCACCTCCTTGGACGGGCGGCGCTCCTTGACCAGAAAGTTGATCATGCCCTCGGACTTGATGAGCAGGTTGCAGCCGAGGAAGAAGATGCCGAACACCACGGTGAGGGCCAGCACGCACATGACGGCGATCTGCACCACGCGCATGATGTACAGGCTGCGCTCGTCCGCCGCCGCGCCGCTGCCGTCGGTCACCACGGAGGCGGCGGTGCAGCAGCGCAGCGCCCGCTCCAGCTCCAGCGCCGCGGCCCCGGCCCCCGCCAGCAGCCCCGCCGAGGAGCCGTTCGGCATTCCCAGCGAGCCGTTCATCCCCGCCGGCATTCCCAGCGAGCCGTTCATCCCCGCCGGGCCGGGCGGAGCCGTGCCGAGCCCAGGCGAGCCCAGCCTGGCCGGCACCGCCCGCTGCGCTCCGCTCCGCCCCGCGGGGCAGCCGGGGAGGGACCGGGAGGGGCTGGGAGGGAGGAGAGGGGGATTGGGATGGAGATAGAGAGGGTGGGGAGAGGGGATGAGGTGGAGATAGGAAGGGTGGGGATAGGGAAGGAGGTGAAGAAGGAGGGGGGGAGAGAGAGGAGGAAAGGAGGGTTTGGATGGGGAGGGAAGAGGAAAAGGGAGGGAAGAAGGTTTGAGGATGGAAGAAGGGGAAAGGGTTTGGCGTTTGGGACGGGAGGGGGAAAAGGGAGGGGAGAGACGTCGGAGGGATGGAGGGAGGGGAGAGAGGGGAACGGGAAGGAGGGAGGGGTTTTGGGGGGACAGAGGAGGGGTCGGCGTGGGAAGGGGAGCGGCTTTGAGGGCGATCTTTGGGAATCGGGACGGGGGGGGGAATCAGGAAAAGGGGGAGGGCGGCGCTTTTGGGAATAGGACATGGACAATCAATATTTCCCGGCGGGGTGTGGCGAGGGGAGGATTTGGGCATCAGGAGAATGGGACTGGGGGCTTGCAGAGCTGGAATGGGGCAAGGGAGGGATGTGAGGGGCGTTTAGGGAATGGGTTTTGGTGGGAGAAGTTCGGAGCGGGATGAGGAGGGGGATTTGGGGCAATGGGGGAGCAGGATTTTTGCTGGGTTTGGCAAACGGATTTCAGGGATGGACTTTCCTAAAGGAGGGGCCTTTGGGGAGTGGCTCTGAGGGAATGAATGGGTTTTGGGAAAACTCGCAGAGATCAGATTTAGTGGGAGTGGGATTTCCCACGTGGGTTTTAGTGGGAGCGAGCTCCGGGCTGTGCACTCCCAGGGAAGTGGGGTTTTTTTGGGAAAACACATTTTAGAGGAGGTTTCTGTGCTGAGGAGTGCAGGGCCAGCCCCGGGAACTGCGGAGCAGCCCTTTGAGGCTCCGTGGGCTCGGGTGGTGGAACCCCCATTCCCAAAGTTCCCCCAGCTCTGTTTTCAGGGAAGATGCGGCTCCGAGGGTTTTGGATCCTTCCCGTGTGTGCGGGGCGGTGCCAGGGGAGCGGTGCCAGCCGGGTGTGACACCGGGGACCCCTGCATCCCACTGCCCATCCCTGCCGAGCCGCCCGAGCACCCCAGGGATCCAAACTCCTCCCAAGCGCCTGGGAACTGTTGGGAATTTTTAGGAATTCTTGTCCTCCTCGGCTCAGCCCAGCCTGGGGCTGCTCCGGGCCAGTTCCCCTCGGGTGGTTTTGGAGGTTTGGGAACAGCTGGAGGTGGCAGCAGCTCCCGACAGGCTGGGTGTGCCCGGCGCTGCAGCTCCCTGGCATTCCCAGGGATGGGCAGCACGGCCAGGCCGAGCTCCGAGCTCCGGCCCAGCCATGACTTGGAGATTTCCTGGAGCAGAGCGTGGATGCGGAGCTGGGAGCGGCGGCCGAGCTTAACCCTGTGCTGTCCTCCCCGAGTGGGGCTGGGATCATCCCAAACAGCGCCTGGGATCCGTGTGCGGGGATCGGATCCATGTGGGATCATCCCAAACATCCCCTGGGATCCGTGTGTGGGGCTGGGATCATCCCAAACAGCACCTGAGATCTGTGTATGGGGATGGGATCATCCCAAACAACCCCAGGGATCCGTGTGTGGGGTTGGGATCATCCCAAACAGCCCCAGGGATCCATGTGGGATCATCCCAAACATCCCCAGGGTTCCGTGTGTGGGGATGGGATCATCCCAAACAACCCCAGGGATCCGTGTGTGGGGTTGGGCTTTCCCAAGGAAGCCATCCCGGTCCCATTCCCTCCTGTGTGGGATCAGTGGGGCTGGGACACTCCCTGCCCAAGTGGGTGTGGTGGCCCTGGGGCACCTGGGGATTTCCTGGGATGCTCCTCATGGGAATGACCCGGTGGAGAGGCCAAGGCCTGGAGAAAGGATGTTTTCCAAACCCCTTCCAGCCGATTTGTCCTGCTGTGGTGGCTGGGGGCGGCACTCAGGACTCAGTGCTGGGGGAATTTTGGACTCGATGACCTGGGGGGGGGGCTTTCCCAAGGAAGCCATTCCATGATTCCACCATGAACTGGATGGTGGATGTCACCTGTGCCCCTGTCCTGTCCCCTGCACCTTTAGGGGTGACAGTCCCCCGTGGGGTCCCCTCACTGCCGAGAGCCTCCAGCAGCGGGGCCGTGCTGGCCCTGCCTCGCTCCCTCATCCTTTGGGAACATTCTGTTTTCCTGCTGGAAGGAGAAGATGGGATTGATTCTAAGCAGCCAAGGGAGGGCTGGCAGCTCCTGCAGCCAGGGGAAAAGCTGGAAGGGCTCTTGGAGCTCCACGCCATTCCCGTTTGGAGCGTGGCTCTCTCCCTTCTCAGCAGGCACGTGGCTCAAGCTCTGTCCTTGAGCTCTTCACCTCCGGCTCTTGGCAACTCCGTGGGAAAATGCTTCCCATCCTGAAGTTATGGCAGGAACAATCCCATCCCTAAATTATGGTAGGAACAGTCCCATCCCTCAATTTGGACGGGAAAAGTCCCATCCCTGAATTATAAGAGGAATAATTGGAGGCAGGAAGCTCCTGTTCCCTACCTATCCCACACATCCTGGTCCCATTTCCTCCTCCCTGTTGCATATATCCCAGTCCCATTCCCTGCTCCCCATCCCTCACATTCCTATCCCATTCCCCCATCCCTGTCCCACACATTCCTGTCCCATTCCCCCACCCCATTCCCCCACCCCTCTGTTCCCTACCTATCCCACACATCCCGGTCCCATTCCCTCCTCCCTGTCCCATATATCCCAGTCCCATTCCCTGCTCCCTGTCCCTCACATTCCTATCCCATTCCCCCATCCCTGTCCCACACATCCCGGTCCCATTCCCTCCTCCCTGTCCCATATATCCCTGTCCCATTCCCTGCTCCCTATCCCACACATTCCTATCCTATTGCACCATCCCTGCCCCACACATCCCAGTCCCATTCCCTGCTCCCTATCCCACACATTCCTATCCTATTCCCCCACCCCTATCCCCCACATCCCAGTCCCATTCCCTGCTCCCCGTCCCACACATCCCGGCCCTGTTTCCTGGCTCCCGGTGTCCCACTCAGCCCCGTATCCCGGAATGCGGAGCGGGGCCGGGATTGCCGGGAGAGCAGTGACACCTAGTGACATTCGGGATACCGGGACACCGGGACACTGGAACGAGCCCGGGAACGGCCGGGCAGAGCCGCGGGCTCCGGGCAGCCCCTTCCCCACCGCTCCCCTTTTCCAAGGGCACAAATCCCGTTCCTGAAATCCCAGCAGCACCGGCCTGGCTCGCTGTCACTGCAGAGCTCCGCTGCCTTCCTTGAGCTTCAGATTCCCGGGAATTCCATGGCTGGAATCACAGACCATGGAAGGGTTTGGGGTTGGATCCCATCCCAGGGATACCTGCCACCATCCCAGACTGGCAGGGACTTCCTGCAGCCACCACATCTCCCCGTGGGAATAATCTCAGGAATCCCAGTGCCTGATAAAAACCTGGGAATCTCCACAGGGAAATTTTAGAACCCTGGCAGCTTTGATTTTTCCCTATATTTTTTCCCTACATTTTCACTTTGGTTGTGGTTGGAATTTGTTCTGTTTTGAGCAGGGCAATGCACACAAAATTTGGGAAATTTGAATTCGGGAAAGGATTGTGCCAGGATCCCTTTCATCCTGGGATCCAGCTGGGAATCCACACTGCCAGCAAGGCCAACATCCCACTCCACGATCCTCCTTTTTGGGATGTAAAAATTCCCTGTTTGCTTCTGCTCCAGTCATACAAGTGGGATAAGCAGGAATGAAAGGGTGGAAAACAATCCCATGGATGGGTGGGATGTGGAGCTGCTGAGTGACCCCAGAGGCCGTGGAGATGTTCCAAGGCTGGGAGAGCTGGGAATGTTCCCCTGGAGAAGGGAAGGCTCCAGGCAGAGCTCAGAGCCCCTGGCAGGGCCTGAAGGGGCTCCAGGAGAGCTGCAGAGGGACTGGGGACAAGGCATGGAGGGACAGGAGCCAGGGAATGGCTCCCACTGCCAGAGGGCAGGGATGGATGGGAGATTGGGAATTGGGAATTCCTGGCTGGGCTGGAATTCCCAGAGCAGCTCCGTGCCCTTTGCAGCTCCAGGAAGGATCCTTGGGAGTGCAATCCTGGTCTGAAGTCACCGTTATCAGTTTGCTACCAACAAATTCCCATTATTATCAGCCTTCCAATCCATATGGATTTTTTTAAACTTCCCATAAGTTTGGGATCGTGGGATAATGTGGGAAACTCCGGTCACATTCCAGAGCAGCAGTGACAGAGTTTTACATAAAGAACAGCTACAATTCCAATTAAACAACAATTAAATGAATCTGCCGCTGCCATCCCATCCTTTTCCCAGGAAATGGGACAGTTTTCCCAGGGAATGGAACAGTTTTCCCAGGGAATGTTGCTCACCCACATTTGCCATGGATAAGGAACAGGGGAGTGGCTTTATTGGAATATTTGAAGAGGATGGAGTGGTCTCTTTCTTTGGGATTTGGGAATGAAATCCCAAATCCAGGTGCAGGCATCAGCCCTTCCCACCCCCTGGGATCAGATCCAGGTGTCCTGGGTTGGGAAGAGCCTTGGGAAAAGGGGAAAACGAGGCTGGGGGGGTTGAGCCTGGCTTAGATAAAACAGAGCTCTGACTTAGGCCTGGCTTTGCTGGGGCTGAATTCCTCCTCCTGGGAGTGCAACGGGAAAGGAAAGGTGGGATCCATGGATTTGAAATGAATTAATGGTGGAATGGGGTGGGAAAGGCTCCCAGGGCCTGATCCAGGCTCTTCTCCAGGAGGGAACTGGGATGAGCCCAAGGAGCTGCTGCTGCTTCCCAAATCCAGCAAAACCTCCCGGTTTTTTGGGAACAGTTGGATTGTCAGCTCTTTGAGCAGGGAATTCCACAAATCCTCTGGTCCAGCTGTGGATTTCCCCATTTCCTTTATTCCCAGAGCTTCTTCCTTTTTTTGGAAACTTGGAAGAATGGGATAGTGATGACTCCAGAGGAAGATCAGGGAATGCAGGAACCTCCTTGAGTGCAAACCTGGCTCTTTTCCAACTGTTTTCCACTCATTTGGAGCATTTAAATGAAAGTTAGAATGTGCAAAGGACTTTTTCCTGTATTATTTATTTTCCCTATTTTTTTTAATTTTAATTTTTCTTTTTTTCTGTATTTCTTTTTAAATTTTTTTTCAGCTCTCCAGCTCTCCTCTTTGGGAGAGAGGAGGAAAATATTCCAAGGGAATATGAGGGGAAAGGGGAGGAACTTTTCCAGGGGTATTTCTTTTTTCAAGTTTTTCAGCTCTCCAGCTGGGATGGGAAGTTCTCTTTGGGAGAGAAAAGGACAAAATTCCAAGGGAATATGAGGGGAAAGGGGAGGAACTTTTCCAGGGCTTGGACATCTCCTCCCCTCTCCTGATTTTCTCCAGGTTTCCTTTGTTGTGGATTGGCCACGGATTCACTGAGATCTGACAAATGAATGAATCCTAAATCCTGGGATTATGTTGGAGACTGGCACGTGGGAATCTGGAATTAGAGAAAAAGTTCTGGGGCTGCCCGGCTTAAAATTTAGCATTTTTAATTAGCATTTTCAATTAGCATTTCCCAACTAATTTTAGAGTTTATTGTTCTTTCCTTGCTGCTTCCAAAGGCTCCATGGAATTTTGTTGCACACAATTAAAAGGGATTTTTTTTTGGGGAATATTCAATTTTTTTGCCGCTTCCTGGAAGTTTTTAATTCCAGCGAAACTTGGATTTTTTGGTTTCTGTACAAAATCCATTCCCCCTCTCCACTCATCCAAGGCTTTTTTAGGAGGGAATTTCTTTTCCCAACTAAAACTTTTCTTTTTCCTTGCTGGAAATTTTTCAGGATGTGTTGGGAAGAGAAAGAGTCCCCTAAATAATTTATTAAATATTTTAGTTAGTGAAAAAAAATCCTTTATTGCTTATTTTATATGGGGAAAAAGGCTTTTATTGCTTGTTTTATAAGGGAAAATGTTTTTATTGCTTATTTTACAAAGGGAAAAATCCTTTTATGAGTTACTTTATGAAGAAAAAAAAGGGATTTATTCTTTATTTTATTAAGGGAAAAATGCCTTTATTCCCTATTTTATAAAGGGAAAAGTGCATTTATTGCATGACTTTATAAAGGAAAAAAATCCTTTTATCACTTATTTTATAAGGAAAAAATCGTTTTATGACTTGTTTTATAAGGAGAAAAATCCTTTTATTAGTAATTTTTTACGGAAAAATGTTTTTATTTCTTATTTTATACACAAAAAATGCTTTTATTGCTTATTTTATAAGGAAGAAAAGGGTTTTACTACTTAATCTTTAAGAGGAAAATGTTTTTATTGCTTATTTTTCATGGAGGAAACATTTTAATTAATTATTTTTTTAAGGAGAAAATTGTTTTTATTGCTTCTGGTTTTGGATGAGGAAGAAAATCCAAAGTGCCAGGAGGTTTCTTGTGTCAAAGCGTTTCCATTTGTGCGTTTGGTGTTGATTAAAAATAAATCAATGTCACAATAATTTTATAATAATAATATTATTATTATTGTTATTATTATTATTATTATTGTTGTTATGTTATTATTTAATTCCCAGCAACCAAACATGGATAATCTGGAGTTTCTGGCACTGCTGGACAGACAGGAGAGGGAGAGGAGGGCAGGGATCCCTGCAAAACCTTTCTGGAACCAGGCTGGGAGAGCTGGGAATGTTCCCCTGGAGAAGGGAAGGCTCCAGGAGAGCTGGAGAGGGACTGGGGACAAGGATGGAGGGACAGGAGCCAGGGAATGGCTCCCACTGCCAGAGGGCAGGGATGGATGGTAGATTGGGAACTGGGAATTCCTGGCTGGGCTGGAATTCCCAGAACATCTGTGACTGCCCCTGGATCCCTGGAGTGTCCCAGGCCAGGCTGGGCAGGGCTTGGAGTCATGGAAGTGTCCCTGCCACGGCAGGGTGGGATGGGATGGGCTCTAAGGTCCCTTCCAACCCAGCCCATTCCGGGATTCTGGGATTTCTCCATGAATCCCTGTCAGAAACGCTCCAGTCTGGGCAGTCTTTGCCCTGCTCCTCCTGCACAGAGGGATGAGCAGCTTTTGTTTGGTTTTCTTTCCAAACAGTATTTCCAAAAAGTCAGGAAATTCCACGCAAATGACGGCAGGAGAGCTGGAGCCCTGGCACTGAGGGGTGTGAATCCGGAATGGGCCTGGAGGGCCGGGAACAGCCTTGGGATGGGAAACCTGCTCTGGAGCGGGTCTGGAATCAACAGCTGTGCTCCAGTGCCCGTGCCTGCTTCCCCTGCTCCCCTTGGCATTTCCTGGGTCCCCTCGGCCCCTCCAGCTTCCCCTGCTCCCTCAGCACCCCAAACCCCACATCCCCAATCCCCTCACCATCCCAGCCTTGCCCTGCTCCCTCAGCACCCCATCCCACATCCTCCCGTCCCCTGCTCTCGCCTCTCCCTCCCGCATCCCTCTGCTCTCCTCCTCACCGCTTCCCACATTCTCCCACTCCCCTCAGCATCCCCGCCTTCCTCCGATCCCCCCAGCCCCCCGATCCCCTCTCCATCCCAGCCTTCCTCCGCTCCTCTCGGCCTCCATCCCGGCCCCCGATCCCCTCTCCATCCCCGCTGCCCCCGCTCCCTCCCCGTCGCCGCCTCTCCTCCCGCGCCGCCTCCGCCCCTTCCCTCCCCGCGCGGTTCGTGAGGCCGGAGCCGCCCCCGGCACCTGCCCGGCCCTTCCTCCCCATCCCTCCCTCCTCATCCCTCCCTCTCCACCCTCTCCCATCGCTCCCCGCTGCCCCCGGGCCCAGCCGCAGCATCGCGGGAGCCGCGGCCATTGCGGCCGAGGCGGGGCCGCTGCCGCTCTGCCCCGGCCATGAGGAGGAGGAGGAGGGCGGCGGCTCCGCGCTGAGCCCCCTGCGGGCCGAGCTGAGCCCCTGGACGCTGCTGAGCCCCCCAGGACTGGCGGGGCTGAGCCCCCGGGCTGGCGGGGCTGAGCCCCGGGTGGTGCTGAGCCCTCCAGGACCGTGCTGAACCCCCGGACTGACGGGTCTGAGCCCTCCAGGACCCTGCTGAACCTAGGACCGTGCTGAACCCCCGGACTGACGGGTCTGAGCCCTCCAGGACCCTGCTGAACCCCCGGACTGACGGGTCTGAGCCCCCCCGGACCCTGCTGAACCCCCGGGCTGGAGCTGCTGAACGTCCCCGGACACGGCTGAGCCCCCGGACGCAGCTGAACGCCCGGACTGACGGGGTTGAATCCCCGGGTGGTGCTGAACCCCTCACGGACGCTGCTGAACCCCGCGAGTGGAGGTGCTGGATCGCCCGGGACACTGCTGAGACCCCCCCGGACTGACGGGGCTGAGCTCCCTCAGGACCCTACTGAGGTCCCTCAGGACCCTCAGGACACTGCTGAGTCCCTGGACACTGCTGAGCCCCCCCAGGATCCTGCTGAGCCCCCCAGGATCCTGCTGAGCTCCCTCAGGATCCTGCTGAGCTCCTGGACACTGCTGAGCCCCCCCAGGACCCTGCTGACCCCCGGACTGACGGGGCTGAGCCCACCCCGGACGCTGCTGAGCCCCCCGGGCCGGTTCTGAGCTCGGAGCTCCGCCGCAGGTGAGGCCGGCGGGGTCCGTGCCGGGCTCCCCTCGCTCCTTCAGCCCCGGCTCCGTTATCCCGAGGGTTCTCCCGGCTCCGTTATCCCGAGGGGTCCCCCCGGCTCCTCTGCCCCCGCTGATCCCGCCTGTCCCGGGAGCTGTGGTTAATCCGGGCTCAGCCGGGCCGGGCCGGCGGTGTGTGAGCAGCCCGGCCCCGGGCTCCGCTCCGCAGGTCCCCGAGGAAGCGCCGCCGGGCAGGATCCAAATATCCCTGGAAAACCGCGCGGAGGCTGCTTCTGGTATGGAGCGGCGTGTTATCCATCGCATCCCTGCGTTCTCCTGGAATAGCGCTTAGGGATGTCAGCATTCCCTGGAATAACGCTTTGGGTTCTGGATTTCACCCCTAGGGTTCCCTGCAATTCTGCTTTGGGCTGCCAGGATTCCCTGGAATAGCACTTAGGGCTGTGGATTTCAGCTGTAAGTTTCCCTGGAATGATGTTTTGCACTGTCAGGTTTCCCTGGAATAGCGCTTTGGGCTGTCAGGATTCCCTGGAATAGCACTTAGGGCTGTAGATTTCAGCTGTAAATTTCCCTGGAATGATGTTTTGGACTGTCAGGTTTCCCTGGAATAGCACTTAGGGTTGTAGATTTCAGCTGTAAATTTCCCTGGAATAGCGTTTTGGACTGTCAGGATTCCCTGGAATAATGTTTTGGGTTCTGGATTTCAACCATAGGTTTACCTGGAAAAGTGCCTTGAGCTGCCAGGATTCCCTGGAATCGCATTTGGGGCTGTCAGGATTCCCTGGAATGATGTTTTGCACTGTCAGGATTCCCTGGAATTATGTTTTGGGCTGTCAGGTTTCCCTAGAATGATGTTTTGGACTGTCAGGTTTCCCTGGAATCGCATTTGGGTCTGTCAGGTTTCCCTGGAATGATGTTTTGGGCTGCCAGGATTCCCTGGAATCGCGGCTGGGGCTCTTGCAGCTGCAGCTCTCCCTGGAAGCGCCTCAGCCTGGCTGCTTCCCGGTTTTCCCGGTGGTTTCTCCCAGTGCTCGCACAGAGCGAGATGCACAGGGATGATTCCACTTAAACTCCACTTAAATTCCATTTAAATTCCACTTAAATTCCTCCCGCGTGGTAATAAGGATCGGAACAGCCCACACGGCTGGGAATGGGATTTGGCTCGGCTGTTGAAAGCTGGGATTTTCCCAGAAAATCCTGAAGTTGGGATGGCAGCTGCTTTCCCAGGAGTTGGGGGAAAGCCCCTTCCGAGCTGACAGAAAATCAAGTTTATTTTCCGTTTTTTCATTAGAAATTGGATCAGTCTGAATGGATAAAGAAAAATAACTGGTAAAAGCTGGTTTGTTTGGGTTTTTTTTTCAGGAAATAAGGGCTGGAATTTACTTGGATGCTGGGAATAGGGGGAGGAAAGATTAATGGGAGATTAAGGCACGCTGGGAATGATGGAGGCAAAGATTATTTTAACTCTTGGTGGCTGCTGGGCTTTGAAGGGGAGATGAGACCTTAAAACTTGAGTTTTAAAGGTATTTTTAGGAATTTAAGGTTATATTTAGGTGTTTTTTTGTTTTTTTGGGGGTTTTTGTATTTTTAAAATTTTCCTCTTGTGCTGTACATTTGGTGTTTTGTATTATCAATGAAGCAACACTTCAGGAAAATACCACTATAAAAATCTGTCTTTCTGTAAAAATCTGTTTTTCTTGTGTAAAAACCTCATTTTTCTTGAGTAAAACCCTCCTTTTTGGATAAAATTCTGTTTTTCTTGTGTAAAAACCTTTTTGTTTTTGACTAAACCCCTCCTTTAATTGTGTAAAAAACTGCTTTTCTTGTGGAAAAAAAAGTGGTTTTCCTGTCTAAAAATCTGCTTTACTTGTGCAAAAAAGGTGAAATTATTGTTTAAAAATCTGGGGGTTTTTTTTGGGTCAAAATCTGCTTTTCTTATGTAAAAAGCTGCTTTTCTGAAGGAAAAAATCTGCTTTTTTTTTTTTTTTTCCTGTTCAAGCCGGGAGGGGAGGGGCACGATCCCACACGGTTCTGGGGTTTTCTGGCTGTTCCCACCTTCTTCCCACCTGCTCCAGAAACAGCTCCTGGTTTTTGGGAGTGAGAGGTGCCAGAACTCTCCCTGCCATCTGCACCCCCAGAATCCCATTCCGTAGGGAAATTTGGGCAGCTGAGAATGTGGGAATGTGTGGAATGGGATGGAGTTACTGCCTCCTCGTGTTTAATGGGATTTTGGGGATGCAGGGATCAAACCCCACTGGTGGCTGGCAGGAAAATCGTGGCTCATGGAGGAAAAGAGGAATTGCCTGGAGAGAAGGAATTGGGAATCTCTCCTTTATTTTTTTTTATGTTAGAAAATTCCAGAGGGTTTTGTCTGTCAGGTGAATGCAAGGAAAACTTTGCCTGGGAATGTGGGAGAATTGAGCTCCACGTGGCTGTGCCTTTGTGGACACGGGAAAATAAGTTTGGGGGTTTTTTTTGTTTTATTTTGAAATCCCACAGTGTGAGAGCTGACCAATCCCAACAAATCTGCTTCCCTAAAGAGCAGGAGATGAGGCAGGAATAAAGCAGGGCTGGGCAGAGGAGATTCCAGTCCTTTTGTGAGGATGAGCTTGCAGTGGGAGCCAGTGGGATTGAAGCCAGTGGGAATTTCTTTGTTGTCACGGGGGCTTTTGGTGCTCAGAGTTTTGGGTTCTCTCCTGATCCATTGGATGGGAAGAAGGGAGGGAATTCTGCTTGGGCACAGCTCCGTGGGGCCATGCTGTGCTCCGTGGCTCCCTCAGGTCCCAGAGGGCTGGAATGTCAGGATCCCCCAGGATCACTGATCCACCCCCACAGTCCCACCCTGGCCCTGACATTCCTGCAGCTCCCAGGCTGCCATTCCCTGATTTCCCTGCTCCTTGGGCCGTTTGGGCTTTCTGCAGCATTTCCTTGTGTTGGAGGAGCTGGAAAACTCCTCCAGGGTGGATGTGCCGAGCTGTCAGTGCCACTCAGTGCTTTGCATTTCCCTGGAATGTGGGAGATCTCCCAGCTCCGCAATGGGAACAGAGGCAGCTGATCAGCCTTGAGGAGGCTCCTGCAAGGGGAGAAATCCTGGGAAAGGTGGAGGTTTGGGAGTGGGAGATGCCAGGACTGCCTGGGAATGAGGAATCTGGGGAGTTGGTGAGCAAAGTGCTGCAATTTGCTTTTCTAGGTGGGCTGTGTTTGAGGGAAAAATCCGGAAAAAGCAGTGGGAGCAGGATTGTGAGCTTTTAACATGTAGGAAAAGGGGTTGTCCTCCAGTAGATGGGAGTTAATTCCCAAAGTTTTGGTTGCTCCAGAGAATCTGTGGCTGCTCCATCCCTGGGAGTGTCCAGGGCTGGGTTGGATGGGGCTTGGAGCACCCTGGGATAGAGGAAGCTGTCCCTGCCCATGGACTAATATCCCTTCCCATCCAAACCATTCCATGGTTCTGTGCTATTCCATTAAGATTTAGGGGTTTTTTAATCTTTATTTTAATTACCTGCAGCTTTTTGGTGCTTTGCACCAGCACAGCCCCAGGACTGTAAAGGAGGGAATCAACCCAGGTCAGTTCTTCCCAAATTTCCCACCTTTTCCAGGCTGAGTGGCTCTGGAGCTGCTGGGAGGGTGGAACTGGGGGAGCCTGGAATTGTGTGGCTGTGCCTGAACAAAGCCCCCCAAAGCCAGAGCAGGTTTTCCTCCCGAGGTCTGGGGTGAGAGGAATTAATGAGGCTTTTCCACTTCAGTTCCTGAGTCATGGGAATGAATTCCCAAGGGAAGAATGGGGCTATTAATAAATTTCGGGAGAGGAGAGAGGCAGAAAAAATGGAATTCTTAAAACACAAAACACTGCGTGGCTCTAACTAAAGGTACCTGATTCTTTCTTTTTTTTTTTTTTTCCTTTCCCCTCCCCCCTGTTTTTATTCCTTGTTAAATGTGCAAGAGCTTTCCTGGATTGATCTTGGAGTTTGACAGTTCTGGCATTAAAAGTTCTTCCTTATCTATGAATTAATGAGCTGCTCATGGAATTAAGTGATGATTTTTGGAGGGTGTGTTTTATATTCAGATTTGCTTAGATCAGTGTAGCCCTAAAATCCAATTTTAAATTGGATGGGAAGAGTTTCAAACCTTCCTGGCCAAATTTTATTATTTTTTTTTGTGGTGAATCCCAGGACAGCTGTGAGAAATAATCCTTTAATTTATCAGAGGGGGAAGCTGGGAATTCTGCATCAGGATTCTGCCTTTCTTAGGTGGAAAAATGTATTTGTGAATGATTTAATTGCTGCTTGGGAATTTTTCCCAGCGAACTTCCTGAGCCCCATGTGGCTCTGCCTGACCAGGGGAATCCTGGAAACCTCAAATCCTTCTTGCTGTGGGGTTTTGGAGAGGTTTCCCCCCCAAATTTCCTAAAAATTTCAAGAAAATTTCCAATTCTGCAGCCATGGGCTGAGTGCTCGTGAGCAGGAGCATCCCTGAGCAGCAGGGATTGAAACCTGGATGCAGTGCTCCTAACCCTCTGGAATTCTGCTCTCTGGGATCCGTGGCAGCAGGGGTTGAAACCTGGGTGCAGTGCTCCTAAACCTCTGGAATTCTGCTCTCTGGGATCCGTGGCAGCAGGGGTTGAAACCTGGATGCAGTGCTCCTAAACCTCTGGAATTCTGCTCTCTGGGATCCGTGGCAGCAGGGATTGAAACCTGGGTGCAGTGCTCCTAACCCTCTGGAATTCTGCTCTCTGGGATCCGTGGCATCAGGGATTGAAACCTGGGTGCAGTGCTCCTAACCCTCTGGAATTCTGCTCTCTGGGATCCGTGCATTAGGGATTGAAACCTAGGTGAGCTGCTCCTAACCCTCTGGAATTCTGCTCTCTGGGATCTGTGGCAGCAGGGTTGAAACCTGGGTGAGCTGCTCCTAACCCTCATGGCAAACAGGAGATTCCCTGGAAAGCTGGCAGTGGAAGGGTAGGAATCCACCTCTGGAGTGAGAGCAGGAGGTGGTTCCATCCACTCCCCGTCTCTGGGATGTGCCTGTGCCCTGAAGGCTCACAAGGAAAATAAAACTCAGCCCAGGCACTTTCCCACCCCCTCCTTGGGTAATTTCCTCCTCCACGCTTGCAGAGGGATGTCAGGGAGAGAGGAGCAGGAGTTCTGCTCTCCAGGGGAATTGGGGATAATCCCGGTGTGCCTGCAGGTGAGGTTTGAGTCTCCGTTTAACCAGAGCAGCAGCACAAACAGGGACAGATTCCCAGGGATGTTTTGGATTCCGTTTCCATGGCTGAGCTGCAGACAGAGCCCTGCTGAGCTCTCATCCCCTGGGAAAGCCAGGCTGGGTTTTGGGATGATTTCACTTCTCTTCCTCCGTCCTTTTGCTGTGAGCAGGGGACAGGAGGTGTCCTTGTCATTCTCCTGTGGGAAGGGGCTCCTGGAGGAGCTGGGAGCCCCTTGGAGCAGGGAAGCCAAATCCCTGGGAGTGATCCCAGAGCTCCTGCAGCCCGGGAAGCCAGGCTGGGCTCCCCAGCTGCCTGTGCTGGATCTGCTGGACAAACTGGGGGGCACTGGGGGCTTGGGCAGACCCCGGTACCCGGGGCAGCATCCCCTCTGTTGCCAGGCAACTGCTGGATGTGCAGCTGGCTGGGGCTGCTGCAGATGTGGCCACATCTGGCAGGGGAGCAGGGAGAAATCCCTGTCCCATCCCGAGCCTGCTCCTGTCCCACACCTCGGGATAAGCTGAGCTTTACCAGGCCCAGCCCATGGAATCCCTCCTTAGGGTTTAGGGTGGCATTAAAAGCAGTTTTGACTGGTAAAATGTTCAGCTCTGATTTTCATTCCATGAAAATGGGAAGGTTTAGGTTGGGAATATTGCTTTCCTGGTAATAATTTGGATTTTGTGTCCTTCCTTAGCCAAGCCACAGGGATGTGGGCAGTCAGGTTCGGTATTCCTGGGAATGCAGGTGGCCAAGGAAAGTTGGAGTCCTGCAGGTTTGTGAGGTCACATGGGGGTCAGAGGAGTTCTGGTGTTAATTAGGAAGATTTAATCACATAGCCAGGATGCAGCTGGACTCTGGAATTCCAACTCTGCTGAATCAGTCAAAGAGCTGCGTGAGAAACTGGACAGCTCCTCTGCTTTTCTTTGGGAATTTCCATGCCCAGGTTATTCCTGTCCTGCTGAGGATTAGGACACTTCATCCGTGATGAGCCTGAGGAGTGCCAGAGGATTAAGGAGCAGCTCAGGACTCCGCTGAGCCGGATTTACAGCAAGTGCCCATTTGGGAATGAAGGGCTTTGACCTCCTGGAACGAGGCCAGAAGGGCTGGGAGAGCTGGGAATGTTCCCCTGGAGAAGGGAAGGCTCCAGGCAGAGCTCAGAGCCCCTGGCAGGGCCTGGAGGGGCTCCAGGAGAGCTGCAGAGGGACTGGGGACAAGGCATGGAGGGACAGGAGCCAGGGAATGGCTCCCACTGCCAGAGGGCAGGGATGGGTGGGAGATTGGGAACTGGGAATTCCTGGCTGGGCTGGAATTGCCAGAGCAGCTGGGGCTGCCCCTGGATCCCTGGAGTGTCCAAGGCCAGGCTGGAACATCCCGGGATGGTGGGAGGTGTCCGTGGGGCTAGAATGGGATAATCCTTAATGTCCCTTCCCCCCCAAACCAGTCTGGAATTCTGTGATTCTGCAAAATTCTGCTGAGTTTCTTCTGAACACACTTTCATTTCCTACACCCTGTTGCAATTTCCACATTTTCAGCCCGTGAAAGAGTCAGAAATTTCCCCAAGTTTCACTAAAGAATTAAATTCCCAGCTCCGGTGGGAAAATACAGCTCAAGAATAGGGACTTTTGCCATATCCATGTTTACCTTGCAGGGATATTGGGAAAGGGAATGAGGAGGTTTTCAGGGAGCAGTGATGGATTCTGTGTCTCTGAGCCTCAAAAAATTCAGGTCATTCTAGGCATGGCCTGGCTGTGGGGGAAAAAATCCTGAACAATTGGTTTATATCCACAGAAAATTGGGATTTTTAATCCAGGGAAAAGGCAAATGAAGGACTGGAGTCTGGAATTTCATTCACTTGGATTTGCAGCCTCCATAATTCCCCCCCAGCACTGTGTGGGGTCAGTCCCAGGAAATGCTGGCAGTTCCTCAGTTTGCCTCCTGTTTCCTACCCCAAATCCTGCTTTTCCTGCTCCCAGCCCTGCAGGCTTTGGGACAGGAATTTCCCTCTGCCTTGCTGCAGGATAATGGGTTAAAATTTGGTTTATTCCAGGAATTGTCAGCTCAGAACCTCAGG
Organism: Onychostruthus taczanowskii; assembly: GCF_017590055.1. Taxonomy (NCBI): domain Eukaryota; kingdom Metazoa; phylum Chordata; class Aves; order Passeriformes; family Passeridae; genus Onychostruthus; species Onychostruthus taczanowskii. Next base: position 17,039,306 of record NW_024496526.1, read on the forward strand.
ATTTTTCCCTTCCTCCTCTTCCTGCAAGCCTTCTTAGGCTGAATTTCAGTTAAAGTAAATCTTATTTTTTGGGGAACATTCTTGCTTTTGGAGGTTTGGAGGAGGGGGTTTTATGGAATCACAGAATCCTGGGATGTTTTGGGGTAGAAGTGACCTTAAAGCTCATCCCATTCCATGGGCAGGGATTCCTTCCCCTATCCCTGATTGCTCCAGGCCCTTCCAGCCTTGGACATTCCTGGGATGGAGCATCCACAGTTTTGGTGGGAAATTTGGTTTTTTCATCCTCATTATTTCCCTCTAATGAAACTGTTCCCCGTGACTGCTGTGGAAATGGATTGTGTTACCCTGGAACAGCAATTCCTGGAATTTTAAAGCAGCATCCTGGGAATCCCTCAGCAGGCAGAGCTATTGGTTGATATTTAGGACAGATGGAAATTGTTATTAATGAGGAGTCCATGCAGAAATGCTGCAAGAATAATTAAATCATTTATTTAATTTATTTAAATCATTCCAGCTCTTCCATCCCTTTGGCTCAGATGAAAATGAATTAAAATGGGATGGAAAATGGGAAGATCCCACTTGGGAATGAGGAGCTGAGGTGGGGAGGATAAGGAAGTTAAAATGTGCATAAAACTGAGGAGGGATTTTTAGTTATAAGAAATTTCTTTATGTTTTAGGAAATACGGAAAAGTGATGGGATTTTCTTCTCTTTTTCTATTCCAGGCACTTGGAGGATTATCCAGTGGTTCAGTGCTGAGGGAATTCTGTGGGAGCATGGCTGGAGCAGGACACGGAGCCTGGGCACAGAATGCAGGCAGTGATGGTGAGCGGGGGTCATTAATTACAGAGCTCTAATTACTGATGGCAGCCACAGGGGTGAGCAAGGGATTCTGGAATGGTTTGGATGGGAAGGGACCTGAAATCCCATCCCAATCCACCTAGGGACACCTCCCATTGTCCCAGGGTGTTCCAGCCTGGCCTTGGGCACTGCCAGGGATCCAGGTCAGTCACAGATGCTCTGGGAATTCCAGCCCAGCCAGGAATTCCCAGTTCCCAATCTCCCATCCATCCCTGCCCTCTGGCAGTGGGAGCCATTCCCTGGGTCCTGTCCCTCCATCCTTGTCCCCAGTCCCTCTCCAGCTCTCCTGGAGCCCCTTCAGGCCCTGCCAGGGGCTCTGAGCTCTGCCTGGAGCCTTCCCTTCTCCAGGGGAACATTCCCAGCTCTGCCAGCCCGGCTCCACCCTTTGGAGAACTGGGTATGGAGGCCTCACCTTTAGCTTTGTTTTCCAAATTCAGGCAGGAGCCCAAACCCTGGATCAGTGACTCTGGTGCCTTTTCCAAGGAATCTTTGGCGCTCGCGAGGCGCAGTCCGAGATATTCTGGCAGGATAAAAACCTCATGGTTGATAAATCTAAAACCATCATTTGAGGCAAATATGACCCTGAATATTTCAGTGTCAGCATTCAGCTGAGGGATGACTATCCATGAATCCACGAGGCTCTGCTGCTGCTTTTCCCCTGCCTGCAGCGCGCTGCTCCTGCCCGCCCTCCCGGTGGCTCCGTGCCGCGGCGCTGTGACCCCGCCGTGCTCCCGCCGTCGCCGAGCTCCGGAGCGGGCGCCAGGAGCCATGAGGAGGTTTGGCTACTGCCGGGTGGTGCTGGCCACCTCGCTGCTCTGGGTGCTGCTGGACGTGTTCCTGCTGCTCTACTTCAGCGAGTGCAACAAGTGTGAGGACAGCAAGGAGCGCTCCCTGCTGCCCGCCCTGCGCGGTGAGTGCCGCTCTGTAACCCTGAGGTTTTGTGAAAAATCCCCTGCTAGGATTTTTTTTCCCTCCTGAAGGAGCTGAGGGCCTCAGGAAAGAAATGTGGACAATAACTGTGCGCTGCTGTGGGATGCAACGGGTGCATCTTCCATTGCTCCATGTGGATTGTTTTCAGTTGGTGGCCAACCACAGCCACCTGGGAGCAGTCACAGGATTTTGTTATGCATTCTATTTTATCCTGGTTCTTTCAAGCCTTCTCATGATCTCTTCTCTCTGTTCTTTTAGTATAGTTTTTATGTAGTATATTAATATAATACGTATCATGAGATAATAAACCAGCATTCTGAAAATGGAGCCAAGCCTCGTCTCTCCACACGTGGGGAGTTCCCAGCGCCGCTCCAGCCCCTCCCGGCTGATCCACTCATGGTTTGCCGGTGTTTGGCCTCGTGCTGCTGCCTCAAAATGGCTTTTCCCAGCAGAGGAAGTCCCAGGATCTACAGGGTTTAGCGCTGCTTTGGTGTTGTCTCAGTTTGTGTTTGTGTTTTGTGGGATTTTTGGGGTTAAAATGGACCTTAAATCCCATTCCAGCAGGAGAGAAACCTCCCACTAGCCCAGGCTGCTCCAAGCTCCATCCAGCCTGGCCTGGGACATTCCAGGGATCCAGGGACAGCCACAGCTTCTCTGTGAGGGTGCCCAGAGAGGCTGTGGATACCCCTGGATCTGTGGAAGTATCCAAGGCCAGCTTGGATGGGGCTTGGAGTTGTCTGGGATAGTGGAAGGGAACAAACCCAGGGGCTTCAATAACCTTGGAATAAAACTGGATGTTCTTGGATCCAGAGAGGGATGAAAGCTCCCAGTGGAGCAAGGAGAATGGGGGTTGGATTTCCAGCATTCCCTGTGGAAAACCAGCGGCTTCCCTAAGGACAAATCCAATTCCCAAGTGCTCAAAGCACCTTTTGCCGTTGGGTTTTCCAGCCGTTATTTCCCGGAACCAGGAGGGCCCGGGGGAGATGGGCAGGGCCGTGCTCATCCCCAAGGAGGAGCAGGAGAAGATGAAGGAGCTGTTCAAGATCAACCAGTTCAACCTGCTGGCCAGCGACCGCATTGCGCTGAACCGCAGCCTGCCCGACGTGCGGCTGGACGGGTGAGAGCCAGCCTGGGAGCGGGCTGGATCCGTCCTGGGCTGGGAACGGGCTGGATCCGTCCTGGGCTGGGAACGGGCTGGATCCGTCCTGGGCTGGGAACGGGCTGGATCCGTCCTGGGCTGGGAACGGGCTGGATCCGTCCTGGGCTGGGAACGGGCTGGATCCGTCCTGGGCTGGGAACGGGCTGGATCCGTCCTGGGCTGGGAACGGGCTGGATCCGTCCTGGGCTGGGAACGGGCTGGATCCGTCCTGGGCTGGGAACGGGCTGGATCCGTCCTGGGCTGGGAACGGGCTGGATCCGTCCTGGGCTGGGAACGGGCTGGATCCGTCCTGGGCTGGGAACGGGCTGGATCCGTCCTGGGCTGGGAACGGGCTGGATCCGTCCTGGGCTGGGAACGGGCTGGATCCGTCCTGGGCTGGGAACGGGCTGGATCCGTCCTGGGCTGGGAACGGGCTGGATCCGTCCTGGGCTGGGAACGGGCTGGATCCGTCCTGGGCTGGGAACGGGCTGGATCCGTCCTGGGCTGGGAACGGGCTGGATCCGTCCTGGGCTGGGAACGGGCTGGATCCGTCCTGGGCTGGGAACGGGCTGGATCCGTCCTGGGCTGGGAACGGGCTGGATCCGTCCTGGGCTGGGAACGGGCTGGATCCGTCCTGGGCTGGGAACGGGCTGGATCCGTCCTGGGCTGGGAACGGGCTGGATCCGTCCTGGGCTGGGAACGGGCTGGATCCGTCCTGGGCTGGGAACGGGCTGGATCCGTCCTGGGCTGGGAACGGGCTGGATCCGTCCTGGGCTGGGAACGGGCTGGATCCGTCCTGGGCTGGGAACGGGCTGGATCCGTCCTGGGCTGGGAACGGGCTGGATCCGTCCTGGGCTGGGAACGGGCTGGATCCGTCCTGGGCTGGGAACGGGCTGGATCCGTCCTGGGCTGGGAACGGGCTGGATCCGTCCTGGGCTGGGAACGGGCTGGATCCGTCCTGGGCTGGGAACGGGCTGGATCCGTCCTGGGCTGGGAACGGGCTGGATCCGTCCTGGGCTGGGAACGGGCTGGATCCGTCCTGGGCTGGGAACGGGCTGGATCCGTCCTGGGCTGGGAACGGGCTGGATCCGTCCTGGGCTGGGAACGGGCTGGATCCGTCCTGGGCTGGGAACGGGCTGGATCCGTCCTGGGCTGGGAACGGGCTGGATCCGTCCTGGGCTGGGAACGGGCTGGATCCGTCCTGGGCTGGGAACGGGCTGGATCCGTCCTGGGCTGGGAACGGGCTGGATCCGTCCTGGGCTGGGAACGGGCTGGATCCGTCCTGGGCTGGGAACGGGCTGGATCCATCCTGGGATGGGAATGGGCTGGATCCATCCTGCGATGGGATGGGAATGGGGATGGATCCATCCTGGGATGGGATGGGAATGGGCTGGATCCATCCTGGGATGGGAATGGGCTGGATCCATCCTGGGATGGGAATGGGCTGGATCCATCCTGGGCTGGGATGGGATGGGATGGGAGCGGGCTGGATCCATCCTGGGATGGGAACGGGGCTGGATCTATCCTGGGCTGGGAACGGGGCTGGATCCGTCCTGGGATGGGATGGGGGCTGAAATCCTGGGGTGGGGGCTGAAATTCCATCCTGGGAATGGGCTGGGGGCTGAAATGCCATCCTGGGAATGGGGGCTGAGGAGAGCTGGGGGCTGAAATCCCATCCATCCCAGCCCTGCTGTGGGCAGGGACCCCTCCCACCATCCCAGAGTGCTCCAGCCTGGTCTTGGGCACTCCAGGGATCCAGGGGCAGCCCCAGCTGCTCTGGCAATTCCAGCCCAGCCAGGAATTCCCAGTTCCCAATCTCCCACCCATCCCTGCCCTCTGGCAGTGGGAGCCATTCCCTGGCTCCTGTCCCTCCATCCCTTGTCCCCAGTCCCTCTGCAGCTCTCCTGGAGCCCCTTCAGGCCCTGCCAGGGGCTCTGAGCTCTGCCTGGAGCCTTCCCTTCTCCAGGGGAACATCCCCAGCTATCCCAGCCTGGCTCCAGGGTCAGTGGGATTCTGTGGGATGGGATCTCTCCCCAGGACCCCAGCAATTCCCCATCCCGTTGCTGTATCCCAGCAGGACTGGCTCCCATTGCATCCCTGACCTGGGACTGATGGTTTCATTCCAGCTGATCCGTGGGATCTCACACAGAGTTTCATTTCCTTCCCGTTCCATCCTGGATTTTCAGTCAGGGAGTGTCCCAGGATTTTCAGGGTTCTGTTGGAAATGACCAAGCTGGAGGTTTTAATCAGAGCCATCTCTAATTAGGAGCTATTGATAGACCTTAAACCCAGCTTAACTCACCAGGGAAATGCCTCATTTCACTCCCAAGGATTTTCTCCAGCAAGGGAAGAAATCCATCCTCAATCTTTTCTGGATGAGTGAGGCTGCAAGTGCCATTCCATGGATTGCTGGAGCATCCTAATTGGATTTTCTCCTGGAGATTGCAGCTGGAATTGGCTCCTGGGTGTGTTCCAGTGCTTGGGAACATCCAGGGCTGAGCAGAAACATTGGGATTTCTGGAACAGCAGCCAGGGTTAATCATGGAGCTGGAGTTTTGTGGGGATTCTCCAAAGAAAAAAACATTGAGATGTGATCCTGGGTGGGGGAAAGGGCTTGGGAAGGAGCAGTGGCACTGGATGTGTGGGAAAACTCCCTTTAATTGGGAAAATCCATCCCTCAGATCCGTGTTTCAGGGCAGGAATTCTTGATTGGATTTTGAGGTGAGACCAAAATTGTTATTCCTGAAATTCAGCCCTCAGGGGAGGGAAAACTGGTTTGTTTTGGGATAGCTACACCTGATGCATTTGTTTTGCACCAGGACCTGTTGGATTTGGGGTTTTTCCCAGCTCTGAGTCGTGGTGGATAAAAAATTCCTTCCTTGGAGGGTGGGGAGGTGCTGGCCCAGCTTTCCAGGAGAGCTGAGGCTGCCCTGGATCCCTGGCAGTGCCCGAGGCCAGCTGGAGCAGCTGGGACAGTGGGAGGGGTCCCTGCCAGGCAGGGTGGGATTGATGGGATTTCAGGTCCTTTCCATCCCAGCCCATCCTGGACAGTGAAATTCTGTCACTCCCTGGAATATCCATAAGTACTGGAATGTTTCTCGTGGGCACGGGCAGCCTGGGATTGTTGCAAGTTCTCCTTTATTCCGAGAACATGTGAAAATTTCCCTTCCAGAAGCAGGGTGCTTGTTCTCCCATGTTTTCCACGTGGGCTGCAGCTGCCTTTGGAGATATAATTGGAAAAGAGGAGCTGTCAGCTCCTTAATTAGTGTGGAAATCATGGAAAACAGATTTTCCTCCCTGGCAGCCTCGGAGGGGCCCCCAAGACATCCCCGGATGGAGCAGAAAACAGATTTTATTGAAGGAAAATTGTTCCAAAGGGGGTTTTGTATTTCCTTTATTCCTGGTTTCAAGGGGCTTGGAATTGCAGGAAATGCAGGAGCAGTTTGGATAAAAGCCCAGATAAACTCAGGGTTATTTTGCAGGGATTTTCCTTCCCAAGGGTGAATTTTCAGGCTGCCTTGGAAGGGCCCTCAGCTCCTTCCCATGGTATCTTCCCCCAGAGAATCTGCAGGAATTCTGGGATCCTGCTTTCCCACAGACCTCTGGAAATGGGATTTGGGAGGGGGATTTGAAGGCTTTGGTGTGCATGGATTAACTTTGAAAAATCCACGGCTGTTTCCCATTTTTAAAGGATGTGCAGGTGTCCCACATTCCTGGCTTTCCCAGAAATACCCTAAATATTGGAATGGTGCTTGGTTCAGCTGGCAGGGTTTGGTCCTTGAGTGGGAACTTTGGGAAAGCAGGCAGGGATTTAAACATTCCTGGTGGATCAGTGCTGGGTGAGCTCTGCCTTTCCTTGGCAGCTCATCCCAGGCCATTCCCAGTGTGCTCCAGACCTCCCTGGAGCCAGGGACAGCCTGGGAATGGCTGCACCTGGAATTCCTGATTAAACAGCTCAGGGCTGGAGTCTGATCCCCGGGGCTGAGCTGGGTTCTTGCTGGGAATGTCAGGAATGGCAGAGTGAGATGAGCCCCTTCTCCAGCCTGTGTCATCCTCAGAGCAGCTGGAATTCCAGTTCTGGTCTCCAGTTCATTCCTTAATTCATCCCATCAGCTTGAAATGTGGCAAGTTCCCCTTGGAGCAGTGCCATGGCTGCTTCCAGGCCCGTTTTCCATCCTGCCTCAGAGCCATTGGAATTCCAGTGGACCTCCACTTTGCCTCCTTAATTTATTCCTATCATTTTGAACCACCTGGTTGTGGGACCTGCCCCTTGAAGAGGTGCCATGGCTGCTTCCAGGGCTCTTTTCCATTTTGGCTCAGCCTCAGAGCCATTGGAATTCCAGTCTCTGGGGTCTCCACTTTGCCCCATTAATTCATCCCCACCATCCTGGGCTGTCTGGATGTAGAACCTCCCCCTTGGAGCAGAGCCACGGCTGCTTCCAGGCCCCTTTCCCATCCTTTTCCATTCACGCTTTTCCATTCAGAGCCACTGGAATTCCAGTCTCTGGGGTCTGCTCTTTGCCCCTTTAATTAATTCCTATAATTTTGAACCACCTGGTTGTGGAACCTGCTCCTTGAAGAGGTGCCATGGCTGCTTCCAGGGCTCTTTTCCATCCTCCCTGAGCCCCAGAGCATTTGGAATTCCAGTCTCTGGCTCTCCACTTTGCCTCCTTAATTCATCCCCACCATCCTGGGCTACCTGGATGTGGAACCTCCCCCTTGGAGCAGAGCCACGGCTGCTTCCAGACCCCTTTCCCATCCTTTTCCATTCACGCTTTTCCATTCAGAGCCACTGGAATTCCAGTCTCTGGACCTCCACTTTGCCTCCTTAATTTATTCCTCTCATTTTGAACCACCTGGTTGTGGGACCTGCCCCTTGAAGAGGTGCCATGGCTGCTTCCAGGTCCCTTTTCCATTTTGGCTCAGCCTCAGAGCCATTGGAATTCCAGTCTCTAGGGTCTCCTCTTTGCCTCTTTAATTAACTCCTATAATTTTGAACCACCTGGTTGTGGAACCTGCTCCTTGAAGAGGTGCCATGGCTGCTTCCAGGGCTCTTTTCCATCCTCCCTGAGCCCCAGAGCATTTGGAATTCCAGTCTCTGGCTCTCCACTTTGCCTCCTTAATTCATCCCCACCATCCTGGGCTACCTGGATGTGGAACCTCCCCCTTGGAGCAGAGCCACGGCTGCTTCCAGACCCCTTTCCCATCCTTTTCCATTCAGAGCCACTGGAATTTCAGTCTCTGGCTCTCCAATTTGCCCCTTAATTCATCCCCACCCCTGGATGCCTTCCAAGCCCCTTTTCCACGGCGGGAGGCCGCGGATCGCCTCGGGGCTGTCCCTCCCTTGCCCTGAGCCCCCTTTCCCCGTTTTTCGGGCAGGTGCAAGAGCAAGGTGTACCCGGAGGAGCTGCCCAACACCAGCGTGGTGATCGTGTTCCACAACGAGGCCTGGAGCACGCTGCTCAGGACCATCCACAGCGTGCTGGAGCGCTCCCCGCCGCGCCTGCTGGCCGAGATCGTCCTGGTGGATGATGCCAGCGAGAGAGGTGGGGCTGGCCCGGCTGCTCCCATCCCAGAGCCCATCCCCTCCTCCCCGGGGTGGGGGTCCTGCAGCTCAGGGAGTGTTCAGGATGTGTGGAGACGCGAGGCTTGACTGACTCTGTGTTTCTCAGGAAGCTGATTTATTATTTTATGATATATATTATATTAAAATGCTACATAAAAACCATACTAAAAAGACAAAAGAAGTCATCAGAAAGCTTGAAAAAACAAAAATAAAATGACATGCATGACAAAATCTTGTGACTCTCAGAGTCCAATGCAGCTGCTTCTGTGATTGGCCATTAATTAGAAACAAGCAACATGTACCAATCCCAGATGCACCTGTTGATTCCACAGCAGCCCACAGGAGCTGAGGGCTTCAGGAAAGAAATGTAAACAATAACATTGTTTACATTTCTTTCCTGAAGCCCTCAGCTCCTCAGGAGGGGAAAATCCTAGCAAAAGGATTTTTCAGAAAATACCATAACTACACAGGGAGGGCTGGCAGTGTCGTTCACACCAAGCTCATCCCAGCAGTGGTGGGATCCAGAGGGAGTGGGGAGAGGGGTTGGAAAAGATTAATGGAGTGCCAGGATGGTTTGGCTTGGAGGGGACCTTCAAAGGGCACCTAATGCAGCCCCTCACCATGGCAGGGACACCTCCCACCATCCCAGTTATCCAGGCTGGCCTTGGGCACTGCCAGGGATCCAGGGGCAGCCCCAGCTGCTCTGGGAATTCCAGCCCAGCCAGGAATTCCCAATCTCCCATCCATCCCTGCCCTCTGGCACTGGGAGCCATTCCCTGGCTCCTGTCCCTCCATGCCTTGTCCCCGGTCCCTCTGCAGCTCTCCTGGAGCCCCTTCAGGCCCTGGATCAGATCCAGCTCAGTTAATTTGATATTCTTGGAAAGGTAAATCCTTTCCTTCCCATCTCTCCACCCTCCTCATTCCATGTTTCAGATTTTCCTGAATATCCCCACTAAGTCAATTCCTTGGAATCCCAGAGTGCTTTGGGTTGGAAGGGACCATCTCATTCCAACTCTGCCTTTGTTGCTCCTCTTTGTGCTTCGTTTCCTGCAGTCTTCACTCTTTTATTTTCTGTTTTGACCCCCAACTTTAAAAAGCAATCTCTGCCTGTGGAACTGGGACTCCCTGGAAAAGGAATCCCATCCAGTTCCTTAAATGGAATCAATGGAATGAAAAAGAATCCTGGAGAAGCCCAATGGCAAACTCAACCCTGCAGCCACTCCATCCTTCAGTTCTGCCTCATGGAGCATTAATTGAACCCTAATTACTCCCTGGATTTCCCTGCTCATTAAGTGGCTTAATGATTCCCTATGCCAGAAGGTGGAGGAGGATTTGAGCCAAGTAATTCCCATTTTTCCTAAGAGCATGCAAAAAGCTCCAATGGGGAAATCCATCAAAAAAACCCTTTTTTTTTTTAATTGAACAGCAGCAAATTGCCCAAAGTGACTTTGTCTTGTGCTTGCTGGTTCATTCCAAGGAGCTGCTTGTGCTTTATTTAAAATTCCTGAGATATTATCCTGGAATCAGGGAATGGTTTGGCTTGGAAGGGACCTTAAAGCCCACCGCCATGAGATGCTCCAAGCAGGGAGGTTCTGTGACTACCCTGCAATAAAACCTCCCTAAAAAATCCCATTTCCCTTCTGTTCCCCCCCCCAATTCTGGCAGAGTTTTTGAAGGCCTCCCTGGAGAACTACGTGAAGAAGCTGGAGGTGCCCGTCCGGATCCTGCGGATGGAGCAGCGGTCGGGGCTGATCCGGGCCCGGCTCCGAGGGGCGGCAGCCGCCAAGGGCCAGGTGATCACGTTCCTGGATGCCCACTGCGAGTGCACCCTGGGCTGGCTGGAGCCGCTGCTGGCCAGGATCAAGGAGGACAGGTGAGGAATTCCTGCCTCCAGAGGCAGGGATCTGCCCCAGGCCCTTCCCTGGCTGCTGAAAAATGGGAATGAAAAGGATTCGCCGAGCTGCAATGAAGAGAACATTGAATGTGTTTTGAGTTCGCTGCTGTTTGTGTCAAAATCTCATTCCTGAATAAATGTGGGAGCAGCTTTCCCAAGGAAAATGATCTCTCCCATTCAAAGGAAGGTTTCTCCCTGTTTTTTACCAGGAACAACTTCTCTCCCTGACCCCCTGAACTCATGGAGATTTGCACCCTTTTTATTCCTTCTCCTTTCTTGTTTTCCCTTTTTTCACTCTTTTTCCCATCTTTTTTTTTCCCTCTTTTCCTCCCCTTTTCCCTCCTTTTTTCCTTCTTCCCCTGCTTCCCTTCCCTTTTTCCCCTTCCTTCTTTCCCTCCATTTCCCTCTTCCCCGTGATTTTCTCCATTATTCTACTTTTCCTTTTTCCCCTTCCTCCCTTTCCCTTCTTTTCCTTCTTCCTCCCCTTCGCTGCCTTTCCCCCTTCTCCCTTTTTCTTCCTTTTCCTCCCTTTCCCCCCTTTTTTCTCTCCTTTACTCTGTTTTCCCTTTTCTTTCCCTTTTCTTTTTTTCCCTCCTATTTTCCCTCTTTCTTCTCCCTCCTTCTCTTCCTTTCCACCCTTCCCCCTCTTTTCCCCTTCTTCCTCAGTTTATTCCCCCTTTTTGTCCCCCTTTTCTTTTTCTTCCCCTTTTCCCCACTCTTTTACTCCCATTCCTTGCCTTTTTCCTTCTCTTTTCCCCCTCCTATTTTCCCCCCTTTTTTCCCTCTTTTCCCCTTCTCCCTCATTTTATTCCCCCCTTTTTCTCCCCACTTTTCCCTCCTCTTTTCCTTGCATTCCTCACCCTTTCCCACCTTTTTCCTTTTCTTTTTCCCCAACTATTTTCCCCCTTCCTTCCCTCTTTTCTCTTTCTCCCTCATTTTATTCCCCCCATTCTCCTCCTTTCCCTCCTCTTTTCCTTCTTTTCTTCCCCTTTCCTCCTCCCTCATTTTATTCCCCCTCTTCTCCTCCTTTCCCCCCTTTTCTTCCCTTTTCCCCCCTCTTTTCCTCCATTCCTCACCCTTCCCCACCTTTTCCCTTTTTCCTCTCTTTCTTCCCCCTCTTCCCTCCTGCTTTCCCCCTTCTCCCTCATTTTATTCCCCCCATTCTCCTCCTTCCCTCCTCTTTTCCTTCTTTTCTTCCCCTTTCCTCCTCCCTCATTTTATTCCCTCTATTCTCCTCCTTTCCCCCCTCTTTTCCTTCTTTTCTTCCCCTTTCCTCCTCCCTCATTTTATTCCCCCTCTTCTCCTCCTTTCCCCCCTTTTCTTCCCTTTTCCCCCCTCTTTTCCTCCATTCCTCACCCTTCCCCACCTTTTCCCTTTTTCCTCTCTTTCTTCCCCCTCTTCCCTCCTGCTTTCCCCCTTCTCCCTCATTTTATTTCCCCTCTCCCCCTTCCCTCCCTCCCCTGTGTCTCCCACTGTCCCCAAACCCCCCCACAACCCCCCAAATTCCCGTTTTTCCCCCAGGAAAACCGTGGTGTGTCCCATCATCGACGTGATCAGCGACGACACCTTCGAGTACATGGCGGGCTCGGACATGACCTACGGGGGCTTCAACTGGAAGCTGAATTTCCGCTGGTATCCCGTGCCCCAGCGGGAGATGGACCGCAGGAAAGGGGACAGGACCCTGCCCGTCAGGTCAGCGCCCCTCTTCTCCCAAAAATCCCCCCCAGATCCCAACATTCCGCTGCAGGGTCGGAGGCGGAATCGCGGGGAAAGCCCAAATCCTGGCACGTCCTGGCTGCTGCAACCTTGGGCCAACACCATCCTCCTCCCAGTGAATTCCAAAGGGATTCCAAATGTTCCGGAATTCCAAAGGTTTCTGCCTGTTTGGCTCCCTCTGTTAATTTGCTGCAAACAGATTTTAGTCCCTTTTTTTTGGGAATTTAAGGCAGATATTCCAGAGGATTTCTGAGCACTTTTGAATCTCAGTGATTTGCACTCAACCCCATCCCGTCCTCTTCCAAATGTTCAGGAATTCCAAAGGTTTCTGCCTGTTTGGCTCCCTCTGTTAATTCGCTGCAAACAGATTTTAGTCCCATTTTTTTGGGAATTTAAGGCAGATATTCCAGAGGATTTCTGAGCATTTTTGAACCTCAGTGATTTGCCCTCAACCCCATCCCGTCCTCTTCCAAATGTTCAGGAATTCCAAAGGTTTCTGCCTGTTTGGCTCCCTCTGTTAATTTGCTGCAAACAGATTTTAGTCCCTTTTTTTTGGGAATTTAAGGCAGATATTCCAGAGGATTTCTGAGCATTTTTGAACCTCACTGATTTGCCCTCAACCCCATCCCATCCTCTTCCAAATGTTCAGGAATTCCAAAGGTTTCTGCCTGTTCAGCTCCCTCTGTTAATTTACTGCAAACAGATTTTAGTCACATTTTTTTGGGATTTAAGGCAGATATTCCAGAGGATTTCTGAGCATTTTTGAACCTCACTGATTTGCCCTCAACCCCATCCCGTCCTCTTCCAAATGTTCAGGAACTCCAAAGATTTCTGCTTCTTCAGCTCCAGTGTTCAGGAATTCCGGATTTCTGCCTGTTGATCTCCCTATGTTAATTTGCTGCAAGCAGATTTTTATTCCCTTTTTTTTTTTTTTTTAATTTAAGGTAGATATTCCAAAGGATTGCTGAGCACTTCTGAGCTTTGAACCTCAGTGATTTGCACTTAACCCCATCCCATCCTCTTCCAGATGTTCAGGAATTCCAAAGGTTTCTGCCTGTTCAGCTCCCTCTGTTAATTCGCTGCAAAGAGATTTTTATTCCTGGTTTTTCAGGATTTAAGGCAGATATTCCAGAGGATTTTCTGAGCATTTTTGAGCTTTGATTTGCACTTAACCCTATCCCATCCTCTCCCAAATGTTCAGGAATTCCAAAGATTTTTGCCTGTTGATCTCCCTCTGTTAATTTCCTGTTAATGGATTTTTATTCCTGGGTTTTTTTTGGGATTTAAGGCAAATATTCCAAAGGATTTCTGAACATTTTTGAGCTTTGAACCCCAGTGATTTGCGCTTAACCCAATCCTGTCCTCTTCCCAATGTTCAGAATTTCCAAAGATTCCTGCCTGTTCAGCTCCCTCTGTTAATTCGTTGGAAATGGATTTTTAGTCTCATTTTTTCAGAATTTAAGGCAGATATTCCAAAGGGTTTCTGAGCATTTTTGAGCTTTGAACCCCAGTGATTTGCACTTAAATTCCTGGCTTATTGCTTGGAAAATGGGATTGATAATGGAGCACCCTGAGGGAAAAATGATCCAAGAGCATGTCCTGACCTCTTCCATTTAATTGCTGGAGTCACAGAGTGGAACAAAACCTCTTCCAAAATTGCAAATGGAGCTGAAAAGGGAACAAATGGAATAAATTCCTGGCCATGGGATGTTTGCTCAGCTGCACTGGCTGCTGGGGCTTCCTGCAAAATTCCAAAAGAGACCAAAAAAAGGGTTCCCGAGTGGATGGAATGGATTTAAATCTGGGAAGGGTGAAGGATTCCAAGCCTGCAGGTGGAGGGAGAGGCAGTTCAGGGATAGTGCAGGCAAGGAAGGGATGGAAGGGCAGGAAAAACCTTCCAAAATTGCTTTTAAAATTCCCACGTCTGTCCCTGATTGTCCTGGCAAGGCTGGAATCGGGGAAGGACAGATTTGGGGTTTATTCCCAGGATTTGGGGTTTATTCCCAGGATTTGGGGTTTATTTCCAGGAAAAGCAAGCTGTCAGAGCCAAGGGAATTGTTTTCCTCCTGATCCAAAATCTCCTCTCTGGGCCAGCAGCTCTTGATTAAAGCTCAGGTGTGCATGGAAATTGGGAAAATGAATTATCCTAACGAGCTGCAGGGCCTTGCTGAGCTCCAGCCATCCATCCATCCTTATTTCCTTACCCTGAAATGGAGCAGGGCTCAAAACTAATCCCAGCTCACACACTGAATGGACTCTTAAAATTGATGAAGCAAGAAAAAAAAAAAAAAGTTGTTGAATTCCTGTATTTTTCCCATCAGTTTTTGGCTGGAATTTTGGGGGATTCTCTGGATAAAATGGGAGTTGGGAAGCAAGGGGGGCAGAGGGACAAATGTCACCTGTGCCACGGCTGTCACAAAGAGCTGAGAGTGAAGGGTTGTGCTTTAGGCTGGATCAAGTCCAAAATCTCAGGTTTTAGTCCAGGAATTTCAGTCTTTGGTGACAGAGAATCCCAAAATCTTGGGCATTTCCAGGCTCGGCACAGCCCATTTTTGTGGATATTTCCATGCTTTTCCCTCAGTTTTTGGAGCTGAAGGCACTCCAGGCTGGGATTTGAAATACTAAAAATATGGATTGTGGCCCAGGAAATGTTTTGTATAAATTAGGGATTGAGAGGGAAAATAGAGGATCAAATCCCAGGGAAAAGGCAAGATCAAAAAATAGAAAAAAAAGACAAGATTAAATATCAGGAGTGTGTTAGGATCATGGAGTTTGCTGAGCTGGAAGGGACCCACAGGGACCATCAATCCATCCCAAAAATCCCCCCCTGTGCCTGGGAACATTTTCCAAATGCTCCTGGAACTCTGACTATTATTAATATATTACTTATTATCTTGATATTATATTAATATCTTGATTATGAGTAATTAACCTTAGAGTTGATTGCAGTTAATTAACCCTGCCTGGGTGATGAGCAGCAGGGATTGATGTTGATCCTGGTGCCAATCTTTATTCCCAGATACTCCCACAGTGGTCAGGTTTAGTGGGATTTTGTGCTGCTGGGATTGGTGTTGATCCTGGTGCCAGTCTTTATTCCCACAGTGGTCAGGTTTAGTGGGATTGTGTGCAGCAGGGATTGATGTTGATCCTGGGGCCAATCTTTATTCCCAGATACTCCCACAGTGGTCAGGTTTAGTGGGATTGTGTGCAGCTGGGATTGGTGTTGATCCTGGTGCCAGTCTTTATTCCCACAGTGGTCAGGTTTAGTGGGATTGTGTGCAGCAGGGATTGATGTTGATCCTGGTGCCAGTCTTTTTTCCCACAGTGGTCAGGTTTAGTGGGATTGTGTGCTGCTGGAGCCCTGCCCAGGATAGCATTCCCTGGGAAAAGCAGGATGAGGTGATGCCATGGGGCAGCTCCAGGGCTGGAATCCCTTTGCCAGCCCTCTTCCTCTCCCATCATGAAATCCTGGGCTGGGTTGTGGCTTTGCTGGGATGCAGCAAACCTGGGATTGCTCCCATGTTTTCCGTGCAGGAATGGGAGTCCTGCTGCTATGAGAGCTGCAGGGATGGGAAGCAGGTGTTGCTTCCCAAATAAAACAGGATCAGGTGATGATGAGAATCAATCCCAGAAATTCCCAGGAGCTGTCAGGTGATTCCACAGGGAAAAGATGCAGAACTGAGGAAAAAAATTAATTTTTACAGTTTAAAATTCACTTCAAGTCCTTTGATCTTCCCAATATTTTGGTGGAGGGGGTTTTCCAAGGACAGCCCTGCAGCTCTGGTTGTGTCCCATTAAATTCTCATCCCAGGGAGCAGTCCTGCCTGCTGCACTCCCCTTATCCCAGGGGCTGGGTTGGGGATTGGGACATGAGGTACTGAATTTTCCAGGGTGGAACTCAGCACTCCCAGGTTGGTCAGGCAGGGATTTGGGAAGTGTTTGGTTTCAGAAGGCAAAGGACACTTGGGGTGCTTAGCAAGAATCCAGCTCTGTGTGTCCAGTTCAGTTTCATCCTTCACAACTTGCTTAAGGCTCTGTCGTGGAAAAAATGGGGAATTTTGTATCAAGCAAAGAGTGTCTCCACTCAGGGGGGAGGAAGAAGGAGGAATGAGAATGTTTGGATTGGGAAAGACCTTAAATCCCATCCCATTTCACCCCGGGACACTCCCACTGTCCCTGGCTGCTCCAAGCCCCTCCAGCCTGGCCTTGAACATTCCAGGGATCCAGGGCAGCCCCAGCTGCTCTGGGAATTCCAGCCCAGCCAGGAATTCCCAGTTCCCAATCTCCCATCCATCCCTGCCCTCTGGCAGTGGGAGCCATTCCCTGGCTCCTGTCCCTCCATCCTTGTCCCCAGTCCCTCTCCAGCTCTCCTGGAGCCCCTTCAGGCCCTGCCAGGGGCTCTGAGCTCTGCCTGGAGCCTTCCCTTCTCCAGGGGAACATTCCCAGCTCTCCCAGCCTGGCTCCAGAGGGGCTCCAGCCCTGCAGCAGCTCCAGAGTCTCATCCCAAGGCTCACTCCCCCAAATCCCACAGCTTTGGCTGTGCTGGGACATCTCAGAGGAGAGCTGGGATTTGGGATGGAGTTGTTCCTTCCCAAATTTGGGCTCCCTCGGGGGCAAAGCCCAGCCATGAAACTCCTCCCAAGCATTCCCAGTTTTGGCTGTGCTGGGACATCTCGGAGGAGAGCTGGGATTTGGGATGGAGCTGTTCCCTCCCAAATCGATCCCTGTGCTCCCAGCAGCTGGGCTGGGCATCCCTGTGGCATTTCCATTTCCAGGGAAACCAGCCATCCCTACACAAAGCCCTGGGCTGCCTGTTGGGAGGAGTTCTCATCCTCTTAGCTGAGATTTTCCTGCTCCTTTGATGCCGTTTTGGGCTCCCTCGGGGGCAAAGCCCAGCCATGAAACTCCTCCCAATCCATTCCCGGTTGGATTTGAGCTGCTGCTTGCCCAGGAGGCCCAAATCCCACCCAATTGACCCTGACAATTCCCCTGAAATAATCCATGGGAATGGGAGCAACCCTGGAGTGTGGCTGGGTCCAAGCTCCGTGGATTTTGGGGAAGAGCAGGGACATCCAGATAAAATTGTCTTTATTGCTCCTTGGGGTGAGGCTGGGCCTGAGATCCATAGATTTTGGGGAAGAGCAGGGAAAATCCAGTTAAAATTCTCCTTTTCTACTTGTTTTCCATAGAATTCCTGTGTGGTGAAATGTGCTGTGAATTCCAGAGTGTCCTTTAAAAGGTCTTTTTTCTTTTTTCTTTTCTCTTTCCTTTCTCCCCTGTTTTTTTCTTTTCTGTTTTCCTTTGTTTTTGTTTTTTTTTTGTTTTGTTTTGTTTTTTTCCCTGTTTGTTTCCCACCCAGGACCCCAACTATGGCTGGTGGCCTGTTTTCTATTGACAGGAACTACTTTGAAGAGATAGGAACTTACGATGCAGGAATGGATATCTGGGGTGGCGAGAATCTTGAAATGTCCTTTAGGGTAATTCCTGTTTTCCTTCCTTTTCTTTTCCCCCCACAAAAAATATCCCCCCATTTGTGCTGTCATTCCTTCAGGGAGCTCCTGCTTTAGCTGGCCTGCAAGTCATGAGTTAAATGGAATTTTTAAAATTTGGGGAAACCTCGTGGGGTGTTTTGGGGATTTTTTTGCTGCATGGAATGTTTTAGTATCGAGGGTTTTATCCCTCTAAAATTCTATATATTTTAGGCATTCCTTCATGGAAAAAACGAGGTGCCCAGTGGAAATTTGCTATGAATTTATGTTAAAAAATAAAATTATAAATACGTTTTAAGACGTTTTGGGAATGGTGACATCATGGACTTGCAAGTTCCGGCTGGAATTCTGGGTCTGTGCCAGGGAAATTCCTATCCTGCAGAAAATGCTGATGTTCCTGCTGGGGTAGGGGTGAGCCACACCTCAGGGAAATGCATCCAGTCACTGCCCTTCGGATGGAAAAGTGGGAAATTGAGGCTTGGCTGGGGAATGGTTGGAAGGGATGTTGGGAATGGCTTTGGACTCCCCTGATGTGTCCCACTTTCTGGATTTAGTGATGGGAATAACCCCCAGGATTCCCACAGTGCATCCTGGCAATGCCCTTTCCCCCTTTTCCTGTCTTTTCCATTCAGCCAGGACTGTTTTCCTTGCCAGGGACCCCTCTGAAGTTTTTTAGGGAACAGATTTTCCAAGGAAGAGCAGCTGGGAATTTGAAAGCTTTCCCAGGCCCTTCCTCTGAACTTTAATTGTTCCCTTTGCAGGAAAATCAAAAGGTTCAGTTCCCCTCCTGAGCCTGGGTGCTTCCAGTGGGGAGATTCCCATGTTTTTTGTTGTGTTAACCCCTAAAATTCCTCCCGGGGTGTGCCAAGCCCCCTGTGCAGGAATTATTTTCCATGTTTTTCCATGTTGTACAGGAGATCCCTGGAACAGGGAGTGCCAGGCACTGTTAAAGCATTCCAAATGTGCCTTTCCTACCCTAAACCAGTGAACTGATGGGGTCAGGGATAGGAATAAATGGAGATATTTCCATGGGAAGGCCAGGGAATCACCTGGTGCTGTTTATTGGGATTGATTAGAGCCTCTGGAAGGAAAACAACTGAAAATCCAGGGATATTTTCTGTGACTTTATCAGGGACATCAAAGGGTTCAAACCCCAGCTGAGGGAACAAATCCATGGGAAAATGAGGGCCAGGAGAGCTGGAGGATCAGGGAGGTTCCTCCTGCTCCAAAGCTGCCCTATCCAGTGGGATTTGGGAATATCTCCTGTCAGGAAAACTCTGGGAGAAATTCCTGCTGTGGGATTGGAGTGAGGCACAGGGGTCTTCCTGGAGCTGTTCTTACACCCAGGACTGGATCACCAAAGGGAGGGAGGAGATTTGGGACTGGTTCAGAGTAATCAATCCCAAAAAATAAAACGAACCCAGCCCTTCTCCGCATATTTTGTGAATTCCTGAATCCTCAGAAATGTTATCCAGTGCCTTTGCTTTCCCTGGATCATCTCTGTCTCATCTACATCCAGCTCCAACATTATCCCAAAGAATAATTAAAAGGATTTCCAGCTTTTTTGCTCTCAAGGGCATTTCCAGGAGGAGCATCCATGGGGCATCATTTGATTATTTTGGGAAAATCCATGTTTTTTCTTTTAGCTGCTTCTTGTTGCTGGTGGGTCTTTAATGACTCCTTTTAGGAATGTCTTTCAATTAGGGAAAAATAATGATAACTCCTGGCAGGAATTATTACAGCTCCAAGGGTTTGCTTCAGTCAAGGAAAACCTGATGTATTCATAAACTTTATTTTTATTTATGAAATTACTGAAATTTTTAGCTTTGTGTTAAATCCTCCGAGTGGTTTTATCCCACTTGGAGAATGCCCTGAAAACTTGATGCTCTGAAAGGATTTCCTATGGCTTTGGAAAGGGAATTTAAAATTATCTGTCTATCAGAAAAAAAAAAAAATCCTATGAGATTATTCCTTAGGATAACCCAGGCAGGGCTGGGACTGGGAATGTGAGCTCTGAGCAGGGTAGGACGGGGTTTATTTGGGATTTCTGGATCTGCTGGAAGTGCAGAAAGGACAGGGAAAAGGGGATTTCTTCAGGGATGTGGCAGTGGAGTTGTTCTGATCTCTGGAATTCCTGCTTGGCTGTTGTGGGAATTGTGACAGGAAAGGGTGAGGAGCAGGAAGGGTTAATTCCTTTAGAAGCCAGTCAGAATCCTGGCTCTGGAGCCGGGCTGGGAGAGCTGGGAATGTTCCCCTGGAGAAGGGAAGGCTCCAGGAGAGCTGGAGAGGGACTGGGGACAAGGCATGGAGGGACAGGAGCCAGGGAATGGCTCCCAGTGCCAGAGGGCAGGGATGGGTGGGAGATTGGGAACTGGGAATTCCTGGCTGGGCTGGAATTCCCAGAGCAGCTGGGGCTGCCCTGGATCCCTGGAATGTCCCAGGCCAGGCTGGACAACTGGGATGGTGGGAGGTGTCCCAGTATGGATTGGGATGGGATTTAATGCCCTTCCAACCCAAAGCATTCCAGAATTCCCTGACTCCCTGGCATCCCAACAGCGAGGGATGAATGCATTCCACAGTCTGTGAGGGGAGCAGATCCCTGGGACCCCACAATTCTCAGCCAGGACGGGAACTTTTGGGAAGCAGTCACATTCCCAGGGAGTGTCCCAGAAGGTTGATTCGTTGGGATTTTAAACAAATATCGAAAACTTCCTTTTGCTAAGAAGAGGGTGCAAGTTCCCCCACATCCCATCCCAGCTGGCACAGGGAGCAGATTGCTCCAAGGAGAGCCAAAAATGGGCTGGAAAAGTGTCCAGGAGCAGAGGTTTTTAGAAATGGTGGTGTGGGAGGAATTCCCTGCCAGCTGGGATGGGAAACCAGCAGGGGAATGCTGGGATTTGGGATGGAGGGTGCCTCAAAATGTGTGTCCTCCTTCCTGGCGTGTCCAGTTATTCCAGACTGCTCCAGGAGCACATCCATGGTGAATATTTGGGATTTACTCCCTGGTGTATGTTTGGGGTTATTCCCAGATTTCTCCATGAACACATCCTTGGTGTATATTTGGGATTTATTCCACACTCCCTGTTTGTTCTGGGAATACATCCCTGGAGTATTTGGGGTTATTCCGTGGAATTATTTGGGGTTATTCCATGTAATTATTTATGGTTATTCCATGGAATTATTGGGGGTTTTTCCATGAGCACATCCCTGGAGTTTATGTGACGTTATTCCATGCTCCCAGGTTGCTCCATGAGCATATCCTAGGTGAATATTTGGGATTTATTCCCTGGTGCATATTTGGGGTTACTCCATGGAGTTATTTGGGGTTATTCCATGGTGGATATTTGGGGCTATTCCATGGAGTTAGTTGGGGTTACTCCATGCAGTTATTTGGGGTTATTCCATGGAGTTAATTGGGGTTATTCCATGGTGGATATTTGGGGCTATTCCATGGAGTTAGTTGGGGTTACTCCATGCAGTTATTTGGGGTTTATTCCATAGAGTTTTTTGGGGTTACTCCATGCATTTTTTTGGGGTTATTCCATGCAGTTTTTTGGGATTATTCCATGCAGTTTTTGGGGTTATTCCATGCTCCCAGGTTGCTCCATGGGCACATCCCTGGTGTATATTTGGGATTTTTCCGTGTTCCCTCTGGAATTCCTTGGCACCCCTGATCCCGGAGTTCCCCCGAGTCCCTGAGCAGTTAACACAGGGATGTGTCACTGCTGATCCCACAGAACCCATC
The DNA here is from genome assembly GCF_017590055.1 of Onychostruthus taczanowskii. Classification (NCBI taxonomy): domain Eukaryota; kingdom Metazoa; phylum Chordata; class Aves; order Passeriformes; family Passeridae; genus Onychostruthus; species Onychostruthus taczanowskii. The sequence continues at coordinate 17,060,643 of NW_024496526.1, forward strand.
CCTCCTCATTCTCATGGAATTCTGGGAATGGAGGGAGCCCTAATTAACTAAATCTGCCTTGGTTGCCATGGGAACTCAGGTCTGTGTCAAGGAGCTTTAATTCCAAGATTCCACCAGAGCTCCTGCTTAAAACTCCTCAAAAACTCATGGATTTAACACCAGGAGGAGCCTGGAGGTAAAAGAATTGTAATAAAATAATTGAAATGAAAAGTTGCAATAATTAAAACAATTGAAATAAATAATTGAAATTTAAAAAATGGAAAGAAATAATGGAAAGAAATATTTGAAATAAAGAATTGAAATAAAGAATTGAAATAAAAACTGGAACTAAAATAATTGAAATAATTAAGATAAATAAAATATTTAATTAAAATAAAGAATTAAATAATTTGGATCCTTCTGGCTCCTTAGTAGGGACTAAAGCCCTGACCAGAGGTTGAGTCCCATCCCCAAGGATTTAAAAGCTGTGGAATGAGGACATGGATCAGTGGTGAACGAGGTTAACGTTGGACTCAATGATCTTGGAAGTTTTTTCCAAACTAAATAATTCCAGGATTCCCAGCCTTTCTCACTCCATAGTGATCCAGCAGCAAAATTTGTTATTTAACCCCAAAGTTCTCAATTCCAGCATTCCATCATGTTTTAGATTATCCCGAGCACAGATTTTGGCTCCAGCACTGGAAAGGGAAAATTTCCATCTGGGAAAAGTTCCCCACATTGGCTTCTTCATTTAGTATGGAATTTTTGGGATTTCACCAGCACATGAGGTGGAGAACACACCCTGAATTCCTGGGTTTCACCTCTGAGGGTCTGGCATGTGCTGCCTTGTGTCCCTGGGTGTGGCAATATCCTGGGAATGCTGGGGCTTTCCTCGGGATGGCCATGGATGGGATTCTGCTTGGAAAAATTTATATACATATATATAAAATGTAAATATATAAAAAATAGAAATATATATATTCTATGTTTATATGAAAAATTATATGTGCATATTTGAGTGTGTGGGTAGAAGTTCTGCTCTGTTCCTTTGGATCGTATGGGATCCTGGAAGATGCATTCCCTCCATGAATCCATTAGGGAATGGCACCTTTCCCAGCAGGATGGAACCCTGTTTGTGCTCCAGGGACATCAATCCAAGTGAGCCATTCCCAGCACTGGGAGCTCTGGGGAAGAGCAGGAAAAATCCAATCAAAATTGTCTTTATTGCTCCTTGGAGTGGGGCTGGGCCTGAGCTCCATGGATTTTGGGGAAGAGCAGGGAAATCCAGTTAAAATTCTCCTTTTCGAGTTGTTTTCCATAGAATTCCTGTGTGGTGCAATGTGTGAGGTGGCAACAAATTCCACAGTGTCCTTTAAAAAGTCTTTTTTCTTTCCATAAAACTCCTCCCAAATCCATTCCCGGTTGGATTTGAGCTGCTGCTTGCCCAGGAGGCCCAAATCCCACCCAATTGACCCTGACAATTCCCCTGAAATAATCCATGGGAATGGGAGCAACCCTGGAGTGTGGCTGGGTCCAAGCTCCGTGGATTTTGGGGAAGAGCAGGGAAATCCAGGTAAAATTGTCTTTACTCCATGGATTTTGGGGAAAAGCAGGGAAATCCAATCAAAATTCTCTTTTCATAGCTCCTATTTGTTTCCCACGGAATTCCTGTGTGGTGAAATGTGCTGCAAATTCCACAGTGTCCTTTAAAAAGCCGGGTTTTTTCCCCCATTCAACTCCTCCCGAGCATTCCCGGTTGGATTTGAGCTGCTGCTCGCTCAGGAGGCCCAAATCCCACCCAGTTTCCCCTGACATTTGTTGCCAGCCAGGACCAGATCCCTGAATTTTGCCTTGAAAGCCCTGCTGGGAGGGGTGGCGGGGGGCACAGACAGGAATCCTGCCCTGCCGTGTTTGGGATGCTGTGGATGCCGTGTGAGGTGCTCCCGGGACGAGTGGAGAGACGAGAGTCTCAACTCCATGGTGCTGTGGATGCCGTGTGGGGGGCTCCAAGGACGAGTGGAGAGACGAGAGTCTCAACTCCATGTTTCAGAAGGCTTGGTTTATTATCTTATGATACATATTATATTAAAATACTGCATTAAAACTATCCTAAAAGAACAGAGAGAAAAGGATTCATCCGAAGGCTGGAAAGGACAGGAATGGGATGCATAACAAAGACTCCTGACTCCCAGAGAGTCCGAGCCAGCTGCATCTGTGGTTGGGCATTAATTAGAAACAACCAACCTGTCCCAATCCCAGCTCACCTGTTGATCCCACAGCAGCACACAGTTACACGTTTGGGGCCCGGTCCCTGCACGTTCCCGTTGCAGATCTGGCAGTGTGGAGGCTCCCTGGAGATTGTCACCTGCTCCCACGTGGGACACGTGTTCCGCAAGGCCACCCCCTACACCTTCCCGGGGGGCACCGGCCACGTCATCAACAAGAACAACCGCAGGCTGGCCGAGGTCTGGATGGACGAGTTCAAGGATTTCTTCTACATCATCTCCCCGGGTACGGCCGCCCTTGGGATCCGCGCGGGGTCCGGAGCGCGTCCTGAAAAAGGGAGCTGGGAGTGGGAGGTGGCATGGAGCTGTTTGGGTTGGAGAAGTTCGTGGAGATCTTGGAGTCCAACATTGCCAGCAGTGCCATGTCCCCAGTGCCACATCCACAGGGCCCTGGAATCCCTGCAGGGATGGGGAGGGTCTCCCTTGTCAGGAGGGGCCCAGGTGGTCCCTAGAATCCTCAGGGGTCTGTGGGAAGGGCAGCAGAGGTCCCAGCATGGAGAGTTGGAACCCTTTGGAGCTCGGCACTGGGATTTTCTCCCCCATGTGTAGCAGGGAGCACCCATGGACCAGGGAAGTGTCACTGCTATTTTATTGTGGGATCATTTTCCCATTTTCCCACCTTCCACCTTCCTTCCCACTGAAATTCTGTGGCAGCAGAGTCAGTTTCAATTTTCCCTGGCAAGTCAGTAATATCCCTGTGAGTTTTGTGCTTCTTCTCCTGCACCATTTCCTGCTGTTATCCCTCACCTGTTCCAGCTGAATTCCTGCTGTTTTCCATGGGCTGCTCCAGGAATTTGGTTTTTCCAGGGGTTCAAGATATCAGGAATCAGCACTTAATCCCAGCTGGAAAGAATCTCTGGGATTCTGCTTGTGGAATCCCATTTCTCCTGTGGATGCTCACAGAATATTCCCAATCCGTCCTGGAAATCCCTTAAAAAGCTGGGAAATTTAAATTTAAAAAAAGTCTTTGCTCATTTTAAGCACCTAACAATGGTGTAAATATATATATGTATATATATGGATCTCTTCCTTGTGGCTTTTATCCCATCAATTTTTAAGGAAACTGTTCCTTTAAAACAGAAAAATTAAGATGACATGCCAACCTGCTTTTTATATTTATTGTGAGGTTATTCCTTGTTTTTCCCTTCTGGAACGAGCCCAGATCAGCTGGATTTCAGTGCTCCTAGAAGTGCCCTCTCCTCTTCCCAGGATTTGATACAAAATGCCAGCAGAGAACCCTTGGTGAAAATTGGATTTCAGGGAAAGGGTGGAATTAGGTCACTACCAGTGGCAAGGGTTTGTAATCCAAAATTTCAGCCATGTGGAAGAATTTGGGAATAGGTGGTCTTTGTATTCCCTGATCTCCTCCCATGTTATTTATTAATACCTGTATTAATTAATAGATAAAATATAATGAGGTTGTTCCTCAGCATTGAGAAGCAAGTGGAGGAGAAAGGGAAATAAAATGAAGATTTTCATGGAAATTCTCCATAAAAATAAGTAGGAAATAATAGATCTTTTTAAAATAGGGCGTTCCTAAATATAAAAAGTATTCCTAAGTATTTTTAATCTGCTTTTTGATCATTTTCCCTTCCTATTAATGAGGAAAATGGAGATCTCTGGATAATTCTCTGGGAGAACAAAGGAATTTGCCTGTTGGTAATGAGGGCTCTGTTGTCTGGCACAGCCTCATCCCCAGCTCCTCTGGGAGCTGATTCATCCCATTCCTGAGTCAAGATCCCGGGAGAGAGGAGCCAGGGGCAGCTCCCAGTGGGAAGTAGACTTCTCAGCATAATTAGGGGCACACCTCATAATTACATCCTAAATTAAAAGTCTGGAGAGAGCTGGTTCCCTGGGAAAACAGAATTCTGCTGGAGGAGAGCTCAGCTCTAATTTTTGGGATCTTGAGCATATTTTTAATTGGTGCCTTCTCCTGTTTTTGTGTGGATAACAGGAAAATCTTTATTTGTGCTGAGATGAGTCAGGAGCCAGAGTTTTTAATAAATCCAAGCTGGATTTAAGAAAACCAGGAAAAAAATCCCAAAGCAGTGAGGAAAACTCCCCTTTTGGGTTTGGTGTAACCCTGCATTGCCAAGGAATTGGAGTTTTCCTTGGGAGGAGCCTGGCTCAAGGCCTGCAGCTCATGAGCCAAATAAATCAGGAGAGCTTCAGAAATCCTGGACATGCTTCAAATGGGATTTCTTAGGAAAGAAAGGGAATGGATAAATCTGGAATCCAGGAGCTGCCACGTGTGGGACTGTCCCAGCTTGGGTCAGATGAGGTTCAAAAAATCCTGGGAGAGGAAGCTGAGAGGGATTTTCCTCCTAAATCACAGCAAATCTTGGCAATTGTCTGGCTGCAAAAAAGGTTCTTCCCTGTCTGTGTGGGAGGGCAAAAAGTGGGATTGGGATCCTCTCCTGAAACACAAACTGTGCCCAAAATATTCCCTCCACAGCCACTGGTTTCCAACAGTTCCTTCCTTCCTTCCTTCCTTCCTTCCTTCCTTCCTTCCTTAGCTGGGACTCCATGACCTTGGAATGCTTTTCCAGCCTCCATGATTCCATGAAAACCTGTGTCCAGGTCCTGCTGATGTGCAGCCAGGTCTGGCTCCATGTCTGCTCCTTTGGGACCTGTTGTGGTGGCAGGAGATGGGCACAAAGAGTGGGAAGAGCCATGGGATGCTCCAAGGAAATCCAGCTCAGGTGCTGGCCTTGGACACTTCCAGGGATCCAGGGGCAGCCACAGCTTCTCTGGGAATCCTTGCCAGGCCCTCCCCACCTGGTCTGAGTTATTCCTGTCAGGAGAGTTCAGGGAAACACGGTTTGTGAAAATGTGACCGGATTCCTTTGTTATTTTGGAATATGAAGAAATCAGGGAATTCTGCAGTCCTGCCTTTCCAGATTGACAAAGGAAGGAAAAAGGATCACTTGCCAAGCATTTCACTTGGCTCCATTAATGAGTGAATTAATTATAATTACCCCTTGCACACCTCCACGGAGAGGCAGCCACTCAGCCCTCACAGCCTGCTGCTCCCAATCCCAGCACATGGATTGGAATCAAGAGGAGCTGGGGCAGCTCTGGGATTTTCCCCAAATGTCTGATGGGCTCTTCTCTCGCCATTCCAGGGGTGGTGAAGGTCGATTACAGAGACATTTCCATCAGGAAAACCCTGCAGGGGAGCTGGGGCAGCTCTGGGATTTTCCCCAAATGTTTGATGGGCTCTTCTCTCACCATTCCAGGGGTAGTGAAGGTGGATTACAGAGATTTTCCCCAAATGTCTGATGGGCTCTTGTGTCACCATTCCAGGGGTGGTGAAGGTGGATTATGGAGATGTTTCCATCAGGAAAGCCCTGCAGGGGAGTTTGGGCAGCTCTGGGATTTTCCCCAAATGTCTGATGGGCTCTTGTGTCACCATTCCAGGGGTGGTGAAGGTGGATTACGGAGATGTTTCCGTAAGGAAAGCCCTGCGGGAGAGGCTCGGGTGCAAACCCTTCTCCTGGTACCTGGAGAACGTCTACCCTGACTCGCAGATCCCGCGGCGCTACTACTCCCTGGGAGAGGTACGGGCTGGCCTGGAGGGATGAGCCGGGAATGGCGGGACAACGGGAAGGGCAGCGATCCAGGAGTGCAGGAAAAAAAGGAAAGCAGTAAAGAAAAGAAACCAGGAATCGCAGGAAAGCAGGAGTAGAGGAAAGCAGGAATTAAAGGAAATCAATCCGGGCAGGAAACCAGTAGTACAAACCAGTAAGGAAAGCAAGAATGGAAACCAGTAAGGGAAGGAAACTGGTAACTACAGCAAGGAAAGCAGGAAAACCAAGAAATAATCCAGTAAGAAGTGGAAACCAGTAAGGAAAGGAAAGCAGCCTTGAGGGTAAACAGTAATTACAACGTAAAGCAAACAAATAAATCCAGGACACCAAGAAGTGCAGCAAACCAGTAAGTACAGGAAACCACTAACTGATGGAAACCAGTAAGATAAACCAGCAAGGCAGGAAACCAGTAAATAAAGGGAGGCAGTAGGACAGGAAAGCAGCAAGGAAAGGAAACCAGTAACTACAGCAAACCAGTAGTACTGGAAACCAGTAAGAACTGGAAACCTGTTAATAAGGAAAACCAGTAGGTACCAAAAACCAGCAAGTACAACAAACCAGTAAGGAAAGAAACCAGTAAGTACAGGGAACCTGGAGGTGTCCAGAGCCAATGGATCCACTCCCAAGGGGATGAGGTGGCTTTGGAGCCAAGACTCAGGTGCTGAAGTTCCTTTCTTTTCTCTTATTCCTCTTGATTTCTTTTTTCTCTTTATTTTCAAGTCCTTTTTGAGGAGAAGTTGCTGTTCCAAACATATTCCCTCTCTTTAAAAATCTCTCTTTAAATCAAGTGTCTATTCCAAATGTTCACCAGGCAAATCTGTCTCCCAAGTGGAGCAGGAGATTGGAAAAGTGAAGTTTGGGATTAATATTTTGACACAATGAATGTGCAGCTCTTGAGGGGAACCTTCCATCATCGTTAATGGCTTAGAAATGGCATTTTTGGGATTTTTTTAAAGAAATGTTTGTTGACTGAGTGTTTCCCAGCCTGGGGCTGAGGGTCAAGGACATTCCTGGTGATCACAAGGTTCTGGGACCACCAGGAGCTGGAATTCCTTTGAAATTCAGCAAATTCACAGCTAAAAATATTATATTGAGTCATTCCTCTGCTGCCTTTTAAAAGCTCTGGAATGGGTTGATTTGATGATGATGGAATAACAATCAAAGGATTTGATGATGGAATAGCAATCCTGAAATAACACTCTGAGGAACAAATGGCTTTTTTTGACATCCTGGAAAGTGATTTCCCACTGAAATTTGCCATTGTAGGCAGGAATAAAAGGCACTGGAGGATTCCAGATTTAATCCTGCCAAAATAAAGGGAAATGGGGGTTTCCAGCAAGGAAAGGACTTGTCTAGGGAATGTCAAATAATGTGGGATTGTGCCACGTTGTCAGGCTGGAAAATGGGATGAGAAAGGCAGAAAAAAGTGATTAAAACACCTGATCTGTGCAGAGTGGCCTCAGTTCCCATGGAAACAGCAGCTCAGGCAGGAGCTGGGAATTAAAGCCCTGCTTGGCTGTTCCAGTGGAGCAGGGAAAGGGAATTGCAGCCTCAAAACTCAGGGAGCAGCAGAGAAATGGGCAATTTTTAAGGCATTGGAAGTGCATTTTTTGGACATCTTCCTGCCTTTCAGAAGAGATTTGGGCAGGATTTGATCCATCCAAGCTGGAGCAGCATGATTAGGCCATAAATGATCCATGTCCTGCCCTGGATGGCTCCTCCTGGGCTCACATCCAAGGAAAAATGGTGTAAATCAAAGGTGAGCAGCACCAGGCCTCAAAGTGCATTTCCCAAGTGGATGTTTTGTTGTTTTCTGGGACAGACAGGGAGAAAAAGAAGGGAGATTTCAACAGATTTGGGATAATCATCCTGAATTCATGGCTTGACATGGAATAGTGAGAGGTGTCCCTGGCCATGGATGAGCTTTGGGGCCGTTCCCTGACTATTTGGGAATGTGATCTGTTTGCAAATTGCAGTTTTCTGCACAAATCTGGCAGGTCCAGGAAATACTTTTAAGGACTATTTCACCTCTTTCCTTTCTCCAGATCAGGAATGTTGAAACCAACCAGTGCTTGGACAACATGGGCCGCAAGGAGAACGAAAAAGTGGGATTTTTCAACTGCCATGGCATGGGAGGGAACCAGGTAAAGAAAAGCAGGGAAAAGTGGCTTATTTGCCCAAGAATTCCTTTGGAATATTTTAAGTATCTATTTCAATTCCATTTTAGATTTTGTTTGAAAGCATTAGCAAAAAAAATCAATGAAAATTCCAAATTACATTCCATTTTGAGCTGAAGGATTTTAAGAGGGCTCAGCCATTTTTTTTCAATTCTTTCCAGATTTTGGGGGAATATTGGTGCACATCCATGGGAAGTATCCCAGTGAATATATTGAATAGAATCCTGCTGTCATTTAGTAATAAATTTAACATTCCAGACACAAACTTTAGGAAATCTGATCAGGAATTTGAGTTTATTTTCATTAAAATGAAACGGGCACAATCCATAAACGTAGCTGGATCCATCTGTTCTGAATGTGTGTAGGGAAAAAAAAAATATCCAGGATATTCATGGAAGTTCTTTAGTGCAATTCCAGTAGTGGGGACCTGGGGTGTTTCATTTGGAGGGGCTGGAAAGGGAGTAGAAAAGTAGATGGAATTCTTGGTCTTGTGACCAGCTCTGGGTTAATTAGAACAGAATTTGCATATTCCAGTGGATATTCAAATTAGCATGGCTGCTCCAGATGGGGTTTGGGATGTAAATTATAATTAAGGGACTTTTAAGCATATTTGAAATTAACTATTTTAATAAATTAGAATTTATTATTTATGTGTAGAATTTTCCAGGGGTGGTGCCAGCCTGGCACGGTCACAATTCCCCGGTAGCTCTGGTGTTCCAGGCACCTGCTCCTGGCCACATTCCTGGTGGGAAAGGCTGGGATGCTCCGTGTTCCCATCCCTGGTTTGTCCTGGAGCTTCATCCCAGCTCCTGCCATCTCCTCCTGTTCCTTCTTCCATCCTCACTGGAGCTTGGCCTCGTTTCCCTGCTTCTTGGCTTGGAGAACCTTTCCCTTCCCCTGAATTCCTGTGGACTTCTCCAGGGTGAAACCTTTCCCTTCCCATGGATTTCTCCAGAGGAAAACCTTTCCCTTTCCCTGAATTCCCGTGGATTTCTCCAGGGGGAAACCTTTCCATTCCCCTGAATTCCCATGGATTTCTCCAGGGGAAAACCTTAAACCCTTCCCCTGAATTCCTGTGGATTTCTCCAGGGGGAAACCTTTCCCTTCCCCTGAATTCCTGTGGATTTCTCCAGGGGAAAACCTTTCCCTTCCCATGGATTTCTCCAGTGGAAAACCTTTCCCTTCCCTGAATTCCCATGGATTTCTCCAGTGGAAAACCTTTCCCTTCCCATGAATTCCCATGGATTTCTCCAGTGGAAAACCTTTCCCTTCCCATGGATTTCTCCAGTGGAAAACCTTTCCCTTTCCCTGAATTCCCATGGATTTCTCCAGAGGAAAACCTTTCCCTTCCCATGAATTCCCATGGATTTCTCCAGTGGAAAACCTTTCCCTTCCCTGAATTCCCATGGATTTCTCCAGTGGAAAACCTTTCCCTTCCCATGAATTCCCATGGATTTCTCCAGTGGAAAACCTTTCCCTTCCCATGGATTTCTCCAGTGGAAAACCTTTCCCTTTCCCTGAATTCCCATGGATTTCTCCAGTGGAAAACATTTCCCTTCCCATGGATTTCTCCAGTGGAAAACTTTTCCCTTCCCCTGAATTCCCATGGGTTTCTCCAATGAAAACGTTTCCCGTGCCCTGAATTCCCATGGATTTCTCTTGGGGAAAACCTTTTCCTTTTCATGGATTTCTCCAATGAAAACCTTTCCCTTCCCCTGAATTCCCATGGATTTCTCTGAGGCAGGGCTCCAGCTCTCCAGCCCGGGGTCCCTGCCAGGGCTGGGCTTGGGGTTCCCAGCCCTTTTGCAGCCCCCTGTGTGTTCCAGGTGTTTTCCTACACGGCGGACAAGGAGATCCGCACGGACGACCTGTGCCTGGACGTGTCGCGGCTCAACGGCCCCGTGCTCATGCTCAAGTGCCACCACCTGAGGGGCAACCAGCTCTGGGAGTACGATGCTGAGGTATCCCGGGCCCGGGGGGCGGTTCTGCCACTATCCCAGGATCCCTGAGGCTGGAGAAGCTCTCCCAGCCCATGGAGTCCCAGCTGTGCCCATCCCCACCCTGTCCCCAGCCCCAAGTGCCACCTCCAGGAATTCCTGGGACACCTCCAGGGATGGGCTCTGCAAACCTCCCTGGGCAGCTCCAATCCCTGAGCACCCTTGCCAGGAAGAATTTACCCCCCGCAGGGCCAGGGGTTGGATCAGTGATCCCTGTGAATCCCTTCCTGCTCAGAATTCCATGATTTTTTTCCTGGATAATTGCCACTTTTTGTCCCCAATCGCTGCGTCCCTGCAAAGCTGGGGAATTTCCATCCTGGGAGAGCTGAGGGGGTTGCACAAAAAATGTTCCTTGGATCACTGACTCCGCTTTCCTTCTGTCTTCCCTTCCCCCAGTATTTTGGGAAATGGGAGTATAGCTTTGAGGTAAGTCTGGTGCAATCCCTGTGCCAAATCCCAATCCCTGGAGTAGCTCCTGTAGCAGTGCCCTCACTCAGTGCTTCTCCATAGCTGCTGCTCCAACATTCCAGAGCTTCCTGCTCCCTGAGCCAGGCTGGGAGAGCTGGGAATGTTCCCCTGGAGAAGGGAAGGATCCAGGGAGAGCTCAGAGCCCCTGGCAGGGCCTGAAGGGGCTCCAGGAGAGCTGGAGAGGGACTGGGGACAAGGCATGGAGGGACAGGAGCCAGGGAATGGCTCCCACTGCCAGAGGGCAGGGATGGATGGGAGATTGGGAACTGGGAATTCCTGGCTGGGCTGGAATTCCCAGAGCAGCTGGGGCTGCCCCTGGATCCCTGGAGTGTTCCCAGGCCAGGCTGGACAGGGCTGGGAGCAGCCTGGGACGTGTCCCTGCCATGGCAGGGGTGGATTGGATGGGGTTTAAGGTCTTTCCACCCCGAAGCATTCCATGAATCCGTGTACCAGGAAAAGCCTGCTCAGATTGCCACATTTGTGTTTATCCCCGTGCGAGGAATCCCCTACCTTTGGGTATTTCATATCCTGTGAACACCAGAGAGAGAATTCCAAGTCCTGTACTGGTGGAGCTCTGCTTTTCCTGGAAGGATTGATGGACAGGAGGGAACAGGGAGTGCTGATCCGGAGGGATCCAGCACTGCTGTCCCTGCCCGTGACTCCAAGTGACATTTTGGGGACACTTGGCTCTGGTATTTTTAGTGGCTCCTTTATCCTCACATCACTTTTTCCATTCCTAAGCCAAAAACATGGAAAAGGAGCCGGTGAGGGATGTGGGAGAAGCATTCCAGCTGCTCCAGAGTGATGGGGCGACAGTGGGAAGAATTTAGGGAAGTGGAAGCTCCCCTTCATCTCACCCCACCTGGAATTGGCACCGGAATGGAAAAGCTGGAATTGTGAAAAACAAAAAAACAAAACAAAACAAACAAAAAAAAAAAAAACCCCAAAACAAACAAAACCTCTCATAAATGTTTAATGAATTCTGGTTTTAACTGGGTAATTCCCAAATGGGGTTCAGGGTGGTTTGTGCAGGAAAAACCCCAGCTGTGCCCAGACCTTTCCATGGGGAATCACAGCCATCCAAGGGCTTGGAGAGGCAGTATTTCGAGCCATGCCCAATGATGGATCATGGGAATGGGCTCAAGAGCAGGGAGGAAATTTTGGGATATTTGTGCAGAACAAAACCCATTTCTGCCTGGATCTTCCCGATGGGGAATTGCAGCAATCCAAGGAGTTGGAGGAGCAGGACTGGGAGCCACAATCTGCACTGGGTCATGGGAATGCCCTCAAGAACAAGGTGGAAGTTTTGGGATATTTCTGCTAGGAAAACCCAACTCTGCCTGGATCTTCCCATCAGGGATCTTTCCATCAGGGAATTGCAGCAATCCAAGGGTAGGGAGAATGGGACTGGGAGCCACAGTCTGGATCATGGGAGTGCTCTCAAGAGCAGGGAGGAAATTTTGGGATATTTCTAGGAAAACCCCATCTCTGCCTGGATCTTCCCATCAGGGATCTTTCCATCAGGGAATTGCAGCAATCCAAGGGTAGGGAGAATGGGACTGGGAGCCACAGTCTGGATCATGGGAGTGCTCTTAAGATCAAGGTGGGAAATTTTGGGATATTTCTAGGAAATATCTTTGGATCTTCCCAGCATGGAATTGCAGCAATCCAAGGGTAGGGAGAATGGGACTGGGAGCCACAGTCTGGATCATGGGAGTGCTCTTAAGATCAAGGTGGAAGTTTTGGGATATTTCTGCTAGGAAAACCCCATCTCTGCCTGGATCTTCCCAGCAGGGAATTGCAGCAATCCAAGGGCAGGGGGAACAGGATTGGGAGCCAGAGTCTGGATCATGGGAATGCCCTCAAGAGCAAGGTGGAAGTTTTAGGATATTTCTAGGAAAACCCCATCTCTGCCTGGATCTTCCCAGCAGGGAATAGCAGTAATCCAAAGGTAGGGAGAACGAGCCACAATCCACTCTGGATCATGGGAGTGCTCTCAAGAGCAAGGTGGAAGTTTTAGGATATTTCTAGGAAAACCCCATCTCTGCTTGGACCTTCCCAGCAGGGAATTGCAGGAGAGCACAGGATTGGGAGCCACAATCCACTCAGGATCATGGGAACGCTCTCAAGAGCAGGGAGGAGATTTTGTGTGCCATTCAATCCCATCCCACGAATTCCCCTCCGGACCTCCCCGCTGATCCCCGGCTCATTCCCGGCCCGTTCTCCACGAGCAATTCCCGGTTCTCCCCGCCGTTCCCGCTGAGCGTTCCCGCTTTTCCAGAGGCGCACGTTCCTGCACATCATCACGCAGTCGTGCCTGACGCTGGGCAGGGTGGAGGACGGCTCCCAGGGCCCCACGGTGGAGGCCTGCGACGGGAGCCCCCTGCAGAGCTGGATCCTCAGGAATTACTCCCGCCTGGAAGTCTTTAGGAAGGTTTACTCCAGCCCCACGGATTATTTCCTGTAGGGGCGTCGGGACTGGGAGGAAATCTAGGATGTGGTAAGGAATTGCCAGGAAATCTTCCTGCTCTGGGCTCTGCTGGAGGAGCTCGGCGGAGTTTCTGTCTTGTTTTAGTTTTGGGCGGAATTTTTGTGGTTTTGAAACGTTTTTTTGGCGGTTTTGGAAATGTTCGTATTTCGTGGAATTGGTGGATCTTCATGGAATACTTCAGGGAATTTTAAAAGAATGTTTGAAACACTTTTTCACGCAGTTTTCATTGTTTCGTGTCATTTTTCATACAATTTGCATAAAATTGTTCATAAAAATTCATAAAATTTTCATCGAATTTTCATGGATCTTTTGTAGAGTTTTCAGAGAATTTTATTACAATTTTTCATATAATTTTCATACAATTATTGTATATAATTTTTCATGGATTTTTCACAGAATGTTCACAGATTTTTTTTGTAGAATTATAATAGGATTTTTAATATATTTTTAACATATTTTTATAAAATTTAATATGATTTTTAATAGGATTTTCGTATAATTTAATAGAACCTTTCATATCAATTTTTTTCTATAAAACAAGACAGAAGATTATTTTATAGCTGTAGGATAGAACAGATGTTTAATGTTAGTTCTTAGTAATTATTAGTTACTAGTAATTATTGGTGTTAATTATTGCTAGTTTTAATTAATTTTGGATGAATTAAACTCCCTTGATCTCTTGCTATCACCATGATTATTCCAAGCTGCAGGAGCTGAAGATTTGGTTCCTGTTCCAAGACAGAAAAATAATTCCAATTGCAAAATATTTTCTCAAAAAGGTTCCGTTTTTCCTAGGATTTTCCCTAGAATTTTCCTAGAATTTGATTTTTTAAATAGATTTTTTTTCCTATCATTTTCATGGAATTTTTCCTATTCATTGGAGTAGCATAAGGAGATGGGTGGTAAGAAAACCAAATTCCTTGTTGGAATTTCCCACCAGTTTAGTTGGAACACCAGAAAAAAGTCTTATTTATATACATATATTTAAATTTATATATATATATATGTATATATTTTATATTTTTTATTTCTATATAAAAACAAAATATATAGGAATATAATTGATATAAATTTACACTAATAAACACCTATGTGTTTATTAAGTAATATATAAACATACTGCTGTATTTTTCAGTAAATATAATATTACACAGAAATATTATAAATAATGAAGATAAATGGTGTTTCTGAGCCATGAGAGCATCAGCCTCTTGCAAAAATGATTTCTGATTTTCCTTCAGTTAAGGATATTATTATATTTTTTATTTTCATTTATATTTGATATTATTCTTTGCTATATGATTTTTTATTATTTTATATATTTCTAGATTATATTATTTAATCTATTTTTAGTCCCTTACATTTTGTATTCTATATTATTTTTTATATTTATTTATATTGCACATATAGTAATCTATATTATATTATTTAATATATTAATTTGATATTATCTATAATTTAATATTTTATTTTTATCTATATTAATTGGTTTGTATAATTAATTAATTAATTAATTTATATTAATATTTATCTTCCTGGGTGAGCCCAAGACCTCAAGCAGCTCCCACCATTCCAGCCCCTCTATCCCTGAGGAAATCCCAAGGTTTGACATCAGCCTGGGCTGTTTGGGATGAATTCTGGGATTCGTTCCTCCTTTCTACCCTCTCCTGAGGGCTCCAGAATTTTCCTGCCCATCCTGGTTTTCCCTGATTGTTCCCTTGCCATAAAATTGGGCTCTGCTCCAGTGGATGATCTGCAGATGGGATTTCCACCCTGAAATTCCCCATTCCCAGGGTTCTTGGGAGAGCTGGGAATGTTCCCCTGGAGAAGGGAAGGCTCCAGGCAGAGCTCAGAGCCCCTGGCAGGGCCTGAAAGGGCTCCAGGAGAGCGGGAGAGGGACTGGGGACAAGGATGGAGGGACAGGAGCCAGGGAATGGCTCCCACTGCCAGAGGGAGATTGGGAACTGGGAATTCCTGGCTGGGAGGGTGGGCAGGCCCTGGCACAATCCCAGGGAATGGTGGTGGGAATGCTCCTGGCTCAGCTGGGACTGAACCTCTCTGGTGTTGCTTAAGGACAGAATTTCCTGTTTAACTTCCTGGGATTTCTCTGGGAATTTGTTCTCCCCGTGGAACAAGTGGTGTTTTATTCCTTTCAATACGTTTTGTGTCCTGATTCTCCCATCCCAAAGAAACGTGGTGGGATCAGAGGGTGCGATACAGGTGGTGTTTTATTCCTTCCAATTTGTTTTGTGTCCTCCTGATTCTCCCATCCCAAAGAAACGTGGTGGGATCAGAGGGGGTGTCCCAAGGAGAGATGCCCTGGGAACAAGAGCGTTTCCATGGAATACTGAGCAAATACATCCCCATCAGCATCAATTCCTGCTCCGGTCCCAAACTTTCCACGTGTCCATGGCCGTGGAGACCAAACTCCTCCATCCAACAGCTGTGCCTTGGAGATACAAGATTTCCTTGGAGTTATTTTCCCTTTGTTGGTTCGGCAGAGGGAGGAGCGGGCGGCTCCGGTGGGACGCGGTGGCGACGTCCCGGAGCTCCGGCAGCCTGCTCCACCAAACCAGGCCAGCAAATCGCATTCCCCGGTTGGAATTCCATCGGAATGCTGCGTTTCAGCAGGAATTCTCTGTCCCCTTCCCCTTGCAGAAGCTCACCCTGAGGCACCTGAACAGCAACCAGTGCCTGGCGGAGCCGTCGGAGGAGGACCGGCTGGTGCCCACCATGCGCGACTGCGGCGGCGGCCGCGCCCAGCAGTGGCTGCTGCGCAACATGACCCTGGGGGCCTGATTCCCGCCTCTCATCCCGCTTGTTCCCGCTTCTCCTGCTGCGCCCGGCGGTGCCCGGCCCTCTCCCGGGCCCAGCAGAGTCGCCGGGGGGGTTCCTGGTGCCGCGGTGCCCTTGGACTCCTCCGGGCCTCCGGGTGATCCAAGACGTGCTGGTACCGACGCCAGCGGGCTCCAGATTCCAGAGGCAGCAGCTGACCTTGGAGAAGGTGGGATATGGAGGCATTGTTGTCACTCCAGAGGTGCCAGCTGACCTTGGAAAAGGTGGGATATGGAGGCATTGTTGTCACTCCAGAGGTGCCAGCTGGCCTTGGAGAAGTTGGAATATGGAGGCGTTGCTGCCACTCCAGATTCCCGAGGCAGCAGCTGACCTTGGAGAAGTTGGGATATGGAGGCATTGCTGCCACTCCAGAGGTACCAGCTGACCTTGGAAAAGGTGGGATATGGAGGCATTGTTGTCACTCCAGAGGTACCAGCTGACCTTGGAGAAGTTGGGATATGGAGGCGTCGCTGTCACACGTCCCCACAGAGAGGTGGCCCAGTCCAAAGGCCCTGTGGCACCAGCTGGCACTGGGAGCCATCCTGGGAGGTGTGGTCTGAGCTGATGGGATGTGCCGGGCTCTCCTGGAGGAGATCCTGGAGAATATCCTGGGGAATCTTGGAGTGGTCTCTCGTGCCCAGTGGGATTTGACAGCACCAAAGCTTCCTGGGTTGTGCTGAGAAAAAACGGGATCCAGTGTTGGGGAAACCAGGCCAGGACTGCACTTCAGCACGAATTCCAACAGATGAGGCCACAGGAGACACGGGAATGCTGAGGGGAAGGAGTGACACTCATGGGACCTCGGAGGAAGCTGTCCTCTCCTTCCATGGGGATGGGGCTGGGGCCGGACCTGGAACGACCAAAACTGAGACCTCTGGAGCTTGGAGGGTCTCCATCCCTCCATCCCAACGCATCCATGAATCCCTGCATCCCAGCTCTGTCCCTGGATCCACTCCCAGCTCTGCCTCCAGGTGTTCCCTGGAATCCCAGAGGCTCCTTTCTGGTTTCAGGAATTCGGGGGCTCGATCCTTTTGTGGGTGTGGCTGTTCCCAAAGTGCTGCTGGCACTCGGGAGCTGCTCCCCCTGGGATGTGGGGACGGGGACATTCCCAGAACGTGCTGGGGACATTCCTTTGGGAGCCACCCCTAATGCAGCTGTGGCCCTCTGGGCTGGGATTTTGGGAATTCTCACTGCCCAGAGGATTCAGGAGACTGAAATCCCAGGGCAGCGGGATCCCAGCACGGGTAAGTGGGGAAATATTTCCCAGGATTTCCCTCACAATTCCCAGCAATCTCTGTAAAATGCACTGGGTCATTAAAAATGCTGGTATTTTCTGTATCTGCTCTGGTGGTTCTGGATTCATGCCGGGGTTTATGGGTGTGTAAATGACAGAGGATATCTGCTGGATCCAGAGCATTACATGGGAAGCAGGAGGGAGTTCAGCTGGGAAGGGGGTTGCTGGGCATGCATGGAGCTGGAATATCCTGGATTAACTCGGATTGGGGCTCATCTCCAGCCTCCTGCCCAAATATTCCTGCTCCTCATCCTCCAGTCACTCTAAAAATACAAAATGTGGTTTAAAAGATCCCGCAGAAAAGGGGGAGGTTTTGTTCTGCTTCGTAAAAAGAGCAGGAAAACATCAGGATGAAATTGAAACAGGCATTTCCATGCAGGAAAAGAGGAATCAGTTATTTATTTCATCTCCTTCCCGAGGGTTTTGTTCACACCACAGCCCTGGGTGGGTCCCGTGGCCGGGAATTGGGGTTGGGTTGGGAAGGAGGAGGTGGGGAATGTCCTGGGGACAGTGGGAGAGGGCGGTGTCACCTCCCTGTGGAGCACCCCTGGCTCCAAAGGGGGACAGCTCCACATTCCCAACGCTGCCCTGTCCCATCCCAAGGTTCCTTGACATCAGAGCCGGAGCTATTTACAAAATGAGGATTTTATAAATAGAATTTCTATATTAATATATAATTCTGTAATTCGTCCTACACTGCTGCAGTGCCCTTCAATCAATCAAGTCACAAAAGGACTAATTATTAACTCGTTTAATGAGATGCCCCACATCCAGAGTTGCTCCCTTGTCCAAAAAACATGGAAAAACCCCACCTAAAATCCCTCTTCTCAGTAATTCCCTGTTCCAGGTTGTCCCTGCAGGTGTGTGGGGGGTTGGAGCTGCAGGTGACACCAAACCCTGGTGAGGCTCAGCCTCCCCTGCTGGTAATTAAAGCCTTCAGAGGTAATTAACTGCTCCTGTTAATGATGGGCTGCGGAGCCTGGGAATGAATCACCCAATAATCCCTTTGGGAGGGATGAATGCAGGCATGGAGGTATTTCCCCTTTTTTTTGGAATTTCTCAGAAATGTTAATAATTAGGATTGACTGAAAAATTGCAGTGAGGGAACCAACCTCCATCTCATTTCCCTGGAAATTTGATTTATCCCTTTTTTTGGGATTTATTTGAGGGATTTAGGGATTTGTCCAGAGGGGATGAATCTTAGGATATTTTTGAGGTCAGGAATATCCTGGTACTGGTGCCATGACTGCCTGCTCCAACTCCCATTTCAAACTGGAAATGGTTTTTCCAAGAGAAAAGAGCAGGATCTGCCCTCAAATCCATATCCAGGCAGTGGGACTGGAAGAGACAGGTTTGGGAATGTCTCTGCTAATTCAGGGAATACATAATTAATTTCATCATTTCATTTGTCATGGTCCCCACATCAGCTAAAGCCTGGGAAAGCCTCCAGGTGCTGAAATCAGGGAATTGCAGGGAAAGGAGCTCCAGGGGGAGCCCCTGCCCAGGTGAGTTTAGATGGATCTAAACACAAACCTCGGACCTGGAATGGGAAACCTCACCTGGAACGTTCAGCTGGGATGGCAGCAGGGGAAGGTGGGGTTTGTGGGATGGTCACCACAGGAGGATGTGGAGCTGCTGGAGAGCCCAGAGGAGCCATGGAGCCAGGCTGGGAGAGCTGGGAATGTTCCCCTGGAGAAGGGAAGGCTCCAGGCAGAGCTCAGAGCCCCTGGCAGGGCCTGAAGGGGCTCCAGGAGAGCTGCAGAGGGACTGGGGACAAGGCATGGAGGGACAGGAGCCAGGGAATGGCTCCCACTGCCAGAGGGCAGGGATGGATGGGAGATTGGGAACTGGGAATTCCTGGCTGGGCTGGAATTCCCAGAGCAGCTGGGGCTGCCCTGGATCCCTGGCAGTGCCCAAGGCCAGGCTGGACCTCCCTGGGACAGTGGGATTTGTCCCTGCACAGCAGGATCAGCTGGGAACTCCATCATTCCAGGGAAAGAGCTCTGCCAGGGCTTCCTGGAGCAGCTTCCTGTCACCAGGGCCCTTTGGGTGACATTGTTCCATGCTCACCATTCCTTTCCCACTCCCACTGTTCCCTCATCCCACCCCAGCTGGCAGAACATGCTGGGAATCTGCTCATCCCCCTAAAAGCAATGGTGATTTTAATTGCAGTAATTACAGGGAATGGCTCCCCTTGGATTGTCACTGTCACATTGGGATGGATCACAGGGAATCTTTGCCCAATTCCAGCCCAGGGAAAGGCCTCTGGGAAAACAGGAGGGATGGAGGAAGGAGAAACAGGAGAGGGGAAGCTGGCAAGGCTGCTGGATCTGTGAGCCAGGAGGGTTCTGGCAGCATGGCCAGAGTTTGGGATGAACTCCATGCAAAATTTCCTTTAATTGGGTGGGAAAATTAACAGGCATTGTGTAAATTGCAGGGAAAAAGGGGCGGGGTGGGGGGGGTGGGAACAGAGAGATTGGGAATAGGAAACAGAAAAGTGAGAAACTAAATTAATTTTCTGGCAGGGGGAAAAAAAAAAAGGTAGAATAGAAATGCAGTGGCAAGAAAAATCCTTGGGAATCAGTTCTGAGGAAGGTGATGGTTAAAAAACGAGGTGTGGCTGGGCTTTATCCCATGGTTAAAGCTGCCAGTCCAAGTTTTTCCTGGAGCTGATGGCCGTGGATACAGCCTGGCCCTTGGGAGCATCACCAGCCCCTTCCCACCCCAACTGCTCCATGATTCCCTGGGGATTTATCCACATTTTGGGGCTGGTTTCCTGCTTCCCGCCAGTTCTGGATCAGGGCTGAGCTTTGTGGCTTCTCTTAGGGAATTTCTTCCCAGGTGGAAGGGGCTGTGTCCCCTCTGTGTCCTGGCAGTGCTGCGTGGCTGCTGTGGGGATCTCAACGTCTTAAAAACTTCAATTAGAACACAATGAAGGTAAAAACGGGATAAAAGGAAAGGGAATGGAAATAAATAGAATAGAAATAGAATAGAATAAAATAGAAATGGAATAGAATAGAAATTACTAGAATAGAAATAGAATAGGAATAGAATAGAAATAAATAGAATAAGAATAAGAATAGAATAGAATAGAATGGAATAGAAGAGTTGGGGGTACCCGATCTCCCCTCCTGGCTGGTTTTGTTAGGAGCCGGAGCCCCTCCGAGGGAGGAGGGATGGAGCCCCGGGGGAGGATGCTGGGGAGAGGAAGATGAGGAGGAGGAGGACGAGCGAAGGAAGGATGCTGGGGGGAGGATGAAGGGGAGGATGAAGATGCGGAGCGCACCGAGGATGCGGAGGGCGGGCTGTGCGCGGGGTCGCTGCGCGCAGAGACGCGCAGGGTCAGAGGGGGCGATGGCGGGTGCGGGTCCAGGGGCGGGACAGGGGCGGTGCGGGAGGAGTGTCGCTGCGCGGGGCGTTGCGCGGGGCGGTGCTGCCCTGCCCGGGGCCGCTGCCGGCGGCTCCGCGTGGGAGGCGGTGGCTCCGCGGATTTTGCGGGGTATCAGTGGCTCCGCGGATTTTGCGGGCTGTCTGTGGCTCCGCGGGTTTTGCGGGCTGTCGGTGGCCGCGCGGATTTTGCGGGCTGTCGGTGGCTCCGCGGATTTTGCAGGGTATCGGTGGCCCCGCGGATTTTGCGGGGTATCAGTGGCTCCGCGGATTTTGCGGGCTGTCTGTGGCTCCGCGGATTTTGCTGGCAGCGGGTGGCTCCGCGGGTTTTCCGGGCTGTCTGTGGCTCCGCGGGTTTTCCGGGCTGCGGGTGGCTCCGCGGGTTTTGCGGGGTATCGGTGGCTCCGCGTGTTTTCCGGGCTGCGGGTGGCTCCGCGGGTTTTGCGGGGTATCGGTGGCTCCGCGGGTTTTCCGGGCAGCGGGTGGCTCCGCGGGCTGCGCGGGGCTGCGCGGAGCATGTCGGCGCTGCGGCGCAAGCTGGGCGATGAGTACCAGGTGGTGAGCACCTCGGCCAGCGGCGGAGGCCTCCCGCCCCCGCGCAGTGCCCCGCGCGGGAAGCGCCAGCGCTTCGTGGACAAGAACGGGCGCTGCAACGTGCAGCACGGCAACCTGGGCGGCGAGACCAGCCGCTACCTGTCCGACCTCTTCACCACGCTGGTGGACCTCAAGTGGCGCTGGAACCTCTTCATCTTCATCCTCACCTACACCGTGGCCTGGCTCTTCATGGCCTCCATGTGGTGGGTGATCGCCTACATGCGCGGGGACCTCAACAAGGCGCACGACGACAGCTACACGCCGTGCGTGGCCAACGTCTACAACTTCCCCTCCGCCTTCCTCTTCTTCATCGAGACCGAGGCCACCATCGGCTACGGCTACCGCTACATCACCGACAAGTGCCCCGAGGGCATCATCCTCTTCCTCTTCCAGTCCATCCTGGGCTCCATCGTGGACGCCTTCCTGATCGGCTGCATGTTCATCAAGATGTCGCAGCCCAAGAAGAGGGCCGAGACGCTGATGTTCAGCGAGCACGCCGCCATCTCCATGCGCGACGGCAAGCTCACGCTCATGTTCCGCGTGGGCAACCTCCGCAACAGCCACATGGTGTCCGCCCAGATCCGCTGCAAGCTGCTCAAGGTGGGTGCTCCGCGGGGAAGTTCCTTCCTGGAAAGCCGCCCGGGGCGGTGGTGGAGTCCCCATCCCGCGTGGAGGTGGCGCTTGGGGACGTGGGGGTCTCAGCAGTGCTGGGCATGGTTGGGATGGTTGGACTTGATGGCCTTGGAGGGCTTTTCCAACCTCAGTGATTCCGTGGGGGCCATTGCAGTGCTGGGAATGGTTGGATTCCGTGGTCCTGGGTGGCTTTTCCAACCTCAGTGATTCCATGGGGGCCATTGCAGTGCTGGGAATGGTTGGATTCCGTGGTCCTGGGTGGCTTTATCCAACCTCAGTAATTCCATGGAGCCCCAACAGTGCCGGGAATAGTTGGATTTTGTGGTCCTGGGTGGCTTTTCCAACCTCAGTGATTCCATGGGGGCCTTGGCAGTGCTGGGAATGGTTGGATTCCGTGGTCCTGGGTGGCTTTTCCAACCTCAGTAATTCCATGGAGCCCCAACAGTGCTGGGAATAGTTGGATTTTGTGGTCCTGGGTGGCTTTTCCAACCTCAGTAATTCCATGGAGCCCCAACAGTGCTGGGAATAGTTGGATTTTGTGGTCCTGGGTGGCTTTTCCAACCATAGTAATTCTGTGAGTCTTGGGGTGGCTGGGATGGTTGGATTTCGTGCTCTTGGGGTCTTTTCCAGCCTAAACAATTCCATGGTTCTGTGACAGAGCCATGGCCCCACTGCCGTTTCCCCTAGGGACATCCCACCCCCCTCTCCGTGTCCCTTGGACATCCCTCACTCCTGCCAGTGGCTGTCCCCACATCCCTGGGGCTTGGAGCAGCCCAGGGTGGCCCTGGCCGTGGCCAGGGGTCGGGCTGGATGATCCCAGATCGTGTTTTGGGTCCTGCTGCTGTCCCAGCATCCCTGTCCTGTTTTCCTGGTGCAGGGAACATCTCCGGGAGCCTCGGGCTGCGGGCTCAGCCATCAGCATTCCCAGCCTCCTTGGAGATAATTCCTACATTCAGCGCAGGATTGGGATGGATATTTATAGATTCCTATAAAATGCTCCATTTCCCTGACAAGGAAATCCTTTGTAGCTCCGAGCCTTCCGCGAGTCGGGAAGGAGAAAGCTCCGGGCATAATCCAGAGCTTTTTGGGCAGCCCTGAGCCCAGCCAGGCTGAACTTTATTGACGTGAGCTCCAAGGAAAGCAGAGTGCCAGGCTTAGACCTGGAGCATCCCTGCCCTGGAGGGCTGGGAAAAGCCGGCGCTGCTCTGAGGCTCGCCCGGGGCCGCGGATCCCGAGGGGAGAGGGAATCGGGAATAGGGAATGGGGATGGGGACGGAGCGGGTGGGAGGAAGGAGCCGGCTCGGGGGGGCGTTTGCTGCGTGCCGAGCATCCCGCAGGGACCCTCGGGATTCGGGATAGGGGGGTGCTGGGCAGGGAATGGGGTGTCCTGTCCTTGGGATGGGTGTCCTGCAGGAAATGGGGGTGTCCTGTCCTTGGGGGGAGTATCCTCCAGGGAATGGGGTGTCCTGTCCTTGGGAGGATTGTCCTGCAGGGAATGGGGTGTCCTGTCCTTGGCATGGGTGTCCTGCAGGAAATGGGGGTATCCTGTCCTTGGGGGGAGTATCCTCCAGGGAATGGGGTGTCCTGCCATTGGAATGGGTGTCCTACAGGAAATGGGGGTGTCCTGTCCTTGGGATGGGTGTCCTGCAGGGAATGGGGTGTGATATCCTTGGGGGGGATTGCCCTGCAGGGAATGGGGTGTCCTGTCCTTGGGATGGGTGTCCTACAAGAAATGGGGGTGTCCTGTCCTTGGGGGGGACTGTCCTGCAGGGAATGGGGTGTCCTGTCCTTGGGATTGCAGTGCCCTTGGGATGGGTGTCCTGTCCTTGGGATGGGGTGGCTGCCAGGGAATGTGGGTGCTGATTCCATTGGAAGGGTATCCTGCAGGGATTGGGGGTGTCCTGCAGGGATTGGGGGTGTCCTGGTAGGACTGGGGATGTCCTGCAGGGATTTGGGATATCCTGCAGGGAATGGGGGTGTCCTGCAGGGAATGGGGGTGTCCTGCAGGGGTTTGGGATATCCTGCAGGGAATGGGGGTGCAGCTGTGTTGGATTTGGAGGTTCAAGATCGGAAGGGTCCTGCAGGGGTTTGGGATATCCTGCAGGGATTTGGGATGTCCTGCAGGGAATGGGGGTGTCCTGCAGGGATTGGGGGTGTCCTGCAGGGATTTGGGATATCCTGCATGCCCTTCCCTCGGGGTGTGGGTGCTGTGCAGAGCGGGGCAGGGTCCCCATTCCCAGGACAATCCCCTTGGGAATCTCCCTGTTTTCCTCCCCTCCCTGCAGCCCCGGGGACGGAGCTCAGCCCATGGGAGGCTCCTGAGCCTGTCCTGCTCTCCCAAATCCCTGTTTCCCTGGCATTGCAGGATCAGGACTGGCCCAAAACCCTAAATCTTGGGGGGTCCCCTAAACCTTGAGGGAGTCTGTGCCTAAAAGAGGGAAAGAATTCCTAAAAATCTCCCAAAAAAACCCTTGAATAGCTTTAAAATGATGGAGTATAATTTATAAATATTATAGCTATTATTTATAAGGATAAATATATAAAACAGCATTACAGAATAATACCATAGATTTATGTAATATGTGATCACAAATATTTATATTTAACAATATATAATTTATACAGTTTGTTTTAAAATATTTAATAATGTGTAAATATATAGTTCCACGCTATATAAATATATTTAAATCATTTATTTCAAGCTATAAACAATCAAAAATTAGTAATTTCCAGTCCAGCATATGAAAATTGCTTTTTTTTTTTCTTTTTTGGCTCTCGAAGTGCCAGAGGGGGAATTTTAAAAGTTGGAGCTTCAAATTCAGTGTGGCTCCAAAATAATTCCCTGGATTTGAATTATGGGAAAAGAAAGGTTTGTGCTTGGAAGAAAAGCAGTGCCAAGTCGGGCCTTCTGGGGGAAAAAAGGGAAGGGGGAAAAAAGTGGAAAAACTGATAATTAGAAGGAAAAAATGATAATTAGAAGGAAAAAAGGAGAAAAAAAGGAAAAATGGGGAAGAGAAAAATAAAAGGGAAAATAAAAGTGAAAAATAAAACGAAAAAAGCGAGGAAAATAAAAGGGAAAATAAAAGTGAAAAATAAAACGAAAAAAGCAGGGGAAAGGAAAGTGGAAGGGAAAATAAGAAGAAAAATAAAATTAAAAAGGGGAAAAGGAAAATAAAAGGAAAAAATTAAAGAAAAAAGGAAAGAGGAAATGGAAGGGAAAAAGGGTAAAAAAAGAAAAAAAGAATAAAAGAAAAAGGGAAGAAGAGGAGAAAAGGATAATGAAAGAAGGAAAAAAGATAAAAGGAAGGAGGGAAAATAAAAGGGACCCACAGCGAGGAGAATAAGAGAAAGCTAAAAGAAAATGAGGAAAAGGGAAAATAAAAGGAAGAAATACCGAGGGAATAAAAGGAAAAAATAAGAGAAAAGGAAAAGAAAAAAGAGGGGGAAGGGGGAAGAAGAAAAAAGGGGGAGAAGGGAACCAATAAATGGGAAAATAAGAGGAACAAGGAGGAAGCAGGGGTTGCAGCAGGAGAGCTGTCCCTGTTCCCGGGCCTGGCTTGGGGGGCACAGGGATGTGGGGCAGGAACTGGGAATTCCTCCCCAGAGCTCCTGTGCCAGGGGAGCTGCAGCCCAGAGGGCTCAGATTTCCTTGGGAAGGGTTTTTGTTAGGGAAAAGGTTCTTTTCCTGCAGAGCTGCGTGGAGCTGGGAATCCCAATCCTTTATTTTTCCTGCCAGGAGCAAAACCAACCACAAAGCCTTAAAGTGGGAAATCTGCACAAAGCCTCTTTTGCCGTAATGGGAATTTTGGGATGGATTTTTGGGATTGGGAGGAGCTTGGATGTCACTCAGAATTCCTGAGTTGTCCTCCCCCATCACTTGGAGCAAAGGAGTCACTCAGGGTTCATTCCCTCTGGAATTGCCTGGGGCTGGATTCTTCCCGGGACTCGGGGAGGTGTAAAATTAAGTTTGGTTTCTCTGGATTTGAGCTCTGGAATTCCATCTGAAGTCCCCGGGAGCAGCTGGGAGTGTGTGACATCCCAGCTGGATCCGGGAACACCTGGACCTGTCCCACAGCAGGGCTGGGAGGGATGTGCTGGATCCCCTGGGAATTCCAGGGATCCAGGGGGAGAGGGCAGTGATGGCGCTGTCAGAATTTAACCTGGAGCTAGATTGGACATTAGGAAAGATTTTTCCATGGGAAGGGAAAGGGAGGTCAGGCACTGGCACAGCTGCCCGGCAGGGCTGGAGCCACATTCCTGGAGGGATTGCAAAGCCATGGATGTGGCACTTGGGGACCTGGGGCAGTGCTGGGAATGGTTGGGAATCGATCCTGGAGGGCTTTTCCAACCCAAACTTCCTGGGATTCCACGATTTCCTTCCCCCACTGAAGCTCACCCTGTTTCCCTGGGCTGGCCAGCGCCGCGCTGTCCTTCACTCCCGGTTCCACCTGGGGAAACCCCAGAATCCTGGAATGTTCGGGCGGGAAGGGCTGTCAATCCCATCCCACAGGCAGGAATTCTGCTGTCCCAGGTCGCTCCAAGCCCTGTCCAAGCTCTCCCTGGGCACTCCCAGGGATGAGGAGCTCCAACGTCCCTTCCCCTCCTTGTCCCTCGCAGTCCCGCCAGACTCCGGAGGGAGAATTCCTGCCCCTGGATCAGCTGGAGCTGGACGTGGGCTTCAGCACGGGGGCTGACCAGCTCTTCCTGGTGTCCCCCCTGACCATCTGCCACGTCATCGACTCCAAGAGCCCCTTCTACGACCTGTCCCAGCGGAGCATGCACACCGAGCAGTTCGAGATCGTCGTCATCCTCGAGGGCATCGTCGAGACCACGGGTGAGTGGCACTGGCCTGGCTGCAATTCCTGCTGGCCTGGAGAGCCTGGAGCTCTCTGGAGAGCCTGGAGCTCCCTGGAGATCCCTGGAGAGCCTGGAGCTCCCTGCTGGCCTGGAGAGCCTGGAGCTCCATGGGGCTCTTGGCATGTTTGGAGTGCTTGGAGGCAGCCAGAGTTGGGGTTTTCTGCAGAGGGGTTTTGGCACTGGGGCTCTCTCCAGGGGATGGATTTTGGAGCTTTCTCCAGGGGAATGGATTTTGGTGCTGGGGTCTCTCTAGGGGGATGGATTTTGGCACTGGGGGTCTTCCAGGGGATGGATTTTGGTGTTGGTGCTCTCTCCAGGGGATGGATTTTGGTGCTCTCTCCAGAGGGACAGATTTTGGTGTTGGTGCTCTCTCCAAGGGGATGGATTTTGATGCTGGGGTCTCTCCAACGGGATGGATTTTGCTCCAGGAGGATGGATTTTGGCACTGGGGCTCTCTCCAGGGGATGGATTTTGGAGCTTTCTCCAGGGGAATGGATTTTGGTGCTGGGGTCTCTCTAGGGGGATGGATTTTGGCACTGGGGCTCTCTCCAGGGAATGGATTTTGGTGCTCTCTCCAGGGGGATGGATTTTGGCACTGGTGCTCTCTGCAAGGGGATGGGTTTTGGTGATCCAAGGGGATGGATTTTGGCACTAGGGCTCTCTCCAGGGGATGGATTTTGGTGTTGGTGCTCTCTCCAACGGGATGGATTTTGGCACTGGGGCTCTCTCCAAGGGGATGGGTTTTGGTGCTCTCTCCAACGGGATGGATTTTGGCACTGGGGCTCTCTCCAAGGGAATGGATTTTGGAGCTCTCTCCAGGAGGATGGATTTTGGGGCGCTCTCCAAGGGGATGGATTTTGGGACTCTCTCCAGGAGGATGGATTTTGATGCTGGGGTCTCTCCAACAGGATGGATTTTGGCACTGGTGCTCTCTCCAAGGGGATGGGTTTTGGTGCTCCCAGGGGATGGATTTTGGCACTGGGGCTCTCTCCAGGGGAGTGGATTTCGGCACTCCCAGGATGTGGGTTTGGAATGTGGAGCTCCCAGCTGGGATGTGGTGCTCCTGCATTTCCCAGCTGCTGCTGGACACAGGGAATGTTCAGGGTACCCCTGATCTGTTCTGGGGCCGTGTTCTGGAGTCCCAGTGTTCCCACCCTGCCTCCCCAGGGCAGGAGAGCACAGCCCAGAGGGAGGAAGATGAACCCTCTGAGTGCTTCCCTAAAAACTCCCTGATGTTTCCCCAAAATCCCTCTGATAATTTCCTGAAAAATCCTTGATATTCCTCTAAAACATCCTTGATATTCCTCTAAAAACTCCCTGATATTTCCATAAAACATCCCAGAGACTTCCCTCAAAACCCCTGATCTTTACTTACCAACCCCCTAACAGTTCCCTAAAATTTCCTTGATGTTCCTCTAAAAACTCTTTGGTATTGTCATAAAGACTCCCTGATGTCCCCATAAAAACTCCCTGATATTTCCCTTAAAAATTCCTGATACTTCCCTAAAAACTCCCTGACATTTCCCCTGAATTGAAATTCTGAACCTCCATGATATTTCCCTAAAAAATTTCCTGATACTTGGTTAAAAACCTCCATGATACTTCCCTTAAAAATCCCTAATATTTTCATAAAGACTTCCTGATATTTCCTCCAAATTCCTGGATCCTTCCCTAAAAACTCCCTGACATTTCCCTATAAACTCTCTGACATTTCCTTAAATCCCCCTGGCACTTCCCTAAAATCTCCTTGATATTTCCCTATAAACTCCCTGATATTTCCCTAAAAAATTTGTGCTATTGCCAAAAAAATTCCCTGGAAAAGCTCATGGGAAATTTCCAGTCCTGACCTGCAGACCAGACATTGCAGATTTCTTGTTTTTATTCCTAAAAAAAATTAATTCCAAACAAAATGAGAGAAGAAAAGCTCTTTTTTAAGTAACTTGGAATTTTAAACCCTGGCTTTGTTTTGGGAAATATTATTAACCTGGAAATTATACAGGGAATAGGGGAGAAAAAAAAAAAAAAAGGAATTTCTGGTTCTTTAAAGCCTAACTGGGATAAGGTTCCAAATGTTGTGACCTATTTTTGGGAGCTGAGCTGAAAATTGGACAAAAAATAGAGCAAAATGTGCTGGATGTGGATGACACAGGAGGGAATGAAAGGGTTGGGAAAATCTTCCAGTGGGAGCGAAGGGAGGAGGAGGAGGAGGAGAGGGCAGGGCTGGGTTTGAGGGATGGGAGAGCTCATCCAGGGGTGCTGTGGTTTTTAGGGAAGGGGGGCCACCTCCGTGGGTTTAAATCCTGCAGAAATTCCAGCTTCTCCTCTCAGCTCCAGGCTTTTCCCAGCAAATGCTGCATTTTCCCTCCCATCCTTCACCTGGAAGCCCAAAGCTCTGGAAAAGCAGAGGTTTTCCTGTGGGAAGGTGCATGAGCAAAGCCTGGCATCCCTGGATATAAATGGCCATTAAATACTGGGAATAATGGGATGCATTTCCTATGGGTCACATCCCTGGGTGCTTCTGGGAAGGGAAAATGGGATTCATTCAGGGGTTTTGGAGAGGTTGAGTGGGGTACTGGGAATGTGACCTTGGAATTGGGATGAAGGCCTGGAAGGATCAGCCTCAGCTTTGACAGGACCTGTAAAAAGTTTAACAATTTACAAATCCCAGGGTTTTTTTTAGCTCTTTGTGGAATAATTTGGAGGGAATTCAGCTGGACCACCTTGTCCAGACCCTGCTGTGGCCAGGAGAGCTTGGAGCAGATGATCCATGAGGCCAGCCTGGCCTTGGTCACTTGCAGGGATGGGGTAAGAGATGGGAGGGAACTGAAGGCACTGACGGGATCAGGATTCAGGGATGTGTTTCTCCCTCTCTATTTTACATGATTTATAGTAATCAAGGATTTAGGAATCCAAATATCCATGGTTTGGGTCGGCTTTGCTGTGGATTTGGAGCCTCCAGGTTGGCTCCAGCAACTTTCCTTCCTTTAATCATTGAAGGATCCAGTTTCCTTCCCATTTCCCAGGTTATTCCCATTCCATTCCTCCCCCATCTCCCTGTGCTGCAAATCCCTCCCAGATTACAACCAGGATCACAAGTGTTGGGCGTTTCTCCCTCTAATATTATAATAAGCAGGGATTTAGGAATGTGAATATCCGTGGTTTGAGGCACTTCTCTCTTTTCCTGTGGATTTGCAGCCTCCTGGTTGGGAGGAATTTTTCCCTTGAACTTCCTTCCCTGCTTTAATCCTTGCCTTTGATCAGCTGCAGCACTGGGGGGTTTGGCTAAGGAGGGAATATTCCCAGTAAATCTGGCTGGGCCTGGCTGCAGAGGCACTGGAGGGGTTTTGGGAGATGCCTGCTGAGGGAAGTGGGATCTTCCTGCTGCTCAGTCCCACCTGGCTGATGGAAATCCCCCTTTCCAACGCCTTCCCTCCTGGAACAGCATCCAGACGGTTTCATCCTGCCTGGATGGAGCTCATGTGCTGCTCCTCATTGCAGCTGGAATTCTGGGAAGCATCCACATCCCTTCCTGCTGTCCTCACCCTCCCTAGTGCCAGGCTTTGGGCTCTTTGGGGGAAAAGGTGTGGGAAGTGGATCCAGCCAATTCCTGTAGGGAGGAGGGAAGCTGGGAGCTCCTGATCCTTGCTGGAATTCCCTGAGCGCTCCTGATCCTTGCTGGAATTCCCTGAGAGCTCCTGATCCTTGCTGGAATTCCCTGAGGGCTCCTGATCCTTCCTGGAATTCTCTGAGCGCTCCTGATCCTTGCTGGAATTCCCTGAGCGCTCCTGATCCTTGCTGGAATTCCCTGAGAGTTCCTGATCCTTGCTGGAATTCCCTGAGGGCTCCTGATCCTTCCTGGAATTCCCTGAGTGCTCCTGATCCTTGCTGGATGTCCGTGAGCGCTCCTGATCCTTGCTGATGTCCCTGGGAGCTCCTGATCCTTGTTGGAATTCCCTGAGAGTTCCTGATCCTTGCTGGAATTCTCTGAGCGCTCCTGATCCTTGCTGGAATTCCCTCAGGGCCCCTGCTCCTTCCTGGAATTCCCTGAGTGCTCCTGATCCTTGCTGGAATTCCCTGAGCGCTCCTGATCCTTGCTGGAATTCCCTGAGCGCTCCTGATCCTTGTTGGAATTCCCTGAGAGTTCCTGATCCTTGCTGGAATTCTCTGAGTGCTCCTGATCCTTGCTGGAATTCCATGGGGAGAGCAGCAGGGCTGAGCTGAGCTCTCCTTCCCTCCCCAAATTCCAGCCAGGAATGTGTTTAGGGATGTGTCTCCTCTGAGGGGTTTTTTAGGAGTCACAGGAGGGGTCCCGGCCCAGGATGGTGGAGGTGATTCCTTGGGATGGTTTTAACTAAAAAAAGAAAATATTTGGATGGATATTGGGAAGGAATTCCTGGCTGGGAGTGTGTGGAGGGCTGGGCTGGAATTCCCAGAGCAGCTGGGGCTGCCCCTGGATCCCTGGCAGTGCCCGAGGCCAGGCTGGAGCACTGGGATGGTGGGAAGTGTCAGGTTTGGGATGGGATTTAAGACCCCTTCAACCCAAAGCATTCCATGATTCCATGACCTAAAATTCCTGCGTGGGGAGTGCTCAGAGTTCCTCCCCTGGGAGCTGGAGGAGCCCCACTCTGGCACTGGGATTGTTCCCATTTTTTGCGACAGAGACCCTACATTTTTTTGCTCCCGTTTTTTGCAGGAAAGGGGGATTTTTAAAGCTGAGGAAAAGGTGGAACGTGCTGGGAAAATGCAGGCAAGTGTCTGGAGGGAGAGGAGAGTTTGGGAACAACAAATCCCTGGAGGTGTCCCAGGCTGTCCCATTTTGGAGCCTTTCCCTGTGGAGATGCTCCCATGGACACGGAGCTGGTGACGATTCCTGTGGGTCAGTGCTGATCATTCCGGGTTATTTTGGATATCTCTCCCACCCCCCATTATCAGGATAACCTGGAATTGGGAAGAACACTCCAAGGGTTTATTTTCCAAACCTTTTGTCCTCGTTTCCCATTGTTGGGATGCAGAACTGGAAGCTCTGTTGTCAGCAGATCTTCCTGGTTCCATTCCTGTGGAAAATTTGACTTTCATCCTGGATTTTCTTCCTGGAATTTGCCTCTGGATGTGTTTGGGATTATGTAACCCTTTATAATGGTGTGTTATCCTGCAATTTATTGATAAGCTGCTAAAATTCCTGAAAAAATGAGCCATTAATAGGAATCTGAAGCAGACAAAACCCTGCAGGAATGGTTTGTGTGTTCGTATTCCAAACTCATTAAATTTATTTTGGAAACCTCTTCCCGTGATTTGCAGATTGAAGAACTCCAGAGCCTGCCAGGCTTTTTAATTAAAGAAATAGGGATGGCATCAGAGGCCTTTTCCTCTGGTTTTGCTTTTAAAAACATGAAAAAACTGGAATTCTGGAACCACAGGAAGGGTTCTCCGAGATCCTTGGGGGTGAGCTCGGAATGCAGCAACTTGAGGGAACAAAGAGCTGGGACAGATCTGAAAATTACCAGGATTCTGATAATTCCATTTAAAATGGGATTCTTTTGGATGCCTGTTCTCAGTGTCAGTGAGCAACCTCAATACAAATTCAGCAGCTTTAGAGGTGGAACATAAAATACGGGAATTCTGGAATGGTTTGGGCTGGAAGGGACATTTCAAGGTCAATTTATTTGTGGTTTTTTTTCATCTTTCCATTCAGATTTTGAGGGTTTTTTTGTGTGTTGGATGGGAGGGCGACAGGAAAAGAGGATTCAGCACTTCACATATCGGCAGTAGCTTTGAAATTGCATTTATTTTATTTGAAATATTTTTAAGCACAGCCTGAGCATGGTAAAATATTCCTTTAAAACTCTCAGGGCCGAACATCCCACAGATCTTTTCCCGGTGCTGCCATTATAGGAAATCCGTCAGTGGAAAATCCAATATTTTTTGGTCACATGGACAAACGCGTTTGGCCCCGGCAGAGCTGGGACTTCCTGGGATTGGGACCTTCAGCTCCAGCTTCCTTCTGCCACCCTGGAGCTGCTGGGCTGGGAAAGGGGGAAAAGGGGATTTTTAAAGCTGAGGGAAAGGGGAATTGCTGGGAAAATGCAGGGAAGTGTCTGGTGGGAGAGGAGAGTTTGGGAACAACAAATCCCTGGGACAGGCTGGAGCCCTGGGACAGTGGGAGGTGTCCCTGCCATGGCAGGGCTGGAGTGGGGTGGGATTTAGGGTCTCTCCCAAGCCAGAGCAGTGTGGGATCCTGGGATCCATCCCTTACATAACTTTTATCTTGGATAACGCTCCCTCCTCCTGCCTGAGGCAGGCATTCCCCCAGATCCCCCATCTCCCTGCAGCAGGCCTTCCTGCTCCCTCCTCTTCTCCCTGAGATCCCCTTGGAGGCCCAGGAGAGAGAACTGGGGGTGATTCTGGCCCGGAGCTGGGCAGGAGCTTTCCCTTTTCCCTTTCCCTTTGCCCTTTTCACTCTCCCTCTCCCTTTTCCCTTTCCCCTTTCCCTGTGGATGATCCCAGTGTAGGAGCGACAGGATGGATGAGACCAGAGATCTCTGAAGCCAAGTTTTGGAATTGGGGTTTATTGCCAAGAGCCTGGGTGCAGGGAGCTGCCAGCCACAGCAGGCCCCAGAGAGGGAGAGAGGTAAAGAGAAAGAAGCAAGAGCACGGAAAAGAGGAGGGGAGAGAGAGGAAGAGTAAAAAAAAAGCCAAGTTCCTGTTACAATACAATAAATCTTCTTCTGTGCTGAATATTCTAATTCTCACTAACCAATCCAATCCAAGATCCAAATCCTATAGCATTCACATACAAAGAAAAAAAAATTCTATATATAGAATATATATTCTATATATATATTCTATTATATATATATATATTCTATAAGAATCATTTCATTACCATCCCATGTTACATTTTAAACCCTAAAAACTTCTCTTTGGGCCCCTTCTGCCCAGCCAGCAGGGTCTGCCCTGACCCCTGGGCCTGTCTGCAGGCAGAGGGGATTGTTCCCTCAAAAGGGGATTACCTCCAGCCAGCCGTGCCATTGTTTCCCACTTGTTCAGTAGCTAAGGTATCCCAGAGCTTGCTTTCATTTCCATCTCCCTTATAGCTTCCATATTCTCACATACTTTTGCCAGGCAATCATATTTAACAGGCTTTCCTGTTTCATCTCCCCCAACAAGCGGGCACTGCGCTGGAATCGCGGCTCTGCCAAAATTCCCTGCTCACGCTTGACCAGCCAGGATTCCTTCAGCTTGAGCAGCCTCCTTGTGCTGAGCTGCTGCTCCCACAGCCTCTGGAGCCACGTTTTTCTGGGATTGCTGCGGGAGGCTGGGCTGGAGCCATTGTTTTGGGAGCACCAAAACTCCGTCTCTACCGTGGGTCTGCACCTGCTGCCTCAGCTGGGGTAGAGCAGGGAAAAGGGGAAGATCCAGCTCCTGATCCAGGGAGCTGTCCTGCTGCGGGGGTTTGGGAATGCTGGGGTGGGAAAGGGGAAGGCAGAGGGTTGGAGTTTTTCCTGGAGTGCTGGGATGGGGGGATGCTGGTGGCTAAATATAGCCCCGGAGTGCTCCTCCTGGAGAAATTCATGGACAGATGAAACCCTCGCTGCTCAAGTGCTGCTGATTCACAGGATCCTGGAATGGTTTGGGATGGAAGGACCTCAAATCCCATCCCACTGTCCCAGGTCATCCAGCCTGGCCTTGGGCACTGCCAGGGATCCAGGGGCAGCCCCAGCTGCTCTGGGAATGTGTGCCAGGACCTGCCCACCCTCCCAGCCAGGAATTCCTTCCCAATATCCCACCTTCCATTTAAAGCCACTCTCTCCTGTCCTTGTCAGGCAGTGGCTCCTTGAATCCTTCACTATGTTGAAATCCGAGCCATTTTTTCTCTGTAGCAACTTCTTCCCACTCCTTATTTACCTCCTGGATCCTCTGGCAGTGCAGCTTTCCCTGGATATTTGCCCTCAGTGAGTTACGGATGCTGCTGTCAGAGGTTTTTGTCAGCAGCCCACTGATCCCTGCTCAGTGTTATTTATTTATTGTTTCAATAATCTGCAGCAGGGCCCGTGCCTCGGGCAGATGTGCTGCTCCAGCCCTGCCAGGAATGCCCAGCTGGATTTTCCATGGATACCTGTTCCTCAGCCTGGATGCTTTGGTGTTTGTTATTCTTTATTTCCAGCTCTGCACAACGTGGGGGTGTGAAATATTCCAGCTCCCTCCCAGCTGCTTCCTCACGGGCTCGCTCTCCTGAGGGATCGTGGTTTGGGAAGGGCCTCAAATGGCACCAGGGGAGGTTTAGGTTGGATATTTGGGAACATTTCTCCTGGGCAGGGCTGTGCAGGCCTGGCACACAGTCCCCTTTCCTGGGGGGTTTCGCAGCCCTGTGCATGTGGCACTGGGGACACGGGGCAGGCCAGGGCAGTGCTGGGGATGGCTGGACTCGATGCTCTGAGAGGCTTTTCCAGCCCAAACCCTTCTGGAATTCCGTGATTCCAGCTGAACTGGCCTTCCCAGGGCAGTGATTGCAATCCCTGAGCAGCCACGCTCGATGTCTCCTTTTGGAAAGGGACAAACCCCTGAGCTCTCCTCGTGATTAACTCCGGGTTTCTTCTGCTTTTTGAGGGCTTTGAACCCCTGGAATTCTCTGGGGAGCGGGATGTGCTGTGGGACAAGGAACACAAAAAAACCTGCAGGGATGGGGACTCCACCTGAGCACCTTTTCCTGAAGGAACTTCCCCAAAATCCTCCCTGAGCTGCCCTGGGCCAGCCTGAGGCCGTTCCCTCTGCTCCTGTCCCTGTTCCCTGGAGCAGAGCCCGACCCCCCCGGCTGTGCCCTCCTGGCAGGGAATTCCAGAGAGGGAAAAGATCCCTGGGGATCCTCCTGTGCTCCAGGCTGAGCCCCTTCCCAGCTCCCTCAGGGATTCTCCAGCCCCTTCCCAGCTCCCTCCGGGATTCTCCAGCCCCTTCCCATCTCCCTCAGGGATTCTCCAGCCCCTTCCCAGCTCCCTCAGGGATTCTCCAGCCCCTTCCCAGCTCCCTCAGGGATTCTCCAGCCCCTTCCCAGCTCCCTCAGGGATTCTCCAGCCCCTTCCCAGCCCCATTTCCCTCCCAGCCCCTCTCTCCCATCCCACCCCCAACCCTTCCCAAACATCCACACCTCCTGGGGCTCATCCTAAGGGAAGAGCCCGAGCCTGGCCAGGTTGTTTTCCCTGTTTTCTGACCCTTTGCAGCCGGTTTGTCCCAGCTGGGCGCTCCCAGTTTACGGGTGGCCGAGAGCAGCTGTGGTTTGGGGGTTGCTTTGTGCCTGCCCCGGGCTCTGGGGGTGATTTGCAGCTGAGGTTTGGGAGAGAAGCGCTGGCTGAGCTCCTGGTGTGTTACACAACCCGAGCTGCAGAGAGGCTGCTGTGAGCTCGCTGATGATAAAAGTGGCTGGCAGGAGAAGGGGGAGAGGCCTGGCGTAGGGAAGATGCTGGGACATTCCAGGAGAGTCATCAAAAACGACAGGAGGAATTGGGAATTCATGAAGGGGAAAAGCTGTGCTCGGGCTGGAGGGAGCCTGGAGGGCTGGGGGCTGCTCCTGCCTCCCTTCCCTGTGCTCCAGGCTGGGTTTGGGGGGGTTTTGGGAGGTTTGGGGTGGAGGGGTTCTGGCTGATCCCAGCAGGCTTCCTGGGGAATGGAGACAGGCTGTCCCTTTTTATTGCACACTGAGCTGCCCCTGGAGGCACCCAGGGAAGCTCATGAGCTGCTCTGAGTTAATCTGGGAGCCCCAACCAA
Source organism: Onychostruthus taczanowskii (assembly GCF_017590055.1). Taxonomy (NCBI): domain Eukaryota; kingdom Metazoa; phylum Chordata; class Aves; order Passeriformes; family Passeridae; genus Onychostruthus; species Onychostruthus taczanowskii. The sequence continues at coordinate 17,096,989 of NW_024496526.1, forward strand.
GCCCATGAGTGAGCCTGACGGGGCTCCAAAGGTTTGGAGCTGTTGTGCTGCTCCGGCCATGGGAACAGCTCCCTCCTCTAATGGCAATATTTATTACAGGCTCCTTGTCCTTGTTTTCCACCCTCAGTGACTCTCTGGAGCTCCTGGACACACAGAGCAGGAGATGAGCAAATCCCAGAGCTCCCAGCAGAGCAGCCTCAGCCCCTGTGCTGGGATTTCAGGATTTCACACCAAACCTGGGATGGGGCTCCAGGAGCAGGGCATTGGATCAGGGGCTCCAGGTGCCTCTGGAGTCTGGGTCCTGCGGGAAAGGGGGGATTCTGCCCCCGTGCTCAGGTGAGAGCCCACCTGCAGAGGTGCACCCTGGCACAGGTGCCCAGAGAAGCTGTGGCTGCTCCTGCATTCAGCACTGGCAGGATTAAAAAAACAAAAACAAAAAAAAAAAAAACCAAACCCAAAAAACCCCCCAACAACAGCAAAAACCCCCAAAAAAACACAACCAGAAAAAAAAAACCAAAAACCAAAAAAACCCAAAAAACCCCAAACCTAAAAAAAAAAAAAAAAACAAAAAAAAAACCAAAAAAACCCCAACAACAGCAAAAACCACCAAAAAAACACAACCAGAAAAAAAAAACCAAAAACCAAAAAAACCCAAAAAACCCCAAACCTAAAAAAAAAAAAAAAAACAAACCAAAACAAACAAACAAAAAAAAAAAAAAACCAAAAAAAACCAAAAAAACCCCAAAACAAAACTAGATGGAAGAAGCAAACAGTTGTGCCCCCAGACAGGAAAATGCTCACTGGAGTCAATTTATCCAGAGATTTATTGGCTGTGGAGCAGAGCTGGGTCACAGCCCTTACCTGTGTGAGGCTGTGGCCAGCAGGATGCAGCCTGGGCTGGAGTCACCCTCTGCTTTTCCAGCTCCTGGATCTGCTCTGTGCCCCTCCTGCTGAAATTCCTGCTGTTGTTATGGATCTATTCCATCGATTGCCTACAAGGATTGGTTCTGCTCAGGGTTCCTCAGAAAGGATCATGGTTCAAGGAGGCACTGCCTGACAAGGACAGGAGGGAATGGCTTCAAATGGAAGGATTAAGGTTGATCTAGATGGGATATTGGGAAGGAATTCCTGGCTGGGAGGGTAGGGAGGCCCTGGCACACATTCCAAGAGCAGTTGGGGCTGCCCCTGGATCCCAGGCAGTGCCCAAAGCCAGGCTGGAGCAGCCTGGGACAGTGGGAGGTGTCCCTGCCATGGCAGGGCTGGATGGGATGGGATTTAGGGTTCCTTCCCAACCCATTCCGTGTTCTGGGATTGGTGGCAGTGATGACTTTGGGATGCTGGGTGGTCCCACAGCTGCTCTGGGGTGAGCCAGGCACCCCAAATCCCTCAGGAATCACCTCCTGCTCCACTGGGACAGGTCTGGGGAGGTGCAGAGATGAGTGGAGCCGGGCAAGGCAGCAGTTTTCCTGCTGAGATTTCCTCTGCTCCTTAGGATATTGATCTGTGGCTGCAGGCCAGCCCTCAGGACACAGCTCCGGGATAAATAACCGGGGACAGGCAGCGCTGATTGTGATTTAGGAGCTGGGATGGCTCCATGGCCCAGGGAAGGGACTCTCCCTCTTCCTGCTCCCTGTGCCCCGGGTTTGGCTCCCCCAGGGGCTGGAGGGGGCTGGCTGTGGCTTCTGGGGCGTTTTTGGGATTGTGCAACCAAGAATTGGAACGTGTTTAAATTGAAAATATGTTGTGAGTGCAAGGGCAGTAAAGATCAGGGAATCACAGGATCGTGGGATGGGTTGGGCTGGATTCAAATCCCATCCAGTGCCACCCTGCCCTGGCAGGGACACCTCCCACTGTCCCAGGTGTCCAGCCTGGCCTTGGGCACTGCCAGGGATCCAGCTGCTCTGGGAATTCCATCCCAGCCCCTGCCCACCCTCCCAGGCAGGAATTCCTTCCCAGTGTCCCGTCTGATTCTGGGCTGGGTGACACGGTGGGGTCGGGCACGGTTGGACTCGGTGGCCTTGGAAGGCTTTTCCAGCCTCGGGATCCTGGGATTCTGGGCTGTTGTGGCTCCTGGATGCTGTGCTTGGTCCAGCAGCAGCTGTGGGGCCGTGCTGCTGGTCCCAGATAAAAGCACATCCCAGAGCTCTCCAAACTCAGGTCCCTGTGAGTGATCCATCCCTTTTCCCTTTTCATTCCATGGCATTACTCTTCCCATCTTTTTCCCCGTGGTGCTGGGCTCATTCCCAATGTCTCCTGGAGCCTTTCCTGCTCCTCCTTGTGCTGCAGACACTTTAAATTCCCGGGGCAGGGAGCTGGGGGTGGGATTTCCCCCGTGGAACATTGCTGTCTCCGTGTGATGGAGGAGCTGGGATTTATATTTAATATTGCCCACGATTTCCCTGCCCCTGGCTGCTCCTCAGCAGCCAGACCCGGGCAGGGCTGGAAAACTCAGAACAATTCATGGGAAACTCAGAAAAATTCACAGAAAAATCGGAGAAATTCATTAAAAACTCGGAAAAATTCATGGAGCGCTTTGTGCCAAGGACCTCAGCCAGAAAAAAGGGGATTTTCCCTTTTATTTTTTTTTTAAACCTGGAAAAGGTTAAGAATTTAAAAGCTGCATCAAAACCATGCCTGGAGTTGTGGCTTGGTCCATGATGCCTGTGAAAGCATCCCAGATTTCCACTGTAGATGGGATATTGGGAAGGAATTCCTGGCTCTGAGGGTGCTGAAGGCCTGGAATGGAATTCCCAGAGCAGCTGTGGCTGCCCCTGGGTCCCTGGCAGTGCCCGAGGCCAGGCTGGACACTGGGGCTGGAGCAGCCTGGGATGGTGGCAGGTGTCCCTGCCAGGGCAGGTGTCCCTCGGGATGGGATTTGAATCCCTTCCCACCCAGCCCAGCCTGGGATTTCACGGTGGTGTCTCCAGGAGCCGCGTTTAGGGAATTCCATTCCCTGGGTGCTGGGGCTCTGAGAGCAGCTGAGCTCACCTGGCAATTAATTCATCAGCAGAACTGCCTGGAATTAGAGCTCTGCTCCGAGAGAGGCTCCTAATTGGGAGTTAATGGCTCATTAGTGCTGAGCGCATCAGCCTGAGAACCCCGACAACACAAACAAAGCAATTAATGGTTTTCAGGGAGTGGGATCCACCATTCCAGCGCTGCTGCTGGCCCGGGCGGCACCGAGGTGGGTCTGGGCCAGGTGTGCTTTGGAGCAGCCGGGTTTGGGGGGCTCCGGGGGTGCTGCTGCAAAGGGAATGCCCTTTGGAATGCCCTTTGGAATGCCCTTTGGGATGGTGGGGTGGCTGTGGCTTCCTGCCCTGGGGCCTCCTCCCTGTTCATCCCAAACTGGACGCCTGGGAATGATGGGCGGTGGAAAAGGATGGGGGAAATGAGCAGCAGTGGCTCCTCCTCAGAGAGCTTTAGGAATGGAAATCACAGAATTTCAGGCTGGGTTGGGTGGGAAGGGATCTTAGAGCCCATCCCAGTCCCTCCCTGACCCTTTGCACTATCCCAGGGTGCTCCAAGTCCTCTCCAGACACTTCCAGAGATGAGAAGGAGCTCCAGGAGAGCTGGAGAAGGACCTGGGACAAGAAGGGACAGGACACAGGGAATGGCTTCCCACTGCCAGAGGGCAGGGGTGGATGGGAGACTGGGAATTCCTGGCTGGCAGGGTGGGGATGCCCTGGCACAGGTCATTCCATGGATGCCCCTGGATCCCTGGAAGTGTCCAGTGCCAGGCTGGAGCAGCCTGGGACAGTGGGAGGTATCCCTGCCACGGCAGGGTGGGATCGATGGGATTTCAGGTCCCTTCCCACCCACACCAGGCTGGGATCCCGTGAAGGTGTGGCAGCACCTCTGAGCCCACCAGGATTTTCCCTGGAAGGCAAGCAGTGCCCTGAGGTGTGGGATGGGAAAAGGCAAAGAGCCCTGGCCAGAACTGCCAACGCCATCAACACCAAACGCTGCTGAAACCTGCAGGAAATAAAAGGCAGAAATGCTCCAGACTCGGAGGCTTTTAAGCCAGCCTGGGGAGAGCTAAATCAGCGCGATGGGGATGGCAGGCAGGGCTTGGATGTAAAATTAGAAACCCCTGGCAGGCATGTGGGCATTTGTGCAGCTCGGGCTGGGATGTGGCAGATTGATCCTCGTGGAATAACGAGCCTGCTGGATGACATCACATCCCCAGGGATGGGGCCCTAATTAACCTCCCTCCTTCCCTCCCTCCCTCCTGCCCACAGGAAACATTTCCCTGTTCCTCCCTCGGATCGAGGCACAGGGAGGGAGCAGCATCCCAGAGCTCTGAGCCTCCTCTGCCTCTGCTGCAGGAGGGGCTGGGCCTGTGGGATTCAGGGATGGTTCTCCCAGGTGTTCCAGGATGTTTTCTCTCCTCCAGGAAGGGTTTGAGGATGCTGCTGCGGGTGCAGGAGCAGCTGGGAGATGTTGAGCACCTGGTGCTGCACCTGGGGGGTCAGGAAAATGTCACCAAGGGGGACAATCCAACGTGGAATTGCTGAGGGCATGGAGATGCTCTTGGTGATTTTTTTCCTAGGGGAAAAGGTTTCCCATGTTGGGGAGGTCCCAGTGAGGTCTCTGCTCGCTGCAGGGGAAGGGGGAACTGCCCCATCCCTGGGAGTGTTCCAGGCCAGGCTGGAGCAACCTGGGATAGTGGGAGGTGTCCCTGCTGGTGGCAGGGGGTGGGATGGGATTTACTGTCCTTCCCAACCCAAAGCACCCTGGGAGTCTGTCATTCCATGATATTTGCATATATTTGTATATCTGTGGCCCAGCAAGGAGTGTGTGGATTCCTGAAGAGCCCCTTGCAGCCCCAAATCCGTTCCCACAGGGCTGCCAGGGCTGATCCTCCCTTTCCTGGGAGTCTGTGTGCCCCTGGTGCCCCTCCCTCCGTGCCACGATCCATGTTTAGTTTGGGTGTTCCAGCTGTGCACGGCTCTGGGGCACAGGACAGGAGCTGCTCCAGCCGGGGAGATGCTGGGAATGGCAACTGGGATGTTCCCAGTGCCAGACAGATGGATGCAGGAGAGGAGCTGGGAAAGCTGCTCTGACAGCCTCAGCAGGTTTGGGATTGGCAGGGCTGCTGATCCCCTTCTGCAGGCTCTGGACTCATCCCGTGCATCCAGCCCCGGGAGCACAGGGGTGCAGCCCGTGTTCTCCAGCAGTTTTGGGTGTTGGGGTCCCCTGAGGGGATGCTGAGTGAGGTCTGCAGAGAACTGTGGAGTGTCAGAGCTGGGAGGGAGCCACGGGATCATGGCCCTGCACAGACACCCCAAATTCCCACCCTGGGCATCCCTGAAGCACTGTCCAAACCCTCCTGGAGCTTTTGGGAATGTGCCCATTCCCTGGGGAGCCTGGGCAGTGCCAGCACCCTCTGGGGGAAGAGCCTTGCCCTGATCTCCATCCCAGCCCCCTCTGGCACAGCTCTGTTTCCCTCTCCCATGATGGATCTGGGGGTCTCCCCTTGAATTCCTTGCCAAGCTGAGGCTGCAGACCAGGAGCAGGAATGGCAGAGCAGCTGTGTTGGAAGCAGTTCTGGGCATGAACTGATGGCCTCAAAATGTTCAATGTTCCAAGGCACTCAGCACATCAATCCCTGTGTTAAACCAGCAGCACTAAATCCCGAGAGGTTATTCCCAAACACAGCTGCCTTCTGTCAGCCATGGAATCCCAGGGTGGTTTGGGTGGAAAGGGACCCTAAAGCTCACCCAGCAGGGACAGACACCTTCCCCTGTCCCAGGGTACCTTGGACACCTCCAGGGATGGGGATTCCACGGCTTCTCTGGACGCTCAGAGGCTGATGATCCCTCTCTGTACCAACCCTGACGTTGACACAGATTATTTTCAGCTCAGAAGGTGGCTGCTGACTTTCTGTTCTATTTAAATCAGTCTCCCAGCCATCCTTTTCCCATGGCAGGGCAGCTGGCGTGGAGCAGGTCCCCTCTGGCAGCACTCAGGGAATGTCCCCAGATCCTGGAGCCCAGCCTGTGTGGCTCTGTGTCCACCCCAGTAAACCGTCCCTTTCCACGTGAGGAGAGCTGGATTTTCCATCCAGGAAGGCGTCTCTGGATCCCTGGGGGTGTTTTTGGGGCTGCAGAGGGAAGCTCTATTTTGGTGCTCAGCCCATATGGCCGGGTGGGAGTTTGGAGGAGTGGCTGTGAGAGGGGAGGGAGGGCTGGGCTCAGCCTCACGATGAAAATGGTCTCATCTGGAGAGCAGAAATTATTGTAAATATCTTTTATTTTTTCTGGTCCCCAGACTTCCCTCAGGTGTTGTTGTGACCTCCACCAGTCTCCTGGGATTTAACAGAATGCTCCTTTCCCCCTGTGGCTCTTCCCCACAGTTCCCAACATCGAGCTACAAGTGAATCCCCTCATTTCCAGCTGCACTTTGGAGCCCTAACTCCATGAAAAGCAGAACCAGCTCTTTTTTTTTTTTTTTTGGAAAATCCCTGTGAGACCACAGAGTCCAACACTGCCCAGGCCCCCAGAGCCCCATGTCCCCATATCCACAGGGCTTTGGAATTCCTCCAGGGAGGAGGACTGCCAGGCTGGACAGCCCTTTCCATGAAGGAGTTTTTTCCTGGCACAGGGTGCCCAGAGCAGCCCCTGGATCCCTGGCAGTGCCCAAGGCCAGGTTGGATGGGACTTGGAGCAGCCTGGGACAGTGGAAGGTGTCCCTGCCCTGACAGGGGTAGATTGGGATGATCCCTAATTTCTCTTCCAGCCCAAACCAGTCTGGGATTCTCTGTTCAGCACAAGGAATGTTCCCACAGGGCTGTGCTGTCAGGAAAAATCTGGGAATACTTGGGGCTGACGGGAGCTCCGGAGAGCATCACTGCGTTTTTCCAGGGCACGGATGGGCAGTTCCAGTTTTTATCCAAACCCCACTTTCTCCATGTCCCCAGCTGCCTGGGAATAGCCCACCCAAGGCGAGGGGATCCATTCCCACTCCCATTCCCATCCCTTTCCCCCTGCCCTTCCTGGTGCTTCCCAGCGGGAGCTGCGTGGAGTGAAGTCCTGCCCTTCTGGAGCTGCTGAGTCAGTCCCAGGCGGGTGGGAGGGAGTGATGCAAGCCTGGCAAGGTGGCAGATGGCTCTGGGAAAGGAACCTGCTCCAAGGAAGGAGCTGGGATGGGCCCTGACGCATTCCGGCCGCAGGGAAGAGGAGCGGAGCCCGGGGTTGGGATTAAAAAAAAAAAAATAAAATCAGGAGAGGATAAAAATAGCAGGGCAGATTCTCAGCCAGGATTAATTATTGCGTGGAATGTGTGTTACTGCACGGAATGTTTGATCCAGATAACTGCTCCTGCCTCTGCTTTTCCAAGAGGATGGACAGCCCTGCTCCAGGCCTGCAAGGGCAGCCCTGGAGGCTGCCAAACTTTCGTTTTCCCCCTCTTTTTTTTGGTACCAAAAAAAGGAGATTCCTGACCTGCCAGCAGCCCGTTGTGTCCCTGGATGTGGGAGCAGGAGTGGGACGTGCTTTCCTGGGCTGCTTCCATGGGATTTTGGAAACCTGCCGTGGTTTGGGCTAAGGATGGTCCTGGCAAACACCAGGATGAGCTGCTGAGGGTGCCAGGGAAATCCGGGGGTGTGAGGATTAAAAAGTGCCCCTGGAAGAGGCCTGGCTGATAAGGAAAATAGCTTTGGTGTCACGGCTCTGTTTAAATGTCAGGAATGCTCCAGGAGGACAGTGGGGATAACGCAGGAGGTATTTATGGAATGGAGATAAACAACCTGGCTGAACTGGGGAGCAGGGCAGGAGCCTGGATCGCTCCCCAGGGTGAGGAGAAATAAAGTGTTTGGGATAAAACCATGTCTGACAGATGGGAGCGTGGGCTGGAGCCACGGGAGCATGGGGTGGTGGAATGGTTTGGGTTGGAAGGGATCTTGGAGATCGTCTTGGCTCCCTTTTGCACACAGACTTCATGTGTTAAATCTGAGTGTGCTGGAATTCCCAGGGATTCAAATTCCCAGAGCAGATGTGGCTGTCCCTGGATCCCTGGAAGTGCCCAAGGCCAGGCTGGACAGGGCTTGGGATAATGGAAGGAGTCCCTGCCCATGGGCTGGACTTAGATGGTCTTTAATCATCTGCCAACCCAAATAATTCTGGGATTCTGTGGTGTTTTCATGGATTCATAAAGGGGTTTTGTGGTTGGTATCTTTAAGACACATTTTGTGTCTTCCATTGTAGGAAATGCTGTATTTTTTTTTATCTTTATCTTTTTTTATGAAAAAATTGCCTCAGCATCCTCCCAGCCAGGAATTCCCAGTTCCCAATCCTTTAGGACACATTTTGTGTCTTCCATTGCAGGAAATGCTGTAATTTTTTTTTTTATCTTTAACCAAAATGGGTTTTATGAAAAAATTGCCTCAGCATCCTCCCAGCCAGGAATTCCCAGTTCCCAATCTCCCATCCATCCCTGCCCTCTGGCAGTGGGAGCCATTCCCTGGCTCCTGTCCCTCCATGCCTTGTCCCCAGTCCCTCTCCAGCTCTCCTGGAGCCCCTCCAGGCCCTGCCAGGGGCTCTGAGCTCTGCCTGGAGCCTTCCCTTCTCCAGGGGAACATTCCCAGCTCCCTGGCCAGGACTGCCAGAACATTCTGGAGCACTCCAAGCCATCATCACTTTAATCAGGGACCAGCCTTGTGCTGGTGCTGGGGAAATGTTGGTGCCAAGAAGAGCTGCTGGCTGCTGTTCCCAGGGAGCTGCAGGTGCTGGGGCTGCACCCCACGCTCTCTGTGCTGCACAGGAGCCCCCCCCTGCACTTCCCAGGCTGCCACTGAACTTCCAAGGAAAAGCAGTGCAAGGCACAGGGACAGCCTGGGAGCTGAAACCCTCCTGGTTTGGGGGCTGAGCCCCCTTTGTGCCCCCATTTTCTGGCTGATTGCAGATCTCAGCCGTTTGTCACCATTCCAGATGTGAACATCAGAATATCCCCTTTATCAGTTATCCCATTTATCCCATTTATCAGTTATCAATCCCATTTATCAGTTATTCCATTTATCCCACTTATGTTATTTATCCCATTTATCAGTTATCCATCCCATTTGTCCCATTTATCACCATTTATCAGTTATTTATCCCATTTATCAGTTATTCAATTTATCCCACTTATGTTATTTATCCCATTTATCAGTTATCAATCCCATTTATCAGTTATTCCATTTATCCCACTTATGTTATTTATCCCATTTATCAGTTATCCATCCCATTTGTCCCATTTATCAGTTTTCCTTAGATAAATGGGGTGAACCATTTATCCATTTACCATCTATGAACCAGCTGCTGTCCCTGTGTTCGGAGCAAAGCTGTGGCTGCCCCTGGATCCCTGGAACCATCCCTGGAAGGGGCTTGGAGCAGCCTGGGATGGTGTCCCTGCCCGTGGCAGGGCTGATCCTTGACTTCCCCTCTGCCCCAAACCATCCCAAGATTCCATCATTTCCCCTGCACTCCTGGGAGAGGAGAGGTTGCTGTGGGAATCCTTTTCCCTGCAGGAGCAAGTCCTCCCTCAGCCCTACAAGAGCAGAGTTGTATGTCTTTGTATCAAATCCCAGCCAGGCTTTCCTCTTCCCTTCACGGGCCTTAAATTACAGTTCTGAATTAGCTCAGTTGTCAGAAATTCATCAGACTTTGCTGTGTGATTAATTTTTCACCGGTGTTTTGGAGGTTTTGCAGGTAAGCTGCAGGTTTAAGGCAGATCATCCCCCCAGCATGCTCAGGGAGGAGCCCCTGGCTCAGCTCCGGGCATTTTTCCTGCAGGGAAAAAGGTAAAAACCTGGCAAAAAGAAGGATGTTTGTGCCTTTTGGCCAGGAATTCCTGCTGGAGATGCCTCTTCCTCCCAGTGCTAGGACACAGAGATGCCCTTTTTGTGGCTGTTGGGACCCCGTGCTGCTGAGTCGCTGCAATTCCCAATTAATTCCCTCTTTCCCACTGGCAAAGGTGAACTTTTCCCCATTGGGAATTGTCCCTGTGTCCAGCAAACTGCATTCCAACAGCTGAAGGTGACACTTCTGGCATTCCTTTGGAGAGGGAGAGAGCCAGGGAATCTTTGGGTTCCAGAATTGCTTCTGAGGCCTCTCCCAGGGCAGGGGGGGCTGTTAAAAGCTGATTAATGATCCGTGATTTCCCAGGCAGCGGCCAGCCTCGGGAATCAAATGGGATAAAAAACAGGGCTGGCATTCTTTTCAAGGCAATTTGTGACGAGCTCTAGAAAACAGCCGGCTCCATCTGGGCCCTTTGGAAATTTGGAAGTAATTGGAGGATTATTAGAGGTTGGAATTAGTCAAAGTGTTTATTTATGGCTTTTTTTTTTTTTTTGGCCTCCATCTGCCCCCTCATTAATCTGGGAATGCAGCTCTGAGCTGGGCTGACAGAGAGTCACAGAGTCATGGAATGGCTTGGATTGGAAGGGAGATTAAGGATCATCCTTAATTGGATGGTTGGGACACCTTCCACCACCCCAGGTTGATCCAAGTGGCCTTGGACACTTTTAGGGATGGGGCAGCCCCAGCTCCTCTGGGTTCCCCATATGCACACAAAGCATTCCCTGGATTTGAAGCGATGGAGAGGGGTTTTACTGGATATTTTGGGGGATTTCTGCTGGAACTGGTGTACCTGCTCAGGTGGGATTTGTGTGCAGGCAGAGCTTTGCTGGTTCCCAGCTCCTGGAGCCCTCGGTGAGGGGGGCTGAGCTGGGAGCAGGGAACAAAACGTTCCAAAGCCTTCTCCTTTGACAAACGGCTGCTTAATTCCATAATAAACAATTCCACTGCAGGCAGCTTGTTTGCTCCCAAGCTGGAGCTGGGAATTTATCCTGCAAATGGATATTAATTGTGGGGAGGACTCGGGAAGGTGGGAGCAGGCCCTTGATGGGCGTGGAGGCTGCGGGTCCTGCTGGGGGGAACAGCTCAGAAAATGAAAACCCTGCTGTGCCAACAGCAGGAATGGCAAGCTGGGAGCCAGGAGAAGGGATATCCATGAGCAAAATTCATGGAAAATAATCCTGGGGTGGTTATCAGAAGGGCTGGCAGAGGTGGGGAGCATGCAACTGATCCTGCTCTTTCTGGGATGGTTTTTAAGATCCCTTCCCACCCAATCCATCGTGGGGTTCTGTTGTTGCTGGAATACAAGTGTGGAACAGCAGAACAACACCGAGAGCTCAGAGCTGGGGCTGAGGCGTTGCTGGGAGAACGGAGCACAAAGGAAAAGCTGGAAAACGCAGCAGAGCTGGAAGAAAAGCTGGGAGTTCATTTCTCGTCCTGACCTCTCAGCTCTGTCTGTTGGCTGACACGTATTCCCAAGAATGTTGGGAATATTGGCTGCTGCTCTTCACCCTGAGAGGCTCTTAAATAATTTGTGCCCTTGGCTTTGTTGGGAAGGAGATAAATGGATCTGAAAGACAAATGATATTCCTGCAAATATTTTCCAGTGAGCTGATGTGGGAATGAGACAGAATGTGTGGCTGATTTTCCCAAGATTCTGCTGATGCATTTATCCATGGTAATAGTGGGTACAGAATTCCTCCTTGGAAAGCCTGCTGGGAGAGGCAGGACCATGGGGCAGCAGGTGGAAATAGCCCTTGGGACATTGCCATGGCATTGCCTGGAATGGGGATGCACATGGGACAGGGCATGGGAATGCCAGTGCAGGTGAGGATGGGGACTGGGATTTGAATTTGAATGGGAATTTGGATGGGGATGGGAATACAGGTGGATCTGGGTCTGGAGATGTGGATGCAGAAGGGGATGGGAATGCGGGTGTGGATGGAGACACAGAAGGGGATGGGGATGGGAATGCTGACAGGGACGTAGATGCACACTGGGATGGGAATTTGAATGGGAATGGGAATGTGGATGGATCTGTGTCTGGAGATGTGGATGGGATGGGAATGCTGACAGGGATGGGAATGCAGACGTGGATATGGAAATAGGTGTGAATGGGAATTGGGATGGGGATGCAGACGGGTCTGGAGATGCAGATGTGGATGGGGATGCAGATGTGGATGGGGATGCAGATGTGGATGGGGATGCAGATGTGGATGGGGATGCAGATGTGGATGGGGATGCAGAAGGGGATGGGGATGCAGATGTGGATGGGGATGCAGATGTGGATGGGGATGCAGAAGGGGATGGGGATGCAGATGGGTCTGGAGATGCAGATGTGGATGGGGATGCAGATGTGGATGGGGATGCAGATGTGGATGGGGATGCAGGTGTGGATGGGGATGCAGATGTGCAATCCCACGTTCAGTCCCTAAGGAGGTCCCAGTCAGAGTCAGGCTGAGGCTCACAAGGGGAAGCTCTGGGATCTGCTGATGGAGCAGCTGCAGAGCGAGGGGCACAGCTGGAAGAGGAACTCACTCAAATTGCCATTTCTCTCAGAATTGCAGGTTTTTCCTAAACCCTTTAGAAACAGGATTGCTTCCACTCCACTTCACAAACAGGAGCACCTGGGGTCTGGGTGAAAATCCCCTGGGAAGCACAAAATACATCCTGGGTGAGGCTGTGGGATGGCTCCGAGGCCTCCCTGGCAGTGGGAGCAGCATCCAGTGCTAAAAACCCTGTTCCTGGGTGAGGCTCTGGGATGGCTCCGGCTGTGCTCCTGCAGATCTGAGGCCTCCCTGGCAGTGGGAGCAGCATCCAGTGCTAAAAACCCTGGATACAGACAGAGTTTTGTCTTGTGATCAGCAGCAAAACCAGCACTGATTCCATCAGCAGTAGCATGAAGTGGGATAAACTGGAATTTTCCTGGCTGTGTGTCACGTTCCGTCCCGCTCCCCGCCGCTGCAGCCCCGCTGTTGTTTTTCCTGTGCCTTCCCAAGTTCCTTTCCTTTTCTCCTGGCTCCTGGCGAGCCAGGCAGGGGATGTGTTTGCAGAGGTGGATGGAGCTTCCTGAAATCCAAATGTCACATTTCCACTTGGCTGCGTGAGGAGCAAATGGCAGCGTAATTCTATTTGCAGATTTCTACAGAGAGTGGTTAAAAATAATAGTAATAATAATAATGATGGGGAAAAAAAAAAAAAAGCAGGATTTCTTCTGGAAGCCTCCAGCAATCCATGAACATCATCCCCCTCTGATTCCCAGGGGTCACCAAGGTGGCCAGGTCTGGTGCTTGAGGGGACTTTTCTCCGCAGTGGGAGGAAGAGGAAGGGCAGTGTTGTGCCTCTTAGTCATGGATTTTATTCCCTGTTAATCTTTTGGAGCTGGCAGCGATGGATGTGGGAGCAGATTGCTGGTGAGGCCTTCGAGGAGGAATAAATGTATTTTGTAGGGCTTGCTGATGGGTTGGAATGTGCTGATGAGGGGCTGGTTTTGTGTGCGTTCATGGATAGGAGGGAAATGTGGAATAACTGAGGAATGCTCTGGGATCTGACAAGTCCCATTTGCCCTTACAGCTCCTGCTGCTTTAGTCCCAGGTTTCTCAGGTAGCCCTGGTGTCCCTTTGGCAGCAGCAGCTTCAGAAAGTCTGTAAATGTAGGTGGGAATTTCTCAGTTCTGCCCCTTCCGCTGGTGTTGGCTCCTTTCCCCTTGGGAATGACGATTTAACAGCTGTAGAATCCTAAAATCATGGAATCCTTATGGTTGGAAAAGACCTTTAAAGTCATCAAGTCCAACCATCAGGCCACTGGCCCATGCCCCCTGGTGTCACATCCACAGGGCTTTGAAATCCCTCCAGGGATGAGGACTCCACCACTGCCTTGGACAACCCTTTCCATGAAGGAATTTTCCCTAATATCCAACAAAACCTCCAAACAAGGGCAGGCCAATGATGCTTTTTTCTTTCTTTTTTTAATTTTTTGTTAACACATTTAAACCCCTAAAATCCATTTGATGGAATTGCTGAAGGATTTCCGTGCATCCCCAATTTCCTGGGACTGCTGGAATCTTTTCCTCCCTTCTCCTTGCAGGGATGACGTGCCAAGCCAGGACATCCTACACGGAGGACGAGGTGCTCTGGGGCCATCGCTTCTTCCCGGTGATCTCCTTGGAGGAAGGGTTCTTCAAAGTGGATTATTCCCAGTTCCACGCCACGTTCGAGGTGCCCACCCCGCCCTACAGCGTGAAGGAGCAGGAGGAGATGCTCCTCATGTCCTCGCCCCTGATCCCGCCCGCCGTCAGCAACAGCAAGGAGAGGAACAACTCCGTGGAGTGCCTGGATGGGCTCGACGAGGTGGGCACAAAGCTGCCCTCAAAACTGCAGAAAATCACCGGGAGGGACGACTTCCCAAAAAAACTGCTCAGGATGAGCTCCACCACCTCGGAGAAGGCCTACAGCATGGGCGATCTGCCCATGAAACTCCAGCGCATCAGCTCGGTGCCCGGCAACTCCGAGGAGAAACTGGGCTCCAAGACCACGAAGATGATGTCGGATCCCATGAGCCAGTCGGTGGCAGAGCTGCCCCCCAAGCTGCAGAAGCTCTCGGGGGGCGGGGGCAGGATGGAGGGGAACCTCCCGCCCAAACTGCGCAAAATGAATTCCGACCGCTTCACATAACGCGGCTGGCACCGCCAGGAGGGCAGCGGGGGCTGCCGGGGGGCTCGGGGCCGCCCAGGAGCCGGGGTGGGCTCGGGGGGGCCGGGGTGGGCTCGGGGGAGCCGGGGTGGGCTCGGCGCTCCAGGAGGCGGGAGCGTCCCGCGGGATTCTGAGCGAGGGCCGCGTCCTCGGCATGTAGGACCCCAGCGCATGCAATAATCGTGTGCAATCTCTGCATCTAGTCCGTGGCATGACTCCTCTGTATTTATACTCTGTACCCCGAAAAACACGCAGAGGGGCCTTCCTGCCCCCGCATTCCCGAGGGAGTAGGGACAACACGGAGCGGGGAACTTGCAGGGTAAGCGGAACTCGAGTTGAAAGCGTTTGGGTTTTGGTTTTTTGTTTTTTTTTTTTCCCTGCCGTGGGTCATGATTTGCTCACTCAACTTGTTTGCTGCATGTGGTTTTTTTTTTTCCTCCAAGGAGGTGTTTTAGTTCACCCCTCACATCGAATCTGCTCGCCTTAAATCCACTGCTGGTTTCTAGTTTGCTTTCAGGTTGGTTTTTTTTTGGGGGGGGGAGTTGTTCCCTGTGTCAAAGCCACCAGGAAAAATACCGGGGAGAAAAAATAAATATCTGTGTTTCATCAGGCTTTGTTTAGAAAAGAAACTTGTGTTCTCTAAGCCTGGCGCAAAAAGTGATAAATAAATGACTCAAGTTCACACTTTAGGTACAATTAGTAACATTTTTATAAAATCTTTGTGATTTATATGTGGAAGAAAATCAGCAGCATGTCCTTGATTTCTCTGATTGCTGAAACAGCCAACCGTGGAAAAAGCTGAATGTGCCCGTGGTGCCAAGCAGGCTCTTCTCTTGGAAGAACTGCACCCCCAAAACTGAGCCCCAATTCCCCCAGTCCCTCTGGGCCTGGATTTCCCTGCTCCCAAGCCTCGTTCCTGGGTGGTTTTGTGGTGAAAGCCCTGTTTGTCCTTGTTCCAAGCTGCAGCTCACCCTGGGGGCTCCAGAGCGAGCCAAGCCTTGGAGGAATGTCGAAGTGCTGGGGTTGGTTGCTCTGTGGCCGTGTTTGGGTTTCCTTTCCCACCTGGATCAAGGCAGGGTGGGCTCTGTGATGAGGCCTGGAGGTTTTGGAGCACCTCCCCAAAATCCAAAGGGCTGAGGTGTCCCTGGACCCCTGGGCTGTGTTTGGCCCCTTGGAGGAGGTTTGGGATAGAGGGAGGGATGGGTGGCACTGTCAGGGGTTGGGTGGGAAAGGCACCCACCCCACCAGGAGCAGGGCTCCCAGTGCCATGCCGTGGGTGAAACCCTTGGGATCACATCCAGCTGCTCCTGGCTGTGGGCAGAGGAGCATCCCTGGATGGGCACCTCTGCCTCCTGGCCCTCCCTGCAGCCATGCCAGCCTTGCTGGGTAATTAATGACAGGGCTGATGGGTTTTGAGGAAAAAATTGGGATTTTATAGATGCTGGCATGGAACGAGGACTTGGAAGCCCAGCACTGCTGGAGCTGGCTCAGCCACCAGTGTCCCTGGAAGTGTCAACGTGTGATTGTCACTGCACTCCTGAGGATGCTGGACAAGTCCCAGAGTTCCTTCCCGTGCTTTATCCTGATCTTACTCTTATTCTTTTCTTATTCTATCCCAATTCTGTTGTTTTCCTTATTCTGGTTTGTTTCTTATTCTTATTCTTATTCTTATTCTTATTCTTATTCTTATTCTTATTCTTATTCTTATTTTCTTCCTCTTATTCTATTCTAATTCTTATTATTTCTATTCTATTCTAATTCTTTTTTCTTTATTCTGTTATGACTCTTAACCCATTACTACTCTATCCTTTGTTCTTTACTCTATTTTCATTCCTATTCCATTCTAATTCTGTTCTATTTTATTCTATTTTCTATCCTACTTTAATTTATTCTAATCTCTTACTCTATTTCCTGTTCTTATTCTTGATCTATTTTTATTCTTATTCTCTTCTTAATATATTCTGTTTCCTATTCTTATTCCTGAGCTGGTCTTGTTCTAGTCTGTATTAACTCTGTTCTAACTTTAATTCTATTTTGATTTTATTTTCTAATTCTATTCTATTCTATTCTATTCTATTCTATTCTATTCTATTCTATTCTTATCTCTTTTCCATATCCTATCCTCTGCCATTTTATTCCATTATATTTCCTGACTCTGGCACAGCAGCCCAGATGCAAGTTGGGTTCCCCCAGGGAGACCAAATGGAAATGGAAATCAAATGGAAAACATTCCAGGGAGAAGAGCTGGAGATGGGAAAAACCCTCCAATACCCCCCTGGAAGTGGGGCAAAAGCTGGAAAAGGAGCCTCACTTAATGCAATAAAAACATCAAGTTCGGATTAAAATTCTGATTGATATTCTGATTAAAATTCTAATTAAAATTCTGATTAACTGTAAAATTCTGATTTTTAAATGAAAACGTGCCAAAAAAAGGCAAATATTAAGGGAATGATTGCAGTGATAAAACCAGTCTGGGTGCTGGGGGGGTTGTTGGATTTTCAATCCATCCCTGCTGGATGCAGAATTCCCAATTTGTGGCCGGATTGAGGTACAAGCACAGCCACGTCCATTTTTATTTTAGGGACTTCCTCGTGTTCATATTTCATTTTTATGGTGTGCTCACTTTATTTTAATTAACTAAAGAACATCTGAACCCAGCCCTTGCTTCTGCTCATTTAAAAGAACTGCAATTAACAATGATTGATTGATTGATTGATTGATTGATTGCACAGCCGGTCTGTGTTCTCTCCTGCTGAATTCCCGCTTGGATTCTCCTGGAAATTGTAAATATTTCGATTAAAATTAAAGAAATAAAAGAAATAAAAGCGTTTTTGGGCATGCAGTGTCTCCCTGGATAAATGTTCAAGTCTGGCTTGAGTTCTGCAGTAAACCCAAATCTTGGATTAAGGCTGCAAAGCTCGGCTTTATCTCCAGCTTTGTTAAACTGGCCCAAACTGGGCTGGTTTTAAGGTTTGTCACTTGTCCCCCCCCTTTGGTCACTTTAGCAAAATTACCTTACTGCCCTTCCCGTGGATCCCTGGGGGATTCTAGGGATCACCTGGGCCTGGGAAGGGGCTGCAGAATCCCTGAGGGAGCTGGGACGGAGCTGGAGAATCCCTGAGGGAGCTGGGAAGGGACTGGAGAATCCCTGAGGGAGCTGGGAAGGGACTGGAGAATCCCTGAGGGAGCTGGGAAGGGGCTCAGCCTGGAGCACAGGAGGATCCCCAGGGATCTTTTCCCTCTCTGGAATTCCCTGCCAGGAGGGCACAGCCGGGGGGGTCGGGCTCTGCTCCAGGGAACAGGGACAGGAGCAGAGGGAACGGCCTCAGGCTGGCCCAGGGCAGCTCAGGGGGGATTTGGGGGAAATTCCTTCAGGAAAAGGTGCTCAGGTGGAGTCCCCATCCCTGCAGGGGTTTCAGGGCCCTGTGGATGTGGCACTGGGGACATGGGGCAGTGCTGGGAATGTTGGACTCTGTGTTCTTGGAAGCTTTTCCAACCTAAACCCTGTGGGATTCTCTGTGTGGGATCACCTCGGGGAATTTCCTTGTCCTTGCCCTCCCCCAATGGACAATAAAATCCTCCTGCTCCATCCCACAGCTCAGCTGCATCACCCTCCAGGAATGCTGGGATGGGCTGCCCATGGAAACACCTTTTCCCACCTTTTCCCACCTTTTCCCAGCTGTCCCCTCGGTGCTGCTGCCAGGAGCTGTTCCAGAGCTCCGGCTGCAATCCGCCCCGTATCCATGGCCCGGTGTGGATCTCGTTTCCATGGCGATGGAGCACAGGAGCCGCTCAGGTCCTGGTGCCTTCAGCGGCTGCTTTCCCGCAGGTCTCCCTCACCCACACCAAAAATCCAACGCCTGGGGTGATCCATGGAGGAAACCATGGGGTGCATCCATGAAAATCCCTCCGGCAGCACCTCCTGAGGAAGTTGCGGGCTGTGCCAGCGCAGAGAACAATTCCTCAGCCCTGGTGGCAGGAATTCCTGTGAGGGAAAGGGAACAAAGGAAATCCAAGGTGCTTTCCTATGTCAGTCCTGTGGAACCAGAATTATCCCACTGGGGGCTGGAAAACCCAGAGGTGCCTAGACAGCCAGGAAAGGAGGCCAGGGAGAAAGGAGGCTCCAAAGCTGGAATATTATTTGGGAGGGAATTCAATCTAAAAAAGGATGTATTTCCAAAATATTCCCCTTTTGTCCTTAGCTCTGGAATCCCCCAGATCTGGTTTGGCTCCCACATCCATGGGAGAGCCCAGTGGGAGTTCTGCACCCACCAGGAGAGCTCTGGAATCAGGAGATGGTGAAATGGGAATATTAGCAAACCTTTCCACCTGGAAACACTGCAGGGAGCTGAAGTCATTCCCAGCATCCAAAATCCTGGAATAGAAATTTCTCTAGAGTAAAATCCGAATTATCACCCTCTTATCCTGCCGTGATTCACATCCCAGCTGACAGGGCCTCATCTCTCCTCTCCTAAACCTTCACCGTCCCAGACTCCTGTTTGGATCCCTCTTTTCCCACCGGGATTTTGGGATCAGTCACTTCCAGGAGCAGGGAATTGTGAGGGATGAGGGGCTCTCACCCCGGGGCTGCCCATGGTTCCTCCCAGTTCTGTTTGCTTTTAGAAGTCTTCAAACAGCAGCACTGGATCCCCACGGATCTGGGAGGGCCAAAGCTGAGGACAAACTGCTCTATCCCGGGAATTCTGAAGTGTTCCTGCTCCCATGGGATATTCTGGATGGGACCTGCCCTGTCCTGAAGGTTTCAGAGCATCATTCCAGGTAAAACAGACCACAAGGAATGGCTTTAAGTTGGGATTCCTTCCCAGAGTGAGCTTCAGCTGAACATCTGAAATACTTACCCTGCTTTACTTGAGACATTTTTGTCAAATCCTGAAAATCCAATGGAAAATCCTTCCTCCATCAGAAGACAATTCTTGGGAAAGGTGTGGGGGTTTTTTGGAGTTTTTTTGTTTTGTTTTGTTTTTGTTTGTGGGGTTTTTTTGGGGTTTTTTTGGTTTTTTTTGTTTGTTTGTTTTTGTTTTGTTTTGTCCCACCCTCAATTAGTCGTTTCCAGCAGTACAAACCTCCTGGGTTTTATTCCTCTTTTCCACTCCATTCAGGAGTGGCTCTGTTTCTGTACAACCCTTCCCACACAGCCCTGCTCCTGGCAGAGCTGGAATGCTGCATTCCAGCCTTTTTCCAGGATATTTTGGAAGTAGAGGCTGCGCGAGCACGGAGGAGAATTTCCAGCACTCGCTAAATCGTGCACTAAAAAGAGATGAATCCAGCCCAAAGAGTAGGCAAGCCACCCTTTGGAATGAGATCCTTGGAATTTCAACCAGAGGAATGTACCTTCATACGGAATCTGCTCCCAAGGAGGAAGGAATGAGGGAACAGTTACCCTGGGAGCTGTGGAATTCCAGTTCCCTGTGGAATTGTGACCCAATTCCCTGTGGAATGCAGCCCTTGGGGGAATGGGGCAGGAATTCTGCCACGGATGGTTCTCCGAACAACCCACGGGATAATAAACCTTAAATGAGAACAAATACATCAAAATCAAGGATTTCACTAAAGAAACCTTTGGGTTTTGTCTTCAGAGAGGGGAAAGCACCGACAGCAGGGAGGTCAGTCTGTCTGGGACTGACACTCCCAAACAAATCAATAAATTTGTGTTTATTTTCCATCCAACTCCGGTTCTTTGACCCATTTTTGGGTCAAAAGCAATTTAAATACTCCCATTCTTCCACGTGCATTAAATGTCAACTCAGCCTACAGAACCCATAACATTCCTCCTCCTTTCCCCTCCCTCTGAGGGCAAAACAACCCCAAATTTGAACACGTGAGATCTTCCCGACTGCTCCTTCCTTATCCCTCATTTTCTTCCTCCTCCTGCCGTTAATTTTCCCAACGTTCCTGCAATGAAACCCTGGAGAAGCGACTGCAGCAGAGCCCGGGTCCCGTTTCTATAGAGACAGAGCTGCCTGCATCCCGGGAAGCCTTGGAAAACCAGGGAAAGGAGCCGGCAGCAGGACAACGGCAGCGCCCCCGGAAGGTCCTTCGGGGCCCCTCCAGCCCACGGGTCTATGGTTCCATCATTCAATTCCCTGGATAACTGCAATCCACGGCCATTTGGGTCTTAGAGCCGGCTCCAGTTAGGGAATGAGGGTTTGGAAAGGGGATTTGCTGCTGGACTCCCACTTCTCCCAGCACAGAGGCACCGGGTCCCAGCTTTCCCCTCCTCCTGCTTCCCTGTCCCCTATCCCAGGTTTTCTGTTCCCTCTATCCTGTATCCCAGGTTTTCTGTCCTGCTGTTCCCTCCATCCCCTATCCCAGGTTTTCCCTCCTGCTGCTCCCCCCATCCCATATCCCAGGTTTCCCCTTTTTCTGTTCCCTCTCTCCTCTATCCCAGGTTTCTCCTTTTTCTGTTCCCTCTCTCCTCTATCCCAGGTTTCCCCTTTTGCTGTTCCCTCTCTCCTGTATCCCAGGTTTCCCCTTTTTCTGTTCCCTCCATCCTCTATCCCAGGTTTTCCCTTCCTCTGTCCCACAGGGCAGGGATTGCTGGGTTTGGGCTCAGCAGGATCCCAAGTCCAGGCTGGCTCTTACATCCCATAGTTTCCATAGGTTTCCATAGTTTCATGTACACACCAGGACAAAGGCATTCCCGGGGATGGTTCTGCAGCACAGCCTAAGGAAAGGGAATGTGGGATCCAGCTGGAACAGGAGACTCCCCTGGGACTCGCTGGAATTAGAGCCCGGGGATGGAGAGCGGCACTGGCTGTGACCACCACCGAAAATGCATTTACCCAAAAAATCCTCAAATGTCACCAAAAAACCCTTGTGTGTGGAATCCCAGGCTGGTTTGGGTTGAAAAGGGCCTTAAACCCCAACCCATTCCACCCCCACGGATACCTTCCACCATCCCAGGCTGCTCCAGGTACTTCTCTTTTGGGAGGGCAGCAAATCCTGAGATTTGGTAATTCCTAAAAACACACTTCCCTAAAGGTTTTGACAACTGCAAATAGAAAACCATCCAAAAACTCTTCCTGAGCTGAGTCACTTTGGAGAGAAAGTGCCCAGTACCCCCAGAAGGAATCACCACCATGCTCCTGCTCCTCTTCCAGCCACAGAAACAACTGCTCCCTGGCAGGTTTTTTCCCAAACATCACACTTATTTACATTAACTCTTGCCATTGTTCCCTGGGGGTTTATGCAGAGATGAATAAAAATGTCACCTTAAAGCTCTCTCTGTTTCTGAGGCCGGTGTAGTTTTAAAATGAGGTTTTAAAGGGAATGACATTAAAAAACGTGGGAAGGGCTGTCAAAGACAGCAGGCAGAGCTCCAGCCTTGCGCTGCTCACATGGCTCAGCCTGAGCCCTCCCTTGGATGGATCCATTTGTTCCTGCTCTGTCCTTCCCAGGCTCTTGGTGAGGAACAGGGAGCTGCCCTGGGAATTGGGATTCACTGTGATCACCTGCCTGGATTGCAGGATATTCCCTGAGAGCCTCATCTGCAATCATTAATGTAATCACACGTGGCTGGCACCACTCCTGTCCCCAGAGAGCCCCTAATTTGTCCAGGAAAGTTCCTCCTCCCGAGGGCCATCCCTCAAACCCCGGGATCATTAAGGCAAGGTGTTAAAAAACAAACCAGGAAGCACAAAAACACTCAGCAGTCCTTAAAGGAAAAGTGCCTTAATTAAGCAAAGAAAGTGATTATTGTTAGAACCTCGTTTCTTTTTTATAAGCAGCAGCAAATGTTAATAAGGGGAAAGTCAGCAGTTGCTTAATGAAACCCAAAGCAGCTGAGTCAAAGCACAGAGTGCAAGGAAAAATAAACCTCCAGCAGCTCCTGAACAGCAGGGATTTCAAATGTGCCTTGGAACGAGGAGGAAGCTAAGCTGCAGAGCTCACAAGGTGAGATGTCCACGCCAGGAAGGGCTGGGGTCTGCAGGGAGAGCCAGGCTGGAGCCACTGCTGAGCTACACCCAGCAGCCCTGACAGCACCCCCTTCCAGAGTCCCTGAGGCTGGAAAAGCTCTCCAGGATATCAAACCCAGCCTGTGCCCCCTGAAGGGTCACCAAACCCAGCCTGTGTCCCCTCCAGGGTCATCAAACCCACCCTGTGCCCCCTCCAGGATGTCCAAACCCAGCCTGTGCCCCCTCCAGGATATCAAACCCACCCTGTGCCCCCTCCAGGGTCACCAAACCCAGCCTGTGCCACCTCCAGGGTCATCAACCCAGCCTGTGCCCCCTCCAGGATATCAAACCCACTCTGTGCCCCCTCCAGCATCACCAAACCCACCCTGTGCCCCCTTCCAGCATCACCAAACCCACCCTGTGCCTCCTCCAGGATATCAAACCCACCCTGTGTCCCCTCCAGGGTCACCAAACCCACCCTGTGCCCCCTCCAGGGCCCAGAGCACTGAGTGACTCCACTCTCAGACTCCACTCTCAGTTCTTTGCTGGTTTTCTATTTCCAGTTGCCAAAACTTTTGGGGAAAGGTGGTTTTAGGAATTACCAAATCAAAGGATTTTTTTTTTCCCCAAAAAAATCAAAATACCTGGATCAGCTGAGGGAGCTGGGAAGGGGCTGGAGGATCCCTGAGGGAGCTGGGAAGGGGCTGCAGAATCCCTGAGGGAGCCGGGAAGGGGCTGGAGGATCCCTGAGGGAGCCGGGAAGGGGCTGGAGGATCCCTGGGGGAGCTGGGAAGGGGCTGCAGGACCCCTGAGGGGGCTGGGCAGGGCTCAGCCTGCAGCAGGGGCTCAGCCCAGCACTGGGGTCACCTGCAGAGTTTCCCCAGAGCCCTGCAGGGCAGCCAGGCTGGAGCAGGGATGGGGAGAGGCCGCTGCCCTCAGAGCTGGGGGCCAGAGCTGATTTCCACCAAGGCAGATTTTCCCTGCTTTGTGCAGGGATGGCAATTATCTGCTTGACCACGAAATTACAGGCTGTTAGGAATAATTTCATTCATCTGATAATTACAAGATTAACCAAAGCTCTCTATCTAGCAAGAGTTCATCTCGCACATGGGGTGGGCTGGAGCTCATTAGCTGGAACTGGCTGGTTTTCATTTTAAGGATAATAGCCCTGTGCACCCAGAAAAAAATCCCAATTTCCTCTCCAGCACCCATCACCTGTATTTTTCCCTGGCAAAGTGGCTCTGCCCGGGGTAAATACCAGCTCAGGGTTTGAGCTGAGTTCTGTGCAGCCCCTGCTGGCTGTTGGGAGCCTCCAGCCCCCCTGGTTTTGTCCAGAAAAGAATGCAAAGCAATTAATTATTCACATAAAGTGCGTGAGACAGTTCGTTACAAGAATGTCAACATCAGAAGGCTTGGAAGAACCCAAAAGAGCAAGGTGACACCCCAGCTCTGCGCCCAGAGCTTTCCCAAATCCCAGCAGGGTCCGGGTGGGGAGGGACCTCAAACTCACCCGGGTCAAACATCACAAAGCAACGTTTCTGGTGAGGGTGAGAGGAGTGAGGGGTTTGTCTTTGCAAACCGGCTCTGGGGCTGTTCCCCTTCTGCCCCCAGAGCAGCTGGCTGTGCCATCCCAGCCCGAGGGGAACGGTGCCAGGGGCCTGGCACGCACACATTCCGCCCAGGGAGGTGGAAACAGCTCAGGCAGGAGGTGGAAGGAGACGCTGGGTGTCTTCTGGCCGACAGGGACTGTCCCCACCCTGCAGGGCCTGCTGAGCCAGCACGCGTGGCACTGGGGCCATGGAGAGCCAGGATTCATGGAGAGCTGGGCTCATCTCTGTAGCTGTGATATTTTATTAAAAATCCTTTGCTAGGGTTTTTTCTCTCTTGAGAGCTGAGAGCCCCAGGAAAGAAATGTGAACAATAACTGTGTGCTGCTGTGGGATGCAGCGGGTGCATCTTCCGTTGCTCCATGTGGATTGTTTTCAGTTGATGGCCAACCACAGCCACCTGTGCCGGGGCTGGGAGCAGCCACAGGATTTTGTTATGCATTCTGTTCTGTCCTGGTTATTTGTAACCTTCTGATCTTTCTTTTTCTCTCTGTTCTTTTAATATAGTTTTAATGCAGCATTTTAATATAATATATAAGATAATAAATCAAACTTCCGAGAAAACGGAGCCAAGCCTCGTGTCTCCACACACGGGGTGTTCACCTCAACACACCTCTGCTCCCAGAGTGTTCTGGAACCATCCATTGCTGCTGGGATCCATGGCTGCTGCTCGGCCTGGGAACCACGGCGTGGCTGGGGCTGGCAGCAACCTGAACACTGCTTTTCCCTTGGCACCTCCTGCATGGGAGGCTGGTTTGGGAGCTGCACCTTGCAGCTCGGGCTTTGCAGTTCTCCTGCCGGGCCATGGCTTCTCTCTGCTCCCTGAAACGCTCCTGGCTGACCCAGCGGCTCGGCCCTCTGCTCCCAGCCCCTCGGTGTGGGCACACCAGTCAAACAAACAACCTTCTGAGCGCTCCTCTGGAGCTGCCAAGTTACTAATGGAGCACGTTCCTGTCTCCACGTGCAGCTCCCGTTCTCCAGGGAGAGCAGGCCGGGACAGGAGAGCATTCAAGGCCTGAGAAGAGCTAAAGCACGAACTTGTGAAAGATCTGAACGCCACCAGGTATTTATAACTCTGTCCCTCATTACCTATGGATGAGGATAAAAGGTTTTTACCTCCAGAGAGAGGTTTGGCATACGGGTGAAGGGCGGGAGAAGGAGCCAAGGCCTGTTCCCTCAGGAGAGCCAGGGCCCGCCCCGAGCAGCGCCGCGAGTGCCTTTCCGTGTAGGGCTGCCATGCCGTGTGCCTTCATCCATAATGCAGATTATTCCCTGTCTAAATATATCCCTGCTCCTCGGTAGCTGCCCAGCCCAGCCCCGGAGCCCTGCGGGGCCGGGCAGGAGCTGCAAGGGATTGGGATCCAGCGGGGTTCTGCTGGAGCTGCAGCCCCCTGGGCTGGGCTGGGGGTCCTGGGGGCACAGGGATTGGGATGTGGAGCTACACACTGGGATGTGGAGCTCCCCTGGGCTGGGCTGGGGGTCCTGGGGATTGGGATGTGGAGCTACAGACCCCCTGAGCTGGGCTGGGGGTCCTGGGGCCATGGGGATAGGGATGTGGAGCTGCAGACCCCCTGAGCTGGGCTGGGGGCCCTGGGGGCACAGGGATTGGGATGGGGAGCTGCAGACCCCCTGAGCTGGGCTGGGGGCCCTGGGGGCACAGGGATTGGGATGGGGAGCTGCAGACCCCCTGAGCTGGGCTGGGGGCCCTGGGGGCACAGGGATTGGGATGGGGAGCTGCAGACCCCCTGAGCTGGGCTGGGGGCCCTGGGGGCACAGGGATTGGGATGGGGAGCTGCAGACCCCCTGAGCTGGGCTGGGGGCCCTGGGGGCACAGGGATTGGGATGGGGAGCTGCAGACCCCCTGAGCTGGGCTGGGGGTCCTGGGGGGCACAGGGATTGGGATGTGGAACTGCAGCCCCTCTGGAACAGCCCTGCCTGGGGTGGAGATCCCAGAGCTGCAGGGGCTGGGACACTGAGGGTCCCTCTGGATGCCCTTTGCTCAAGGGTGGGAAGGAGCTGAGGGACAGCCTGGGGGTCCCGTCCCATCCCATCCCATCCCATCCCATCCCATCCCATCCCATCCCATCCCATCCCATCCCATCCCATCCCACCCTGCTGCTGCTTTCCCACCCTGCCACACCAGGGGTGCAGCTGCGGGGTTTGAGGATCCTTTTTGCCCTCTATCCCAGACCAGATTGGGTTGGAAGGGAACTTTAAAGCCACCCCCTCCATGGGCAGGGAAGGGAACCTTCCAGCCAAGCTTGAAGGCACCTTTAATTGGGCTTTTTGTCCCCCTTTAATTGGGCTTTTTGTGCCCCTTTAATTGGGCTTTTTGTGCCACTTTAATTGGGCTTTCTCTGCCCCTTAAATTGGCTCTTTCTGCACCAAAATGGGAGAGAAGCACACAAAGCAAAGCGTGTCTGATGAAAGCTGCCAGCACTGGAGCTGTGCCCTCCTGGAGCAGCCTGGGCTCTGCTCTGGCCGAGCCCAGAGGCCTGGCAGAGCTCCCAGGTGCTCTTTGCCAGGAGCAGCAGCCCTGCTGTGCCCGATTTCCCTCTCCAGCAGCTTCCCCCAGGAGTCAGGGCCCAGGTGCTGGAGATGCATCAGCCCCAAGGAGGGTCAGCCTGGGTGAGCCCCCGGCTCTGAGCCCTGGAGAGGGGGGACACAGAGCCCAGGGAAGCCTCAGTGAAATGCTGGATTCTCATCTGTGCCATGGAAGGGTTTGTCCTTCCTCTCTGCACTGGGAAGAGGTCGTTTAAATATTTAAGTATTTAAATGAAATTAAATTAATTATTCAATTAATTACGTTTTATTAATAATTATTTAATGTGTTAAAATCTTCCTGCTTTGAAACACCTCTTGGGGTTGGTTTGGGAAAAGCTCCTCTTGTGCTGAGGGAGCTGAGAAGATCCCAATCCCATTTCACCCTGATAACTCCTTGTTGCTGTTTATCACCAGCCCTGGCATTAACCAGGTGATGGATGAGCACACTCTGCTTTTCCTTGGGAATATGTGCAGGGAACGCTTGGATAATTACCTGTGAGGAGAGAAGAGCCTCCCGAGCTGTGCTTTAAATGAGCTGAGGGACTGGAATCGTTCTCTCTTTAATTAAACTCCTGACAGATCCCATATTTCACCTCTCTGTTAGCCTTGGACCTCTCCAAGGCTTGTCAGGAATCCCTGATTCCAAGGGCTGAGGAAGAGGAGCATCCTGTGTGCAGCATGCCCTGCCAGGACGTGCTGGCTGTGGCCTCTGTGACTTTCCTCCCAAAATCTGGGAATTGCAGAGCCCAGCTGTCCCAGGGAGCTGTGTGAGGTGACCCCTTCCAGCCTGGCCGTGGATCCATCCCAGCAGGAAGCGATTCCCCAGTTTCAGAGCCCAGGGAACACTGGTTTTCCCAAGGGAATGGATCCCCAGTGCACTTGGGATTTCCTTCACTCCCTTTTCTCCAGCCTCACCCTCCTTTTCCAGGGGAAGGAAACCAACAGCTGATGGTTTGCTCCTCCTCCTCATAAAAGGTTTCCTGAGGTTCCCAGATATTTAGGAGACAACATGGCTAAAAATGGAAGCAGGATTGTTCCAGGTGTTGTTCTCAATCCCAGCTGGACTTAGAGGTCAGTCCCACCAAAATCTTAAATAAGCAGAGGAAAATGTATCCATACACATTCCATAAAATCCTAAAACCTCAGGATGTTTGGCTTGGAAAGGTCCTTAAAGCTCATCCAGTGCCACCCTGCCATGGCAGGGACACCTCCCACTCTCCCAGGCTGCTCCAAGCCCTGTCCAGCCTGGCCTTGGGCACTGCCAGGGATGGGGAACCCTCCCAAAGCTCTCCCAAATCCTATCAAAAGAGATTATCTGTAATTTAAATATTAAAGTGTCTGTCACTCATATTTTCTGAAAAAACCCTTTGCCAGGATTTCTTCTCCTGGGAAGCTGAGAAGCCTCAGAGAAAAGTGTAAACAATAATTATGTGATTTGCTTCTCCTGTGTTTTGCTGCTTTGGGGTGTGGCAGGAGATTCTTTCATTGGTTGCATGTGAATTGTTTTTACTTATTGGCCAATTACTGGCCAGCTGTGTCAGGACTCTGGAAGGAGTCACGGGTTTTCATTATTATCCTTGTAGCCTTCTGTCTGTATCCTTTAGTATCGTTTAGTACAGCATTCTTTAATATCATATAATATCATAAAATAATAAATTAGCTTTCTAAGAACATGGAGTCAGATTCATTTCTTTCCTCCTCCTCTGGGAACCCTACCAGGAAGTGTCCTCCTCAGCTGTGTCAGTGAAACAGCAGCAGCTCTGGCCTTGGCTGCCTTTGCTGAGCAGCAGGGGGATGGACAGCACAGGAAACATGTTTTCCTTGGCTGGGAGAATCCGTGTTTTCCCTGCAACCAGTGGGGTGTGTTTTAGGAGCAGGACCACCCCCGATGATCCCTTACCTTGCACAGGGTGTCGATAATGTCAGAGCCAGAGGGCCAAGGCCAGACCTAAACCATCAGCTGGCTGTGCTAAACCCAGCTCTGTCATTACTGGGAGAGCAGCCAAAGGCCTCGTTTTTCTAGGAACAAAGCAGATCCAGGTTTTTTCTGCTTCCCTTTAACCAAAACACCCTGTCCTGGAATGGTGCCAGGCGGAGGGACCCGCTGCCAGCAGAGCCAGCCAGGCACAGGGTGGGGCCCCAATCTGCAGACCACACCAATTAGCACTCCCAACACTCTAATGAGGCAATTAATGGGGTTTCTCCAAGGAAAAGCAATAGTCAATCAAATCCCAATCAAAGAGGGAGTGCTCTGCTGAACGACAGCAAAGTTTCAGATCCAGATGGAAAAACTTGGAGCCAGGCTGGGAGAGCTGGGAATGTTCCCCTGGAGAGGGAAGGATCCAGGGAAACCTCAGAGCCCTTCCAGGGCCCAAAGGGGCTCCAGGAGTGCTGGGGAGGGACTGGGGACAAGGCATGGAGGGACAGGAGCCAGGGAATGACACAGGCAGGAGCAGTGGATCCAAGCCTGGGGTGTTGCTGGGATCTGCTCCCACGCTCCTGCTCCGCCCTGTCCCCGGGTTTGGAACTTCTTTTCCCTGAGGAAATCCACATTTTCCTGTGGCTGGGAGCGTGGGGAAGCCCTCAGTTGGGATTTCCCTCCCAAGTCAGGCTCCAGGCTGAAGCTTTCACTCCCAAAGCCAAGCTTTGGGTGCTGGATCCATTGGAATGAGGCTCAGGGAGGAAGGGGGAGATCCCATTTTTGTGGGGTGGAGGCAGAGCAGGAGGTGTTTGATGGCTGGGTTTACATCCAGCTGCTCTCCTTTTCCACAGGGATTGTTTTCAGGAAAAGCCCAGGGATGCAGAGGCCCAGCCATTGTCTCAGCAAACCAGAGTCCTGGAGTGGTTGGGGTGGAAGGGACCCAAAATCCCATCCCATTCCGTGGGCAGGGACACCTCCCACTGTCCCAGGCTGCTCCAAACCACTGCCAGGCAGCACCTCCAGGGACGGGGCAGAAAATCTGGAATTCTTCTGTGTAATAAGCACTCCCCACAGGGAGCAGCCCTTGCAGCACCACTGAATCCCTCAGGTGGCTGGAGAGAACCGGGATAAAACCCAAACCTGGCAGAAGCCCCTCTCTGAAAGGCCTCTGCCGCCATTCCCGGGGCTTTTTCCTGATGGGAAGGGGGGGAATAAAGCTGGTTTTGTCCTCCCTTGCTGTCCCACCGTGCTGGAGGAGCAGCTGACCGTAAGTCAGGGAGGCAGCTATTCCTGGGCTGTAATTAAACATTGGGAGAGTGGGAGGCACAAAAGCAGCACCATCTGCCACCCTGGTGGCACAGAAATAGAGCTGGAGCTGCCGCCCCTTTTGTCCTTCCCACAGCACCCAGAGGGGATCCAAAGGGGATCTGCAGCACTCCTGTGTTTCTGTTTTGTGTTTTGGAAAAATCTCTTGGCTAAGATTCCTTTTGGAAAGCTGAGGAACTTCAGAGAAAAAGGAAAACATTTATTTATCATTTATTTATCCTGTTTTACTGCTTTGAAATGTGGTTTAGATATTGTTTACCCAACAGGTAATTGTTTTATTAGTTTCATGTGAATTGTTTTTCCTTGTTGGCCAATAATGGCCAAGCTGTGTCAGACTCAAAAAAAAAAAAAAGTCACGGGTTTTTCCCCCAAAAAAAAAAAAAAAACCAAGTTTTTCATTAGTACCTTTCTAACCTTCTGTCTGTATCCTTTCTGTATTCCATAGTATGGTTTAGTTTGGTATTATTTAATATAAGATAAATAATAAAATAATAAATTAGCCTTCTGAGAACATGAAGTCAAATTCACCATTTCCTTCCTACCTGGGTTGGGTGGCCTGGAGCCAGCTGGGGTCCTGGGAGGTCCCTGCCCACGGGATTGGGGTGAGCTTTGGGTCCCCCACACCCAGAGAGGGCTCAGTGAAATCCCTGCTCCAGTCGCTGACAGAAAATCCAGGCTCAGCACATTGGAGAGGTTATTTTGGGCACAGTCAGATGAAATCCATCGATACTCCTCACTACAGGAAAAACTATATTTGGCCAACTACAACGCTGCAGAATGGACTCAAATCCCAGCATTTTGGGGTTGTTTTTTTGGGGGTTGAGGTGCTGGCTCTGCTTCCCTGCCCTGGCAGGCAGAGGGAGGGCTGTGAGTCCTCGTTCCAAGTGGGGCAGGACTGGGCAGCCCCATCCCTGGGCCTGTCCCCGCTCCCACAGCCCTGCTGGCTGGCTTTGGCTTTGTCTTTTCCATTTCCCCACCATGGATTGCTCTGAATTCCAGCAGGATGGGGCCGTGCCCTGGAACGAGGAAGCTGGGATGGGACTGTGCCATGAACTGGGCACTGCTCTCCGAGATTTCTGTTCTCCCCTTGGAAATAAACACATTAAAGTGGTTTCCAGCAAAGGATCCCCCTGAAACTGCCCTCTGGGGCCAGAGCAGCTTCCAAGGGGAAGCTCCTGCTTCTGGGGGGGCCCCTTGGAGAGGGGGGGCTCTGTGCCACCCCCAGCACCTGTGCAGTGCCCAGGGAGGGTCTGGAGTGCCCAGGGAAGGGGCTGGATTGCCCAGGGAAGGGGCTGGTGTGCCTAGGGAAGGGGCTGGATTCACAGAAGGGTCTGGATAGTCCAAGGAAGGGTCTGGATTGCCCAGGGATGGTCTGAGTAGCCCAGGGAGGAGTCTGGAGTGCCCAGGGAAAGGTCTGGATTCAGGGAAGGAGCTGGATTGCCCAGGGAAGATGCTGGATTGCCCAGGGAAGGAGCTGAATTGCTCAGGGAAGGGGCTGGATTGCCCAGGGAAGGAGCTGGATTGCCCAGGAAAGGAGCTGAATTGCCCAGGGAAGGGGCTGGATTGCCCAGGGAAGATGCTGGATTGCCCAGGGAAGGAGCTGGATTGCCCAGGGAAGAGGATGGATTGCCCAGGGAAGGGGCTGGAGTGCCCAGGGAAGGGGCTGGGAGCTGGAGCAGCTTTCCATGGAGGCTGGGCTTGAGGGCAGAGGAGGCAGAGTCTCCACTCCCCACAAAATTCCTTTGGAGAGTCGCTGGAAGCTCCTGCAGGACCTGGAGAAGCAGAGCTGGGGTTGAGGTTCATCAGCTGATGGACGAGGCCCATCCCATGGATACTGCCACACCAGGACACAGATCCATGGAAGAAATGGCCCCAAAGCCAGGAAGTGCCCTGCTGGAGCCCCTGCCAGGCCCTGGGGATGGTCCTGCCTGCCGTGGCACCTCTGCCGTGCCCGTCCCTGCCCCTCATCCGCTGCCCCCCGGAGCGTGCCCTCGGAGCTGGAGCTGCTGGCCACGGATAAGGAGCCAGAAATAGCCCAGCACCAAGCATGTGATGGCCACAAATCACTGCAGAGCTGCTCTTGAGCATCTCAGATAAGGGAGCTGCCAGGAAACACGGGGCACGCAGAGCCTGCTGCAATTCCATCCAGTAACGAAGGGAAAATTAACCTTTAACGGGGGACAAGTCCAACGCTCCCCAGCCAAATCATGCCTGAGGTGCTTCCAGGGGAAGATTTGTCCTGGGTGATGTTTTTGCCACCTTGGGCTGTCACCAGGGAGCCCTGGGAACGGGGGGACATCCCCTGGGCTTGTTTTTCTGCTCTGGAGGAGCAGAGCTGTTTTAAATTTGAAATAAAACCTGAAAATGTAGAACTCGAAGGCAGCCCGAGAAGAAAGGAGTTACCTGGGGTTAAACGTGGCTGCCAGCCCTCAGACAGGGCCTGCTGAGGCCAGAGGGCCTTGGTGGGGCCAAATCCACGTGGAGCCAACAGAAAGGGTGTGGTTTGCAGGGAACAAGGACTGCTCTTGCTTTTTACAAAGTCTGGAATCACAGGTTGGGTTCCTTTGGAGTGACCTTCAGAATCACCCCAGTGCCACTGTCCCAGGGTGTTCCAGCCTGGCCTGGGACACTCCAGGGATCCAGGGGCAGCCCCAGCTGCTCTGGGAATTCCAGCCCAGCCAGGAATTCCCAGTTCCCAATCTCCCATCCATCCCTGCCCTCTGGCAGTGGGAGCCATTCCCTGGCTCCTGTCCCTCCATCCTTGTCCCCAGTCCCTCTCCAGCTCTCCTGGAGCCCCTTCAGGCCCTGCCAGGGGCTCTGAGCTCTCCCTGGAGAGGCCCTGTGGAACAAATATCCCATTTTCAGGACATGTGAACACCTAGAGGGAGGAATGTGCCATTTTTGAGTCGTTCCAGCAGAACAAACCCAACTTTCAGCTACAACCACCAAAACTATTTATTGTGCCAAGGAGTTCCCTGCCCGGACCAGGTCTCCAAGGAGCTGGCACAGAATTCCCAGCTCTGGTACCCCCCTGGAGCTCAGGGTACCTGACCCAGCCCAGGAGAGCCCCAGCCCCACACCCAGGCTTGTTTATCCTGGGTGGGATTTATCCTGCCCCACACTCCACGCCAAGGGCTGCTGCACTTTGTTCTGTGGCTGCTGGAACTGAGGACATCCAGCACTGTGTGCCAGGAATTCCATAGTCATCGTCACCATGCACTCGTGGCATTGAGGGGACACCAAGGGGACAGTGTCCCTGTGAAGGCAGAGTGGATTGTTCTGGGAATTATTTATATAAATAGATATTTTATATATTTTTATATTATATTTATATTTATATTTATATTTATATTTATATTTATATTTATATTTATATTTATATTTATCCTGGATGGAAATACCCCACAAACAATTCCACTTCTGCTCTCAGGTAACCCAAGAGGCTTCCAAGGACTGGCAGAACAAACCCAAGCACCGGAGATTTACAGGAATGGTTGTAGGGCACAGGACGGCTTGGGTTGGAAGGGACATTGAGAATTATCCAGTGCCACCCTGGGGACACCTCCCACTGTCCCAGGCTGCTCCTAGCCCCAATATCCAGCCTGGCCTTGGACATTCCAGGGATCCAGGGCAGCCCCAGCTGCTCTGGGAATTCCAGCCCAGCCAGGAATTCCCAGTTCCCAATCTCCCATCCATCCCTGCCCTCTGGCACTTTCAGCCCATCAAAGCCGGCCCTGTTGCCACAGGAAATAATGATAAAAATTATAAATAACGGTAAAAGTGATAAACAGTGAGCCTTGGCAGCTCAGGGCTCATTGCTGGGATTAGAGCTCCCCTCAGTGGGATGCAGGGAGGGGACAGCCCCGAGCCACCGTCCAGCCTGGCCTCGGCCCCCTCCAGGGATGGCACGGCTCCCTGCAGTGCGTATTCCATGAAAATTCCTGCTGGGAATCTCCTGGGGAATCCATCCCCTGCACGCCCGTGCGGATTCCTGCTGGGAGACACAAGATTCGGGGGGAAAAGGTCTAAGAGCCAACATTGCAAAGAAGCACTGGAGGGGGGAGGCAGCAGCAGTGCCAGGAGCTGCTCCAGCCAGGAGCGGGGCTGGAACCCCAGGAATGGAGCCGGGAAGCCGTGCAGGAGCAGCTGGGAGCCACACAAAGCATCACCAGGAAAAGCAGGGCAAACCTCGGGGGACCTGGTGCAGCTCTGGGGGATGCTGGCCTCCAGCTGTGCCTGGGGGTGAGGGTGGGGGTGAGGAAAGGAGCTCCCCCGTGCCTGGGAATATTCAGGGAATGTGTGGATGTGGCACCTGGGGACACGGGGCAGTGGTGAATGCCATGGGTGATGGATGCTCTTGGTGGCCTCAGAGGTCTTTTCCATCCTCATTTTATAATGCGGCATTTTCCAAGGAAGCCTCAAACAAGGAATTTGTCCCAGCTGTGCTCATATTTCTTCCTCTCTTCTGAGCAGATCCATCCCTTTCCAGGCAGGAATATCCCCAGGCAGGAACTTTTCCATAAACCAGGTGCAGGCACGTGGCACAGGAGCAGAACCAAGCCCAAAGCTGCCAGCAGGGCCCAGCCTGTGTGTCCTGCTGCCACATTCCCCTCAGGAACATTCCTGGGCTGCTGCCAATGCCAGAGCTGGAGAAATCCAATGCAGAGCTGGACAAAGCCAGTGCCAGAGCCAGACAAAACCAATGTGGACCTGGACAAAGCCAGTGCAGAGCTGGACAGAGCCAGTGCCAGAGCTGGACAGAGCCAATGCCAGGGCTTTGCCACGTTTTTGGCCAAGGGCAGGCGATTCCCAGGCTGGGTGCTGGGTGGGCTCAGCCCCCAGGGCCCCTCTGGGCTGTTCCCCTGCCCTGCCTCCATCACTGTTGGTCCTTGGTTATTAATTACACAATAACACCCAAAGCCGTGGAGAAGAAGGTGAAGAAGAAGGAGAAGAAGGTGAAGAAGGTGAAGAAGGAAAAGAAGAAGAAGAAGGAGCAGCCTCCCCCCCAAAACCTCCATCTTGCTCTTTATATACCCCTGTATTTTCAACCTTAAACTCTGAGTTTCCCAGCCTGTGATATCACACACTTCTATCCAAACTGCACAGCCACAATCCCAGTTCTGTCATTCCATTTTGGAAGCTTCTCCAGGGCCTCAGGTCAGTGCAGTGTTCTCCTGGGGGTCAGTGCCTGGCAGCACAGAAACTCTGGAATTCCCAGCAGCCAGAACTCCAACACACCCCCTTCCATGGATCAGGAACTCCCTGTGGCCTCTGGCAGGTGGCTCCTGCTGGCCTCATCCCAGGTTTGTGCTACCCTGGCAAGCCCTGGGCACACATTCCCCGTGCTCCACAGGCAGCTCTGCCAGCTGGGCCATCCCAGAGGGAATGCTGAGTTTCCCAGTCCTCACCTGAGCTCTGTGCCTCGGTCACTGCAGCTGAGCTCAGGGCTTGCCTTCAGATTCCAGCAGGAGCTCAGCACCCCCAGCTGTGCGGTCCCAGGCAGGCTTGGTGACACTTTCTTGGTGACACACATTTCATTGTGGCCGGAGAGCTTCTTGTAAACGAGCAGGAGATGCCTGAGAGTGAGCAGAGGAGGAGGAGGAGAAATGAAGAGCTATTCAGGGCAGTAATGAGGAATATCAGAGGAATAATCACAAATGTGAGGGTGTCCCACGCGGGATCACTTTAGTGTCCCTCAGAGGTCACTCCATGGCTGCTTCCCAGGGGCTCTGCTCCCCCTCCTGCCCTGTTCCCTGGGGCTTCTGAGGGTTCTTACTGGGATTAAACAAATCCAAGGCTTTGTTTGCTTTCCTGGGCTGTGCCAGGGCTGCTGCCCAGGGAGAGGAGATGGGAGAGTGCAGGGAAATTGGGGTGATGGAGTGGGGACAGAGTGCAGGGGAATTGGGGTGATGGAAGGGGGACAGAGTGCAGGGAAATTGGGGTGATGGGATGGGGACAGAGTGCAGGGAAAGGGAACAGGGCTGGGAGGGCAAAGTCCCTGTGCAGAGGGGCCGGAGGGATGGGGTGGGATCTGTGAGACCCCAACTGCAGAGCTGGACCAGCCCTGGGATCCAAGAGCAGGACATGGACAGAGCCCAGGGGAGCCAGGAGCTGCTGCAGGGCTGGAACCCTCTGGAGCCAGGCTGGGAGAGCTGGGAATGTTCCCCTGGAGAAGGGAAGGCTCCAGGCAGAGCTCAGAGCCCCTGGCAGGGCCTGAAGGGGCTCCAGGAGAGCTGCAGAGGGACTGGGGACAAGGGATGGAGGGACAGGAGCCAGGGAATGGCTCCCACTGCCAGAGGGCAGGGATGGATGGGAGATTGGGAATTCCTGGCTGGGAGGGTGGGCAGGTCCTGGCACAGGTCATTCCATGGATGCCCCTGGATCCCTGGCAGTGCCCAAGGCCAGGCTGGCCAGGGCCTGGAACAGCCTGGGACAGAACAGCCATGGCAGGCTGGGATGGGATGAGCTTTAAGGTCCTTCCAAACCCAAACCAATCTGAGAACCCATGACTTTCTCCTGTAATTGATTTTTTTTCTCTAAGGAAAACCCAACAAGCAGCTTAGGAAGAATCCATGAGTGGCTGGACACAGCTGGAGCCATTCCCACCTTTAAAATAATAATAAATAATTAAAATAATTTCCTGCTGTCACATCCCCAAGACTCTCAAAGCTCTCCAGCAAGGTGCTGAATGAGACCAAAAACTTTTCCAGACAATGCCTGTGAGATGATCAAATTAGAGCAGGAGAAAATATTTTCTCTGTTGAACAAATATTGAAATTTGTTTGAAATACACCATTTCCACAACGCTGCCATTTGAGTTAATTACTTTACTGTAAATGTACCTCTTAAATAATTGCTAAACCTCAAGAAATGCTTTCAATAATTGACGGAGTTTTCCGAGGGAAAAATGGTGTTATTAAATCCAAATTAAATGCACATTTGAGACACTTCAGTAGAGTGCTGCCAGAGCAGAGCTTTTCATGCTGTATGAGGAATAACTTTGGGAATTAATGGCAGGAAACCTTCACTCTGCAGCCATCCACGAGCACCTCCTTCCCCGTTTGTCCCAATTCCCACACGCGTCTCGGCATTTTGGGGAATACCCCGGGGCTTTGGGAGCATCCCGGGTGTGGATGTTCAGCACCACCTCAGGGGGGCCAAACCCAGCCCTGGGGGATGAGCAGGGGCTGGGTTTGGGTTTTCAGGGGTTGGCTCCGTCCAGAACTGGGTGGAATTTCGGGAGAGCCCAGCGAGGGGGGTGGGGAACCCTGGGTGGGCTCCACTCCCAGGACAGCAGGAGCCCCTGTGTCCCCTCCCAGCCGGATCCAGGAGAACTCCAGCCCTAACTGAGCTCACCTGAAGCAGAACAGCCATTCCCACACCCCCAGATTTGCCCCGTCCTGCCGGGCAGTTCATCTCGGGAATCCCCTGGAGCATCCCTCGCTGCGCATCCCTGCGGGACGCCGAAGGAGCCCCAGCCCCCGCGGGGACCACCAACCCACCCCAGCACCCCCAAATCAGCCCCAGCCGAGCGCTGCGCCTCGGCAGAGGCGGGATGTTGGATTCCAGACCAAACCCGGCCAGCAGCACTAGAGGGAAGCATTTCCCCACCTTGCTGGGGCTCGGAGCCAGCGAACGCCGGCAGCGGGAAGGGCTGCGCTGCCATCACAGCCCGCTCATCAGCGGCAATTAACGAGCGAGCTGCAATCAGCTGCCCCCGAGAAAGGCTCCGAGCGGATAATGAGCGGATCTGCGGCCGAAATTCAGTGTACAGAGGGTGGCAGCGCCTCCCCCAGCCGTGCTCCTTCCGAGGGGGACAGGGGGCTCCGAGCTCGGCCAGACCTTTCCTTTCCTTTCCTTTCTTTCCTTTCCTTTCCTTTCCTTTCCTTTCCTTTCCTTTCCTTTCCTTTCCTTTCCTTTCCTTTTTCCTTTCCTTTTTCCTTTCTCCTTTCCACCCCCGCAGCGCCCCAAAAATGCAGGTTTTTGTGATCTGAGCTGAGGAGCCGCTCGAGGCGTTAATTACGGCCGTTAATTAAGAGAGAGCCACCGACACTTGACTCTTCTGATGGGGAGGAAAAACGCCTCGAGCGCCTCTTCCCACGGGCGGGACGAAAATCCTTCCAAAATTCCCTGCCGCTGGGAGAGGAAATGTCCAGCGGCTCGGTCCTGCCCGGCACAGCCTGCTGCACCAGAAAACTGGGATAGAGCTGGGAAAGAACGAAAGAAAGGAGATCTCGATTAATTCAGGGGGTTTGAGGTCTCAGAGGAGCGGGAGATGAGCTCTGCAGGGAGGGAATGGAGGTGCACGTGCGTTGGGATGTGTCCCATATCCCACAGCCAATATCCCATGTCCCACATGTGACATCCCATATCCCACAGCCAATATCCCATGTCCCACATGTGCTGGGATGTGTCCCATATCCAATATCCCATGTCCCACATGTGACATCCCATATCCCACAGCCAATATCCCATGTCCCACATGTGACATCCCATATCCTGCATCCCATGTCCTGTGTTCTACATGCCACATCCCATTTCCATATCCTGCATCCCACATCCTGCATGCCATATCCCGTGTCCTGCATCCTATATCCCATATCCTGCATCCCATATCCCACATCCTGCATCCCACATTCCATGTCCCGCATACCATATCCCATATCACACATCCCATATCCTGCATGCCATATCCCATGTCCTGCATCCTATATCCTGCATCCCATATCCAACATGCCATGTCCTATATCCTAAATCCCATATCCCATATCCCATATCCTGCATCCCATATCCTGCATGCCACATCCCATATCCCGCATCCCATATCCCACATCCCATATCCCATATCCTGAATCCCATATCCTGCATGCCATATCCCATATCCCACATCTCACATTTCATATCCTACATACCACATCTCATATCCCAGATCCCATATTCCACATCCCACATCCCATACCTCATATCCCATATTCCTCATCCCATATCCCATATCCTGCATGCCATATCCCGCATTCCTCATCCCATATCCCACATCCCGCATTCCACATCCCCACATCCCATCTCACATCCCACATCCCCACATCCCATATCTCATATCCCATATCCCGCATTCCTCGTCCCATATCCCGCATCCCTCACCCCACACCCCATATCCCAGCTCCCAGGCCGTTCCCGGAGCCGCTGGTAGATGGAGCTGCAGCCCCAGGAATGCGGGCTCGGGCTCAGCCCCAGCGTCCTTCAGGATGGCTTTGATGGGAATTCATGGAGGCCTGGAAGAGATAGCCCTGGAGGGAAAAGCGGGGGTGCTCCCTAAAGTTCCATAACGCTTAAGGGCAGATATCCCGGGATGAGGGCAGATATCCCGGGATAAGGGCAGATATCCCGGGCTGGGGGCAGATATCCCGGGATGAGGGCAGCATTCCCTGGGAAGTGCCCACCTCAGTCCCACAGCAGCCTCCCCAGCACACCCTGTGATCCCAGAGCTGGGCATCACTCCCATCCCAAAGGAAGGAATTGCAGATCTGGCTCTCCCAGCCCTGAGCAATTCCATGTCCCACATCCCATATCCTGCATAATGATAATAATCCCACGGAATTCCCTGGGACTGCAGACAGGACAATCACAGCTGGTGTTCAACACAAAGAGGGTGTGAGGGGGAACACTCAGCTCTGGGATCCCAGGAACCAGGGAATTCATGGATCTGCATGGATCAGGAGGGGGAAAACTCAGCTCTGGGGATCCCAGGAACCAGGGAATTCATGGATCTGCATGGATCAGTGCATCCATGGATCCCCAGGAATCAAGAAATTCACAAATCCCCAGGAATCAGTGAATCCATGGATCCCCAGGAATCAATAAATCCATGGATCCCCAGGGATCAGTGAATTCACAAATCCCCAGGGATCAATGAATTTACAGATCCCCAGGATCAATACATTCACAAATCCCCGGGGATCAGTGAATTAACAGACCTGCAGGGATCAGTGAATCCATGGATCCCCAGGAATCAATAAATCCATGGATCCCCAGGAACCAGTGAATTCACAAATCCCCAGGAGTCAATAAATCCACAAATCCCCAGGGATCAGTGAATTCACAGATCCCCAGGATCAAATACATTCACAAATTCCCAGGAATCAGTGAATTAACAGACCTGCAGGGATCAGTGAATTCACACATCCACAGGGATGGGATATCAGGATATTGGGAAGGAATCCTGCCCTGTGCCAGGCCCTGGCAGAGATTCCCAGAGCAGCTGGATCCCTGGCAGTGCCAAGGCCAGGCTGGAGCAGCGGGGGCAGTGGGAGGTGTCCCTGCCGTGGCAGGGTGGGCTGGGATGATCCTTCATGTCCCTTCCACCCCAAACCATCCCAGGATTTTACGACCCTTCCTCTGTCCCCCTCTCCAAGGAAGCAGCACCTCTGGACTTCTCCATGAATTAATAAAAATTAACAGCACAAACCCTGATTCCTGGCTGCTCCCAGCTCCTCCAAGCTAAAAATTCCCTGGACGCCCTGGGATGGATCCCCAGGATTGATTCGTGCCGGGAATATCCATTTGAAGGGCAGTGCCCGGCTCTGAGAGCTGCCTGCGGGAGGCTGCGGGCGCGGGGCTCTGCAGCATTCCCTCCGGGAGCACCATTCCCAATTTCCCCTGCCGGAGCTCGGCAGCAGCACACGGACACACACGGGCGGCAGAGCTCCGGGAGCTCGGGAGCGGCTGCTGCTCGCAGGGCTCGTCCGATTTTTAATTATTATTATTTTTTAAACGGATCCTTCTTTTTTTTCCAACAGAAAATGCCAGCTGGGTGGGATAACACCGAGCTGCAAGGACCTGCTGGGTTTTTGTTGCTCTTTCTGACAAAAGCCAGGCAGATTTCCCAGGAAAAGCTTCCAAGCTGCCCAGCTCTGCCCCTAAATCCTGGAGCATCCGTGGATTTGTGTCCCAGGCCCAAAATGCACGGGGAGAGGGAAACAGCACCAAAATAATGCCAAATAAATTTCCCTCTTTCCTCCATATGGATAAGTGATGGGGTGCAAAACCCTTCCTGGGATCCATGATGTATTTCTGATTGAATATTTGCTTCAGATGCTACAGATTTAGGCAAAAAAAAACCAAAAACCCCAACAACAACAACAAAACAACAACAACAACAAAAAAACCCAAAACAAAAACCAACCAACCACCACCAAAACCCCAAAAAACAAACAAAAAACAACCCAAAAAACTCCCACTAAAAAAGCAAAACAAATCCAAAGTTGTTTTCTAGATTTTCAAGGCATTTGGGTATCACGAGTTATGTAAAAAACTGAAAATTAAATAATGACTGAAATCTTGGAGTTTCAACGCTGGACTGGGAGTTCTGCTCCCAAAATCCACCCCGGAGGAAGGAGATGGTTGGCTCGGGATGTCAGATCCTGGCTCCCACCCGCACCCGGGTTCACTTTGGGAATATTCCCCTGGAATTTACTGACCCAGGGATGGGAGTTCCTGCTGCTCCTTGGAGGCACGGGAGCTTCTCTGTCTCCCACGGGAGCTCATTCCTGGTTTCCAGCTCTGTGGAGCCTGGATGGTTTATCAGAAAGTTTCCAGCACTGAGTGGGAGCAAATAAATTAAAAAAAAATAAAAGGTGAAATCAGATAATTTAAGCTAATTTTAAAGAATAATTAGAACCATCAACTGAAGACGCGCAGCTCTCGGGCTGCAGCCTGCCTTTCCTTATTCCTGTGGTAATTCCTGCCTGCCCAACCCTCTGTGCACACCCGGGGGGACAGCAGGCACCCCAACCCCCCCGAGCCCGGTCACCACTCCCTGGAGCCTCGGGGAGCCGCGATCCCCCCGCCCGGCCCGGGGGCACCGCCTGCCCGGGGGTCTCCCCAGAGGCGGCTTTTCAACAACTTCTGCCCCGGCAGTTTTGGGTCCCAGCTCAGGAAGAGCAGGCGGGGTCAGGTCCCGATTTTGGGGTCAGGGCCGGGATGTGGGGGCAGGTCCCGATTTGGGGGTCGGGGCTGAGATTTGGGGTCAGGTCCCGATTTTGGGGTCGGGGCTGGGATTTTGGGGCAGATCCCGATTTGGGGGTCGGGGCTGAGATTTGGGGTCAGGTCCCGATTTTGGGGTCGGGGCTGGGATTTGGGGACAGGTCCCATTTTTAGGATCAGGGCTGGGATTTGAGGACTCGGGATCAGGTCTCGATTTTGGGGTCGGGGCTGAGATTTGGGGTCAGGTGGGGACCCAATTTTGGGGTCGGGGCTGGGCTTTGGGGACATGGGGCCAGGTCTCGATTTTGGGGTCGGGCTTTGGGGACCCAATTTTGGGGTCGGGGCTGGGATTTGGGGCCAGGTCCCGATTTTGGGGTCGGGCCGGGCTCTGGGGACCCGGGCAGCAGCACTAGGTGGCATTGTGAGACCGGCGGCTGCCCAGCCCCAAATTAGTGACAATTATCCCTCCTGCGCTGCTCCCTGCCATGGAACCGGTTCCTTATCGCCTGCAGGATAAATTCTATAGGGTGCCTGCCTCAGTCAGGGCTGTTC
Source organism: Onychostruthus taczanowskii (assembly GCF_017590055.1). Classification (NCBI taxonomy): domain Eukaryota; kingdom Metazoa; phylum Chordata; class Aves; order Passeriformes; family Passeridae; genus Onychostruthus; species Onychostruthus taczanowskii. The sequence goes on from NW_024496526.1 coordinate 17,139,361, forward strand.
CTTCCCAGGCTCTCCCTTCCCAGCTTTCACCTCAATCTGTCATCCAGATTTGACACTGCCTCGTTCCAACAGTGCTCAGGAATGACATGTATATAATGTGGAATATTGTGCACATTTACAGCCAGCGCTTTTGCCCCTTCAAACATTGCTCATTGCTGGCTTCTGGCAGCCGCCGTGCTGGAGAGAAAATAAAATCACCGGGGAAAAAATAAAAAAAATAAAAATAAAAATCAAAACAAACCAAAGCCGCCACAACAGAGGGTTCTGTTCTGATCATCGGGAGGGGAAACTTTGATTTGGGTGCTGGACAGAGCGGGGTTGGATTTTCGGGGCTTGGGGCTCGGAATTCGTCCGGCAGCTCGGGGCTAATTAAAGAGGAGCTGCACGGCGCTCGGCGAGCTCCCCGAGCTGGCTGCTTTACGATTCTCTTCCATTAACACTCCGGATTATAAATCAAATTAACTGGCATTTCTATTAAAAAAGAAAAAAGAAAAAAAAAAAAAAGAAAAGAAAAAGAAAAAAAAAAGAAGGAATCCTTTGAGGAGAGCACCCAGCCCAGCGGGCTGAGCCCCTTTTCCCGGGGAGGATGGATTGGATCCCATTCCAGCTTTGTTCCCATCGCCCCTTTCCTGCCCTCCCGGAACAATCAGGGAGGACGGGCAATTATTCCCTTGAAGGAAACAAAATAAAAAGTCCCGATTAGGCAGGGGTGACTTCCCGGCTGGGATCAGCGCTGCTCCCGGCTGCTTCCAGCGGGAATCCGGCAGCAGCAGCGCCGATCCCTCCCTGCCCGAGCGCACAAATAAATATCCGTGAGCACACGGCCACGGGGCTCCCAAATCCTCTCGCCGCCCCCAGCCCTGGGGTTTCACAGGGATTTTAAAATCAAGGCTCTGACCCCTTCCCCCCATCCCGGAGCCGCTCAGCCGCGTTCCCGGCTTTCCCCGGGCTGGGGATTCCTTTGGGATGGGTTTGGTTTCCTGCCCGCATGCCCCTTTGTGTGCTTTGGGCTGGAATTTGGGATTTGATCCCGCGGCACTGGCGCTTGGAGCTGGTAAATGGGATGGGGAACAACGCGGAGTTAAACCTTTGGAATAAACTTAGGAATGATGGAGCTGGAGTGAGGAGAGAGAAATTCCTGCCTAAGGCTCTTCCCGTGGAGGAAAACCCGGGCTAGAGCCGAGCTCCTGGCACAGGGAGCAGATCCAGCCCGGATTCGGGAGGAATTATTGGAGGAAAAACCCCGGGAGCTCAGATTTATTGTCAGTGCCTGAACTCAGAACGGCAAAAGGAAATCGTCCCTTGGCCAACAACTGCGCTGCCAGGAGAAAGAAAGGTCCCTGTTCCAGGGATGCTTTTTGCTGGGAATGTCCCTGCAGAGCGCAGCGCGGTGAGGGACATTCCACACCGAAATCTCTGCCTAAATTCTGCCCAGATTCCTGCTTTTAGTGTTTAATTTGAATACTCGGAGCGGGGTCGCAGGCCGGGGCTGGGGAGGGGCGGCAGGAGCGCTGCTCCCAGCCCGGCACGGCGCTGCTGCCGCGGGATTCCTGCGGGAATTAACCCCGGGAATCACACCCCGGGAATCCTCGGCATCCCCCCCACGGCTGCCCGGACCTGCTGCATCGCCATGAAAAGCTGGCATCCACCACGTTGGGAAGGATCCGCCGGGATTTAACCCCTGGCTGAGCCCGGACAGAACTTTCCCCTTTCACAGCACGGCCGCCGCTCTCCCTGCAGGAAAATAAAAACCATCCAGTGCCTTTCAAATCATCCCAAAATCCGGCCTGGAAACTGGAGGGAAATGGAAAATAAACAGCCTTTCAGGGAGGGGCTGTGCCAGGCCAGGGATGCTCCTGCGGGATCCCAATCCCAGCCCGGCACAGCTCCAAGGGGCACAGCAGCTGCTCCTGCTCCAGGAACCCTTCCCAATCGCCCGCTTTTCCAAGGAATTGCCGCGGCTGGGACTATTATTAGCCGGGCACTTGGCTCTCCCGGCTGGCCAGAGCTTTCCTGGGAGCGAGGGAGGGAAAAGGGAGCGGGAGCGGCTCCGCAGAGCCCCGGGCAAGGGACGGGATCCAGCACATCGTCCTGGAAATCCGGGAAAAGCGGGGGAGGAAGGAAGGATCCTTCCCGCAGGTGATTTATCGATGGCTTTTCCTGGTCACAAACGGATCAGCTGTGAGCCCCTGAGCTCCGGGAATATCCAAGTTCTCCTGCTGCCTTCGGGGAGCAGCGCCAGGCAGGGGCACCTCACCCACTGCGGGTTTGCTCAGACCCTCCCAAATTATTTATTTTTCCTCCCAGAGTTGCTCTGGGCTGCGGGGAAGGAACAGCCACGGATGGATTGATCCCTGCTGGGCTGGGCAGGGAATTATTGTCGCTGGAAGCGTGGAAGGGCCCTCTGGCTGCTCTCTGCTCTCCATCAGAAACTTTGTTCTGCTTCAAAATAACAGGGGGGGCTCAGGGAGGGAGGGGGAAAACGGGGCGTTGGACACAGGAATCCTCACTTAGGAAAAGTGACAGATCCTTCAGAACCTCCCAATATTGTCCTTTTAGTGTAAAAGCTTGAAATTCCTGAAAACTCCTCCACAACAGGAATACCTGAGCTGGGATCCTTCAGAAATGGACCCCGAGGAAGGCAGGGATGGACTCTCTGTGCAGCTTGCAATTCCTTATTCCGGGAATGCGATCACTGGTAGCTCCTAAAAATCCCAAATCCCATCTCCCCTCTGGATCAGCCGGGAAATATTATTCCTACAGATGCCAATCAAGTCCCACCACCACCATTTTTGGGACCCCTTGGAGAGAGGACGGACGGAGCCACAGCAGAGGTTCTCCCACAGCAATGAATACACCCGGAATATCCATGGAATACCCATGGAATATCCATGCAGTATCCATGGAATATCCGTGTCTTGCCACAGGCAGCGCATCCCCAGATCCAGGCACGGGTTGCAGGGAAATGGGGATTTTTTTTTTTTTTTTTTTTTTTTTTCCCCAGGATTGCCGCCCTCCAGGAATGAGGATCCAGGGAGGATCCAGGGAACAATCCCCCCTCGCCCGTGGCAGCCCCGGCGGAGCGCCCTGCCATCGCCATGGCAACCGCGAGCCAATTACAGCAATTAACATTCCCGCGGAGCTGGCCCTCATCAGCGGCAGCCGCGCTCCTTTCTCTCCTGGTTTATCGCTCCGACCGAGCCCGGCGCGGCCCCAAACCGGCCCGGGATGGTCCCAAAAGGACACAGGATTCCTTCCCAAATTCCAACCCTTCCAGACGGCACCAGGCAGCGCAGCTGCGTCCTTCACCAAATCACAGAATAAGAAATTATAACAATTGTTTTCACCCGGTTTGTTTTTCTGGAATATTTGGTGCTGGTATCAAGACACCGAGGCTCAGTGTTTGAGCCCATTTTCAGTCCTCGGAAATGAATTAGAATTGGGGATAAACCCGAAAATGCAGCGACCGCCTGGGTAAATCCCAATAAAAATAACCTTTAAGCATCCTGGATGTAAATAGAAAACCGTGGCACGAACCAGAGCGCTGGGACACAAACCCGCAGGGCAGGGAGCGAGCAGCTCCATCCCCATCCCCAGTTCCCCCACAGCTCCATCCCCATCCCCACCCCGGGAGCCTCTCCCCGCTCGGCTGTGAAGCCAAGCGAGGTCACGGCGCTGTGCCGAGCGAGGCACACGTAAGGTGACACCGTGCAAAGCCCGGCGAGCTGGCATTCCTGCTCCTCCCGGCATTCCTGCTCCTCCCGAGCCCCACCTGGCTCAGGTGGCACCACAAAGATCGAGTTCAACACCGGCCCTGTCGGACTGAGCCCTTTTCTCACCCGGAGCTGGGGCAACTGAGAGGTGTTTTATGAACTTTTGTTCCATTTTCAGCCTCGTGTGAAGGGTGGGACAATACAGATGTTGGAATTCACACCATCACCATCAGAAGGCAAATATTTCCTAATTCCAACACGCTGTAAACGTTTCTTGGCCTATCAGCTTTAGCCACACCATAAATCCCTTAAAGCCAGTCATCTACAACTGCCACTCGTGGGTTTTAATATAATGTATTTTCCACACTTTTATTTTCCTAAAGTATCCAATCTTTTTTTTGCAAGGCCATTAAAACTTGTTTCCGGCTCCATTTCTCCCTCTGCAATGTCTGTCCTGCCCCATGGCATTTCTAAGATGGGTCTTAATATAATGTATTTTTCACACTTTTATTTTCCTAAAGTATCCAGTCTTTTTTTGCAAGGCCGTTAAAACTTGTTTCTGGCTCCATTTCTCCCTCTGCAATGTCTGTCCTGCCCCATGGCATTTCTAAGTCAGCATTTGCCATCTCAGGGTCTGCATACAGATGCACACTGTGTGATCCTTCTGCCAGGCCCAGAGTTTTCTGCAAACCCATTTCCCACACAGCCCCAGCATCCCTGCCCTGTGTTCATCATTCCCAGCGCTGCTCCTGGTCAGGCTGGGGGGTCCAGCTGGGATCAGCACATCTGGAGTTGGGCACTGCGGGGGGAATCCCTCCTCCAAACCCCACAGGTGTGGGACGGTGGTCCCAGCAAAATAATTCAAAGTTTACTTTTTAGGGGAAAAACCAAAACCAACCCCAAACAAAATAGTCACAACGAAATTGTTTTAAGCTAATTAAGAAATTAATGACAGCCCTGCAGGGGCTCAGCACGGCCATGGAATCACAAGGAATGTCCACACCTGCCCCAGGTGGCACAAGCCATGAAGCACAGAGAAACCAGCCCCAAATGGAGAGGAAAATCCTGCAGTGCAACCTCAGCTCCCTTTCCGTGGCTCCCAGCGAACTCCAGGCAGAGGACAGTTTATTTAATTTAAATAAACCTTTCCTGCCAGCTCATCTGACGTGGCTGAGGCTGTTTTTGGTTTTATCCGAGCCCGTGACTGCAGAAGTGCCAAGGACAAGAGCAACAGAGTGCTTTGACTTCAGCATCTCAGCTGAAGGGCTGGAAGAGAAGCCAGCTGCAGGTTTGGAGCTGTCATTTCAAGTTCAACCACGATCCGAGGAAAGATTACAGAGAGGGAAAAAAACCCTCAAAACCCAAAACAATCAAACAAAAAACAAAGCAAAACAAAAAACACTCCCAAAAAAAAGGCAGAAAACCCAGCACATCCCCCCTCCATGCAACCCCAGTTTCTTTATCTTAATAAAAATTGGGATTTTTTTATTATTTGGTTACTCTGTAATTTATTTTAAGCAGTAATAAATACTAAAAATCATCCAACTCCTTCCACACTCTGTGGCCCAAGCGGGGCTCCAGGGACTCAGCACTGCCCCTGCTCAGGCCCACACCTCCTGTGTGCACTCACTTCACACTTTTGGGACAAATTATCCTAAACTTCACTAAAAATACAATCCAAACGAGCAGTTTCCCTTCAGAGAGTAAAGGACAGCCAGACACAAGCGCCACCAAACCCAGGAGCATTTCCAAAGCCAGAGCAGAGTTCCAAACTTCAGCTCCAGAGCCATTCCCATTCCCTTTCCCAGCTCTAGACCCAGCTCAGGAAAGGGTTGTCCAGGAATGTTTGGTTTATAGGAGGAGCTGCAGACCCTCGGTGCTGTGGTTTGATCTCTCATTCCTGGAGATCCCTGACAGGTCCAGGAACTTTTAAGGTCCAGCCACAAAGTTCATCTGGTCATGATGAATGATTTAAACTCTCCTAAACCCACCTTAAAATGTTTTTTTTTTAAAAATTTAGGTATAAGAACCACAGAATCCTAAAATAGTTTGGGTTGGAAGGCTAAAAGTCCATCCCATCCCACCCCTGCCACGGGCTGGGGCATCTCCCACTGTCCCAGGCTGCTCCAAGCCCCGTCCAGCCTGGCCTGGGGCACTGCCAGGGGTGGCAGCAGCATTTTTGGTTGGGTTTTTCCCAGCTGCAGGTGTGATGGGCATTCCTGAGCTGCTGGGAACGTGGGAGTTTTTTCCCAGAAGTTGCCAGTTCATTGCACAGAGTCTCACTGGTGGCAGAACCCTGGCCAGGACACCCCAGGGACACCCCAGGGACACTCCAGGGATACCCCAGGGAAATCCCAGCATCCTGGGGTGTCCTTGGCCACTGTGGGAGCATCACTGGAAGGCAGCAGTTGCGAGGCAGCCGCCGAGTGGAATCTGTGCCTGCGCTGAGCCACGTCAGAGCAGATTAAACCAGCTCAGGGCTGGCTCAGGCCCTTCCCGAGCAGCAGCCTCGCTCTTCACAGCGATTTTTCCCCAGCCCCAAAATAATCTGTGTGGAAAAGGTTGTAGAGCCCAGGCAGCCTGGAGTGAGCGCTGTAAATGCCAGGGCCGCTCACACGGCCCAGCGTGTCTCACATCTCAGCAGCTTGATTTGATTATCTTGATGATCAGCATCTGCTTTCGAGGCTCCCGCGATCAGAGAGGAGCCTTCAGCTCGAATCACAGCTGCTGTCTGTTCCCCGTGACAGAGCTGTCAGCGCCAGGCGCGGGGAGCAGACCTGGCTGCAGCATTCCAGAGCCTGGCAGCGGCTGGGGACGTCCTTCCTGCAGGGACAGGGACAGGCAGGGGACAGCTCCCGCGGAAAAGGGTGACCCTGTGGCTCTGCACAGCCGGGGGGATTTGGGATCATCCCAGGGAACAGGGACAGGAGCAGAGGGAATGGCCTCAGGCTGGACTGGGCAGCTCAGGGTGGGAACAGCAGGAATTTCCCCCTGGAAAGGGGGCTCAGGGATTGGAACTGCCGAGGGAGGTTTGCAGTGCCCATCCCTGGAGGTGGCCCAGTAATTCCTGGAGGTGTCACTCGGCGTGAATGGAAATCCCTGTGGGAATTGTTTAAAGGGAGATGAAAACACGGAATTGGGCGAATCCCAGGAGGATTTCCCCAGGAGCTGGCTTGGAACTGGAACCTCTGTGTATGTGGGCATCAGCAGGAATTTCCCCATGGAAAGGGGGCTCAGGGATTGGAACTGCCGAGGGAGGTTTGCAGTGCCCATCCCTGGAGGTGTCCCAGGAATTCCTGGAGGTGGCACTCGGGGCTGGGGACAGGGTGGGGATGGGCACAGATGGGATTCGAGGATCTTGGAATGCTTTTCCAGCCTCAGGGATCCTGGGATTCTGTGTTCAGCCCCTCTGTGTGGCCAACATTTTATTCCTTTTCCTCTTCCTTTCTCCCCTTTGTGGATTGGAATTGGAAGGAGGAGGTGCACGCAAAACTTTCCTGCAAAATTAGTCTGACCCTGAAAAAATGCACCTTCCTTAGTAAACCAATTTATCCTTAAAAATGCATTTACCTGAAAAAAAACTGAACTTAGCTTAAGGAAATGAACTTAGCCTAAAAACAAAACTAAAGAAATGCACTCAAAGAAAAATTTATCCCAAAAATTAAACTTAACTTTAAAAATACAGCTCACCTAAAATATTACACTAAGTCTAAAAATGCAACTTACCCTAAGAAGTAACTTGCCCTAAAAACTGAAGTTATCCTAAAAAACAAAACTTTATTATTTTATTATTATTATTGCTGTTATTAACACAAAAGTTTATACAAAGATAATTGATACATTATATATTTTTATTTATATAATATAAATATATACATTATATAAACCGGTATAGAATTATTATTATTATTATTGCTGTTATTATTATTATCACAAAAGTTTATACAAAGGTAATTTATACATTATATATCTATACATACTTATATAATACAAATATATACATTATAGAAAACGATTCAGAATAATTATTATTATTGCTGTTATTAACACAAAAGTTTATACAAAGATAATTGATACATTATATATTTTTATATATTTATATAATATAAATATATACATGATAGAAAACGATTCAGAATAATTATTATTATTGCTGTTATTAATAGAAAAGTAATCCAATAATAATTTATACATTATATATTTATATATAATATAAATGTGATAGACATTAAATAAAATGCTATATCTCAATATTATTAATATCAATAACAATAATCATTGCGCCATAATTAGAACAATGTTAATTAACCCAAGGTGCTTTCTCCTCATTGCAGCTCCTGTTTCCTCCTGCTCCTGTGCCCGGGCTGGAATCCCTGCCTGCAGCTCTCCCCTCCCAGAGCCCCTCCAGTGGGAACGCTGTAGGGAATGGGAATGGGAATGCTGTAGGGAATGGGAATGGGAACGCTGTAGGGAAGGGAATGCTGTCGGGAATGGGAATGGGAATGCTGTAGGGGATGGGAATGCTGTAGGGAATGGGAACGCTGTAGGGAATGCTGTTGGGAATGTTGTAGGGAATGCTGTAGGGATGGGAATGCTGTAGGGAATGGGAACGCTGTAGGGAATGCTGTTGGGGATGTTGTAGGGGATGCTGTATGGAATGCTGTTGGGAATGCTGTTGGGAATGCTGTAGGGATGGGAATGCTGTAGGGAATGGGAACGCTGTAGGGAATGCTGTTGGGAATGCGGGAAGGGAATGCTGTAAGAACAGGAATGCTGTAGGGAAGGGAACGCTGTAGGGAAGGGAATGCTGTAGGGAATGGGAATGGGAATGCTGTAGGGAATGCTGTAGGGAATGCTGTAGGAACAGGAATGCTGTAGGGAAGGGAACGCTGTAGGGAATGCTGTAGGAAAGGGAACGCTGTAGGGAAGGGAATGCTGTAGGGAATGCTGTAGGAACAGGAATGCTGTAGGGAAGGGAACGCTGCAGGGAGCGCTGCAGGGATGACTGCCCAGCTCTCCAGAGGCGCTGCCCGCGCTCCTGCAGCATTCCATGGGCACTCCCTGGACTCCGCGCTCCGGGAGCGGCAATCCCTCCCCGGCTGTCCCAGGGACACCATCCCGCTCTCCCAGGGACACCATCCCGCTCTCCCCCGGCCCTGCCCCTGCCCCGCTCCACAGCCATTCCCCAGGCAATTCCCGGAGCTTCCCCGGCCGGCTTCGGGACGGGGATCTGCCCCGCCGGCAGCACTAGGTGGTGTTGCAGGGTAGTTTTGTGGGAAACTGGGGAAAAGGCAGGAATTCTCTGCTGGTCCTCAATTCCCGAGGCTCCAGAAGTCCCAAAGGTGCTGCGGTGCCTCTGGCCAGAGGGATGTTTGGGATCCGTTTTCCAGCCGCCCTCTCCACTGGAGGAGGTGGTACCCGAGCATCCTTCAGCCCCCACATCCAAATATCCACGTCCAAACATCCCTGGAGATCACTCATCCCTGCTGTCCCTCCAGGAAATCAGATTCCCTACGGCCTCACAGGGGTTCGGGTCAGGTGTTTCCACATCCAGGGACATTCCTACCACTCCAGGACATTCCTAAATCTCCAAATTTCACTTTATTTTCTCAGCGGATGGATAAAATACTGGATGCAATTTCCAACCTGGATTGTCACTGCTGTAACTCAAGCCCCTGAAAGAAAGAAAGGAAATTTTCAATGAAATTTTTTGGTTCAACGTCAAAATATTTTGAACTTGAAAATATTTCAAATAAGAAAATACTCCAAGCATCAAAAAACATTTCAAGCATCAAAAATATTTCAAATCAAAATATTCCAACCATTCAAAACACTTCAAATATCAAAATAATTCAGCTATTCTGGAAGATAGAAACACTGCCAGCTTCCAGGGGAATTTGTGTTTGGATGGATCCAGAAGGAATATAAACAGATAGAGGAAGATTGTGTTGCACACAAGTAGAGATATCATAAAATAAAGGCCTTATAAAATATGGTTTAGGCCCTGCTGCTCTGGCCAAGCCAGCAGAAAGCTTGGAACTCCCCAGGTGAAAAATCCCAAGAGTGAAAGCAGCCAGCACAACGAACAGGAAACGTGTCCCATGGCAGTCAGAAACTGTTGTGATAAGGCACAAAATGATGACACAGACACTGCTGCTCTCGAGGGGAACAAAAAAGAAAAAAAACCTTTATTTTCTGACTCCAACATTTATAGTTTTCCAAAGGTGACAGTGGATTGGAGGGGGACAGTGCCACCTCTCCAATGCCACTGGACAGACCAAGGGTCCATCAATTCTCTCCACCTCCATGAAAGAATGCAAAACATAGGTTATTTACAGAACTGTGTGTGAGAAAGTTTGTTGAAAGAATGCAAACATCAGAAGGCTTAACAAAGTCTTACAAAATCAGGGCGACAAGAAACGTGTGAGCTAAGCAGGACCAGAGAGCTCGGACAGGCACAGCCTGGACACTGCAGGGCAGGAAAGAGAGTGCCAGCGAGCTCTTAGCCACTCAGGTCCAACACAGCCTGCTGTATTTCCTGCAGATACGAGCTCTGTGAATGCAGAACACCAGCTTTGTGAATAAAGAACACCAGCTTTGTGAAAAAAGAATGTGAGCTTTGTGAATAAAAATTGCCTTTTCTGCACGGAGCCCTCTCTGCTTTCCTGCAGCAGCCCCAGAGCCTGCTCCTGCTCCCTGCCCTCCACAGAGACCAAACGAGGCCAAGAACTCCAAGGCCAAGGTTGGTGAACGTTGGCAGGGGCTGCCCAGTGGGGGTTTGGAGTGCCCAAATCCCTGCAGGTGTCCCAGGAATTCCTGGAGGTGGCACTCAGGGCTGGGGACAAGGTGAACATCAGGCACAGCTGGGACTTTGGGACCTTGGAGCTCTTTTCCAGCCTCATTTCTGGGATCCTGAGCACCAGAATCCCCAGGGCTTTTCCCAGAAGGGAATATCCATCAATCCAAGCCCAGCAGCAGAGGTGTCCCTGCCCCAGCCCCTTCTGGCAGGGAACGTTTTGTGTTCCCCACAGCCCCAAACTCTTCACACCAACAGCAGAACAGGAGCCCTGGAAGTCCTTAAAGCCCCATTTTTGTAAATTGGGGGGAAAAATTCTTCCTGGCAAGGGGGCTCAGGGATTGGAACTGCCCAGGGAGGTTTGCAGTGCCCATCCCTGGAGGTGTCCCAGGAATTCCTGGAGGTGGCACTCAGGGCTGGGGACAGGGTGGGGATGGGCACAGCTGGGATTTGATGATACCAGAGGGCTTTTCCAGACTCAGGGATCCTGGGATTCTGTGCCTGAGCCAGATCCAACCCTCCTGGTGTAAAATCCCCCATGAACCCCAACATTTCCAGCCCTGTTTTCCTGGAGCTGTGCCCTGTCCCCCTCCCAGTCCCAGGAATTCTCCCCTGTGCCAAAGTGCTGCTCCTGCCACCCCCACCCCGTGTGCCAGAGGTTCTCCTGCATTTTTCATTATTCCAGCCCTGAACGAGCCGGGAAATCCTTAATGAGACATTTCCCCAGCCTCTGTTTTACATTCTGCCCGTGGCATAATGAGGCCGGGCTGGGAGGAAACATCCCCAGCACTTCCAGCACCTCCCACTCCCCACTTCCAGCCTTTCTGCTGGGATTTTTCCCTGCTGGATGTGGGGAATTTATCCCAGCTATCAATAACCCCCGTGGCAAAGACAGCTCTCTGCCATCCTGCTTTTATTTTTTTTTTTTTGGTTGGAAAGGATTCCTGCCCGTTTATCCTCAGGAATACTGGGGGATGATTGCAGCCTGATAATTCCAGCAGCAATTTCTCCTTCACTCCCAGCCCCTCCTGTGGATGTTTCCCACTTTGGAGTTGCTCAAACCTTTATCAGAGCCATTCCAAACCTTCCCAGGGAGGTTTTCCAGCCTGGCTCTGCTTCCCACAGAACCCAGCACGGGAAGTTTCGTGCCTTCAGCTTTCCAGTGATGTCCTAATTAAAGAGCAGTGAGATTTATGGGGAGATGCAGCTTATTAGGCTAATTTGGGCAGCTGAGAGGCAGCCCACGTGTTGGGCTCGTTTAAATCCCGGGAGCTGATGGCACTGGCTGGGAATTTGTCTTTCACTTCACTACTTTTAATGGCATTTCCATGGCTTGTGCCAGGTGCTCGTGCACAGCCTGAGGAAGGTCAGAGGATAGCCACGGATCCATAGATTTCCCTTCCAGGACACCCCCACCTGCACAAAGAGCACTGGCATTTTCCTCACGGTGAAAAATGGCTCTGGGGACTCACAGCTGGCTCTGAATCCTTCTCAGAGTGGCAGGATGTGTCCAAATGTGCCCCAAAATCCTCTTTTTTCAGCCCGTTTTCCCGTTACATTTTTGTTTGGGACGGATGAATTTGCTGTTTGAAGTGTGGGGTCATGGAGAACTCTGTGTGCTCTGCAAACCTCAGGGATTCATCCTGAATTTCAAAGTCTCTGCTCAGTTATCTGCAGCCCTCCCGAACTTTCAGCACGTTTTTAGGGTATCTCAGCCATTATTTTGGATTTTTTTTCCCCTGACAGATCATTCATTTCTGTGGCTGAGACCCAAAATCTGCATCCCAAGTGTGGCAAAGGCAAGCAGAGGCACCAGGAGGATGAAAATCCTTTTTCTCCTTGCGGTGACCACAGGAGCAAACCCTTCCCTCTGCCCTAACTCCAACACAAATGGGAGCTGCTCCCCTGCTACACAGAAATATTCCCCACCCTTCCAACCCACTGGAAGAGCACAAGGAAGGATTCACACCCACTGGAGTCTGTGTATTTAAAAAAGTCCAATTCTCTGTGGAAAATAAGGGAGATTTTAACATTTACCCGTTTTTTGTTCCTGCACTCCTCCTGCACAGCAATATTCCCAGGAAGCTCCTCCTTTCTTTGGAAACTCTTAGGAGAAAACAACTTTTTTCAAAAGGGGAGAGATGTCTGATGGGCAGAACTGAGCTCCTCTGACATCCCACTCCTTTTCCATTCCCCAGCTCTTCGGGAATGTTTCCCAGCCTCCTCTCTCCCTCTCCTGAGCCTCCCTTTCTTTTCCCAAACATCTGCTACAAAAATCAGGCTTGTTTAGTCCTGGCTTTGCCCGTGGGAGTCCTTCCTAAGCCTGGTGCAGCCTCGGGGTCCGCCCTGTCCGGGTGTAATCCCATCCCTCCATGAAATTCATCCCGTTAATCCCATCCAGAGCTGGAGCTGCTGAGCCCCGGGGTGGAACGGGATGTCCCGGGAAACTCCGAGTCAGGAATGAGGGAAAACCTCATTGCCATCCAAAGGGGAGCACTGGGTGATGGAGGAACCGAGTGCTTAAAGCTGCTGGGAGGCACCGAGCACCTGCCAGGGCAGGAAAAAAAATATTAAAAAATAAAATAAAATATCAAAATTAAAATAAAATAAAAATATTAAAACAAAACAAACACCAAAAAACCCACCAAAAAAACCTCTTAAAGCAAAAAACAAAAAACCCCTCCAAAAAATAAAAATCCCCCAAACAAAACAAACAAACAAAAAAACCCCAAACAAACCAACAAATTCCCCCGGCTAAAAGCCCCCAAAGCAAAGAAGAAATTTAACCCCCCAAAGATGACAAATTCCCCTGGCTAAAAGCCCCCAAAGCAAAGAAGAAATTTAACCCCCCCAAAGATGACAGGCAGTGCAGAATCCCAGGAAAACAGAGTGGCTGGGATTGAAGGCACCTCTGGAGAGCGTCTCACCCCAGGCTGGATCACTCGGAGCACAGGATCCCACCCTGGACATCTCTGGAGAAGGAGACTCCACAGCAGCTGGCAAACCTTCTCCAGCATCCCAAGGCTCTCCCATCCTCACCTCCATGGGACATTCCACGGGCTGGCTCTGGCAGCCCTGCGGAGCCGTGGGATGGTTTGGGCTGGAAGGGACTTTAGGGACCACAGGGCCTGAGCTGGGCCAAGCTCTGCTGCTCCGGGAGCGCTGGGAAAGGCCAGATCCTCTGGATGGACGAGGCTGCCTTGGGAAGGTCCCAGGTCACCTCTGGGGAAGGCCAGGCTTTGTCCCCTGGGCTGTCACCTGCACAGTGACACAACCCCTAAACAGTGGCACTTCTTCAACACTTCCCCAAACGGATTTTCTCATTATCCATTTACCATGGAGCAATGGATCTGTGGCTGTAATCCCATCCCATCCCATGGATCCCATGGATCCCATCCCATCCCACGGATCCCATCCCATCCCATGAATCCCAACCCAACCCATCCCATCCCACCCCAATCCATGGATCCCATCCCCTCCCAATGATCCCAACCCATGGATCCCATCCCATCCCATCTCATCCCATGGATCCCATCCCATCCCATGAATCCCAACCCAACCCATCCCATCCCATTGGCAGACAGGGAAGAGCTTTGTGACCCTTTGGGATAAGCTCCACTCCAATGAATTCCCACTCCCAATCCCAACACCCCCAGAGATCCCAGCAACTGCTGGGCTGTGCTGATGAAAACGGGAGTTCCTCTGCTGGATCCGGGGATTTAGGAGCAGAACTCCTGTTCCCTCGGGTGCCACGTCCCAATAACTGCGGTCCCCGAGCCAGTGGCACAGTGGCAGCAGCCTGGGGCTGGAGGATGTCCCCTCCTGGCTGGAGAATGTCCCCTCCTGGCTGCAGGATTCCTCTCCTGGCTCATCCCCCACTGCCAGCACGCCCCCAGCCCGGCAGTGCTGCCGGAGCCGCGGCAGTGTTTGTCCTGATCCAATATTTGTCTCATCCCGCTCCTCCCCGGCAGTGTTTGCCTTATTCCCGAGCGGTTCCATCCTGTGTTTGCCAGGCTGGAGTGAGAGGCACGGAAAATCCCGGGAAGGGCGGGCGGCCGAGCCCCAGCCCAACAATTCCCTGCCCAAATCCAGGGGGAAAGGTGTGAATGGCTTTGGGAAGTGTTTTAACACCATTCCCAACGCCAGGACCGGCTCAGCTGGCCCCGGGTTGTCCTCTCCATCTTGATCCTGAGAAATTCCACTGAGGAAAGGACAAACAGCCACCCAGACACGGGATCGGGGTTGGAGGGACATCTGGGGTCGCCTCTGGGGGCAAGGAATGAAGGGGGAAGGAGGAAAAAGGGAAGGAAGGAAAGGGGGAAAAGAGGAGGGGAAAAGGAAAGAGAGAGGAGGATGCAGGAAAGGAAAGAAGGGAGGAAAGAAGAGGAGAGAGAAGGGAGAAAAAGAGGGGAAAGGAGGGGAAAAAGAGGGAAAAAGGCAGGGAAAGATGGAGGAAAGAAGATGAAAAGAAGGGAGGAAAAGGAGGAGAATAAGGGGGAAAAGAAGGGCAGAAAAACCAGGATTTCCCCCTTTGGGTGTAATTTAACACCTTTTACTCTCTCTTTCCCTTCCTCTCATCTCTCTTACTACAAATCATGTCTTTCCTTTCATGCTGAGGACCAGGCTGGAAGGTGGCAGGGAGAATTCATGGACAGAGATGACAAAAAGCTTCTCTCTGGATATCTAAAATACTCCACAATATTCCCAAGCTGGAAGTTCTTTCCGCAGTTTTGCTTGAAATAAAAAAATAATAAATTAAAAAATGTTCAAAAAATCAGCGGTGACCTTAAACCAAGGAAATTGTGCCCATCCCTCCCTCTCCTGCTACGGAGGAGCAGCCCTGGCAGCACGGAGCCCAGGACGTCAGGAATTCACAGGCACCAGCACTTCCAGAAGCCTTCTTGGACAAGGTTTCTGTTTAATTGGCTTAAAAAGCCACTCTTCTCCCACACAGGCTCCTGCAGAGCCATCTGTGCAGGGAATTGGCAATCTGGAGAAGGAGTCTGTGAAGGAATTCGCCCTGCTTGGCGCTGCTGGATGCTGGGGGGAGGAGAATTCCAGAGGTGGTGCCCAGCCGGGACAGCCAGGGCACAGCCAGGGCTCCAAAGGGCACTGGGAATTCCAGGTGTACTGGGAAAGGCCTGGTCCGTGGGCCAGGATAGAGAGGAAACCTACGGGGATGGAGGAGTTGGGCCCTTCCAGGGTAATTGTGGTGAGGAGGTGAAAATTTGCATTCCTCATTTTCTCTTGGAACTTGGGAAGAACAATTAGGAACTTGTGAATTAAGGATGAAATGGGGAGAGTAGCATGGAGAGTTGAAGGAAATGCTTCTGGAGGGCTCTGCCTCACAACTGCTTCATTTCCAGCATTCCCAGGTCCAAACCTCTGCCAAGCAACCGCAGCCTGTGCAGATGGAGCTCCTGCTCAGCACTTCCAGCTGCCCCAGGACAGCAGGGAAAAGCTGAGGGCTGGAGCCAAACCCAGAGAGGAGGATCCAGGGATCTGCCAGGCCTGGGAGCAGAGCACCAGGAGCTGCCAGCATGAACGGGAGGGGCTCACCTGGAGAAGGGAAGGCTCCAAGGAGACCCAGTGCATGTCCATTCCATGCCTCCTGGTGCCACCCTGGGCCCCACCCCGGCCCAAGGCAGGGCGAGTTCCCGACTGCAGCTCTCCAATCCCATCCCTCCCAGGCACAGCAGGGATAACCAAGGGATAACTCAGTGGGGTTCCCTCAGCCAAGCCATCCCCAGCAGGTTTGGAGCTCACTGCATCCCTGATCAGGATTCAGGGCAGAGCCTGAGTCCCTGCTCCCAGGAGTGCCCTCTCCCATTCCCGGGAGCAGGGGGCTCCATGAGAACAACTCACTGCAACATTTCTCATCCTCAGGAAAAGGACTTTCCATGGTACCAACAATTCCCGAGGGCATTCCTGGCAGGGAGTCATCCTTCCAGCAGCATAAATGACTCCAAAGGGGACTCAGCCCTGCAATTAAACCTTTCAGAGCAGGTGAGCACTCCTCCAGGTGAAATCCCGCAGGAACACGGCCTGTGGCACGCGGGGTGCTCACTGAACACACACAGCCATGGCACAGGAGCTCCTCATTTCCCTGGATCTGCCCCACACTCAGCAGCTCCGGCTGATTTGGGATCGGGGCTGCGCTGCCTTCTCACCCTGACACGGTTTTTAGCAGGGTTTAACCACACAGAGCTGATCTGCTCCTGAAGATTTTGGCAGTGGAGTTCTGGCAAACCGTGCTGGGCACGTGGATCCAGCCCCATTGGCATTCCCACTTCTCCCACCTTCCTTTTCCGGGGGGTCCCATGGCTGTGTGGTCCCTCATGGAGCTAGGGGAATGGGGTTCAGGCAGGAAATGGGGTCTTGAGGTTTCTTCAGCCTCAATGACCTGGTTTGGCTTGATTTGGGAATGGAGAAAGGGAAAATAAGAGATGGGAGGCAGGAAATAAATGGGAAATGAGGGGATTTGGAAAAATTCATCAGCAAAAGTAACAAGGAAAGAGTGGGAGAAGCACAGGGAGGGGAGCCCAGGGACTGCACCCAGTAGTCACAGGGGTGGTGAGAAGGAACTGACCCCACAGAGGGGATGAACACAAATCCCAGGACAATCCCCACTGACCCTCTCAGGGATTGCTGGCAGTGTCCTGGATCAGCACCCCAGCCTGGCCAAACCCCCTGAACACAAACCTTGAGCCACAGGGAACAAATCCCAAAGCCCTTGTGTCCCCTGGAGCTGGTGGCACCTGCTCCTGAATCAGGGCAGGTCCAGCCCCAGATCTGACTGTGGCACCCCAGGACAGCTGAGCTGCATTTTCCTCACGTGCCACATTTTTGCAAAACCCTGAAGAGGAGATAAATAAACCCCCATTACTGGCAGGCTCAGCCCCTGGATGAGCACAGGTTGAAGTGCCCGAGTTCCGAGGAGATAACAATTACCAGCAAGTCATTACTTACAAACAGGATAATTTTTCAAGCAAGCCTGAGTGAATCTGCACATTCCCAGCCAGCAAATAGCTTTGAGAACCCTCTGAGCTGGAAAAAACCATTGTGAATCCCGAGCATCTGCTCTGCTCTAAGTGTATTTTAAAAAATATTTGTTTAGGCCGATAATGTAAAGAGGGAGCCACGGCTCTGAGTGTGGCTGAGATGTTTAGCCCGTGGCTAAACAGGATTTTCCTGTTCACAGTTATGATTTCGTGTTTGGCCATAATAAAAAGCCTTGATGAAAAATATAGATGTTCCCAGCGTGAGCACTGTCACATCACTGGTTTATAAATAAACATGGATTACGTTCAAAAGCCTCCCTAAGCACGGTGACCTGGCAGTGCAACGCCTCCCCCAGCCAGCCCTGAGCTCCCGAGGGATGCTGCAGCTGCTCCAGGGAATTCCAAGCTTCCCTGCCCACAGCAGGGGCTAGGAACTGCGGGATCTTTATGGTCCCTTCAACCCCGAACCCTCCCGGGATTCTGCTGGGGAGGGGAACAGCTTTTCTTCCCAAAGCTCGGGAGGAAGTTCTGGGAATAAAACTGCGGGGGTTGGGAGGGTTTGGGAAGGACAGAACACCAGGGATGGTGGAGCTGTCCTGTCCCACCTCTGCAGCCTTTAGTGTGCTCCCACAGAAATAAAAAATGGGGCTGGTGGAAAACAGGGGGAGTGACTTTTTATGTGGGCAGAGAGCGATGGGACAAGGGGGAACGGTTTAAAGCTGGAAGAGGGCAGGGCTGGATGGGAGATTGGGAATCCCTGGCTGGGCTGGAATTCCCAGAGCAGCTGGGGCTGCCCTGGATCCCTGGCAGTGCCCAGGGCCAGGCTGGACACTGGGGCTGCCTGGGGCAGTGGGAGGTGTCCCTGCCATGGCAGGGTGGCTCTGGGTGGGATTTCTGCTCCCTCCCAGCCCAGACCATCTGCAGCCCCTGTGCCCAGGGTTTTGTTGCCTCCCCTGCACAGCCCAGGGAGCACAGCACAGCGTCCCCATCGCTCCTGGGGAGGAATCCCAGCTCTTCCCTGCTCTCCCTCCTTATCTCCCACCTCCACCTTGGCCCAGCTCTCCCCTCCTGGCAGTACAGCCCCACCAGGGCTCATTCCCAGGCCTCCCAAATCCCACCTTCCAACCCATTTCCCCTCCTCCTTCAGGGTGCCTGCTCTCTGCTTGTCACTTCTTTTGCTGGGAAGTGTCATTTGTTTACCTTTTTTTTTTTTCCCCCCAGTGCTGTGAAATGATGGCTCCAGCACCAAGGTGCTGGTAAATGACAACCTAATGGCCAAGCTGAGTGTGCTCTAACAGTAAAAGAAAGAAATCACTAATCAAAGTCTCTCAAATTATATGGAATACTGACAGCTTTTTATGCTGTTTTAATTAAGTACACTGTAATTTAAACCACTGAACCATAACAACCCAACGTTTAGTGTTATATCCCTGGGAGAACTTTAAAAATATGCATAATTCTGCCTGCGAGGTAATTGAGGGATATTTTTGGGGTGGTGGGGGTAATTAAAGGTTATACAGGAGAGTAATAGGAATTTTACTCGGGTGCTGATGGTGTCGGCAGCAGTGCTAAAAGCTCCTCGGGAAGGTGATTCCTGTGCCCAGCTGAGGGTCCCCCCCTGATTTTGGGGGCTCGGGAAGGGCCCTGGCAGCTCCTGGAGCCCTGAGGGGCTCCTCTCCTGGCATGGGCACCTCCCCTGGCCCCAGGAGCAGGGGGACGAGGGGAAGGGATGGATTTGTGCCCAGGGGCAGCTCAGGGATGGCTCTGCCCTGGCTCAGGGCCCTGTGCTGGGGCACGGACGGCGGCCTTGGGGGGATGAGGATGGAGGAGCAGGAGGGGAGGAAGGCAGCCCTCGGCTGTCCCAGAGCAGGACGGGTCTCCCAAGCCCTGGTGAAGTGTGCTGGGGGATTCCAGAGCCACCCGGAGAGCTCCTGCCTGGCTGCAGAGGAGCCAGCCCAGCCCCGCTCCCCTGGGCAGGGAGGGACAGCAGGGCTGGGGCGATGGGGACGCCAGAGGGCAGGGACTCAGCCCCGGCTGTCCCACAGCAGAAAAGGGTGTTCCAGGCACCCGTGGCGAGTCCTGGGACATTCCAGAGGCACACGGGGATCTGCCTGGGCACAGAGGAGCCAGCCCAGCCCAGCTGCAGGGCAGGAAGGACGGGGGGGCTCCGAGCCCGGGCACCCTCGGAGGGGTCGGAGGGGCAGCGCTTGCCCCACTCCGAGGTGCTGGCAGCCCCCAAAGCTGCCGGGCTGCAGAGCTGCAGCTGCCACGGGATGTACAGCGAGATTCAATGTGAAAAGTGGAAGATAATGTGCTCGCACACTAATGGGCACTGAACTAGACACAGGCTCATTTTTCACATCATGTCATCTCTAAGGTTTGAATAAAAAGTAATGGCGAGAATGAGCCTGGATCTATCTCAGACATTATCATTTGCCTCCTCAGTTTTATTTGTGTTGACTTGTACAGTCTCAGGAGCTGACAGTGTGCGGGCCCCCGGATCAGTGTGAGTGATAATACACAGCACATTACACTGCTGGTGACAGCTCCTGTTCCCCGCGCTGGCATCTGAGCGCCGCGCATCTCCCTCCGTCAGCTCAAATGCTGCCAGCTGACAGCAGACAGGAGCTCACCGAGGGGACATCACAAACCCTGTCTGTTATCATTTCACCACATAAACTGCAGTTTCCAGGGGATCTTGTTCGGGAAATTAGTGTCAGTCAAACTTTGGGGGATTTTTTTTTTTTTTTTTTCCCCTCTCTCTTTCAGAAGATAAATAGCTCCGGCAGAGGGGCTCTGTTTGTGCTGCTGCACAATCAAAGCCTGATTTGAAATTGTGGAGGGGGGGAAGAAAAAAAAAATCACCGTTTTAAAAATAATAATCCTCTTTTTGTGGCGAGGATAAAGGCGACGCTTCAGCCTTCATCTGAGCATGACTAAACAGCCCCGTGGCTCACAGCACTTTCAACACAGCAATACAATAATTTTTTACATCAGATCAGTAATTTTTCCTCTCAAAACATCTTAGATTTCCTCACCAGCCAACAGCCTGAATCCAAAAAGTTGCTGAAGCCGTCGCATTCAACTATAAATTCCTATAACCTGAGACTTCTCAGCTGAACCCTGCACGCTCGGCCCCACAGGCACAATGCTTAATTAAGTGTAATATCCTTATTTAAGGCAGGCAGTCTCTGTAAGCCTGGTAAGTGTTCCAGAAATTATTTTCAGAGATTTCTTAGCTACAGGAATGTACAGGGGAGGAAAAAAATATTACCAAGATAATCTACAGTCTCCAGAGGATCCCTACCTTCCCGAGATATGCAAAAAGGCCCAATTCTTTTGTTTAACCTGGGAGATAATTCGAAACCTGCAGCTAATGAATCCCAGGGGGTCACAGGGGGTTTGGATTAAGCTCCAATTTGCTAATCCTGCTGCTGGAGGTGGGGGAGGATCCTGGCAGCCCATCCATCCATCCATCCATCCATCCATCCATCCATCCATCCATCCCCTGGACTGGAGCACACTGGAGCTGCTGCTGCTGGGGGGTCCTGCCCAGGCCCCTCGGGATGGGACAGCAGCAGGGCAGCTCCAGTGACAGCCAGTGCCAGCCAGTGACAGCCCAGTGCCAGCCAGTGCCATCCCAGTGCCAGCCAGTGCCATCCCAGTGACATCCCAGTGATATTCCAGTGACATCCCAGTGCCATCCCAGTGCCATCCCAGATGAAATCCTATCCCAGTGATATCCCAGTGCCATCCCAGTGACATCCCAGTGACATCCCAATGCCATCCCAGTGACATCCCAGTGCCATCCCAGTGACAGCCAATTCCAGCCAGTGCCATCCCAGTGCCAGCCAGTGCCAGCCCAGTGCCAGCCAGTGCCATCCCAGTGCCAGCCAGTGCCATCCCAGTGACATCCCAGTGATATTCCAGTGACATCCCAGTGCCATCCCAGTGCCATCCCAGTGCCAGGGATGGCTGTGGGGATGGTCCCACCTGGGACAAGCAGCAGGGCAGCTCCCAGTCCCATCCCAGTCCCTTCCCAGTCCCATCCCAGTCCTTTCCCAGTCCCATCCCAGTCCCTTCCCAGTCCCCTCCCAGTGCCAGGGCTGGAGTGGGGTTGTTCCCACCTGGCTGCCAGCACCCAGCACTGAGGTTCCCAAAGCTGCTGCAGTTCCCCAGACCCACTGAGCTTCTTTCCTTACACTTCCCACAAATGCCCCTTTCAGATCCACCACCATTCCCAAGCCCTTGGACCACAATCTGCCAGTCCTGGCAGCTGCTTCCCCCGGAATTTCGGCTGCTCCTGCTGTAAGGAAGTGCCTCAGCTGGCTGAAGCTGCTGGGAGGGTTTAATCCCTGCTCTGAATTCCCTCTGCCCCCTGTGTGAGAAGACGCCACAAGCCACAAAAAATGGGAGACACCCAAGATTCAGCCCTGGCTCTGCTTTGGTGGGATTGCTTCTTCAAAGGAACTCCCCCAGCCTGAGTTCCTGGTTCCCAGTGCCAGAGGGCAGGGCTGGATGGGAGATTGCGAATTAGGAATTCCTAATTGCTCCTGGCAGGGTGGGCAGGCCCTGGCACAGGTGCCCAGAGCAGCTGGGGCTGCCCCTGGATCCCTGGCAGTGCCCAAGGCCAGGCTGGACACTGGGGCTGGAGCAGCCTGGGACAGTGGCAGTGTCCCTGCCTAGCACAGGATGGGATGGGATTTAAGGTCCCATCCAGCCCAATCCATTCAGGATTCCATGACTGTGAGTGCTTGGATGAGCTGCCACAATCTGTGCCCACACAGGGACACTGCGACAGACAGGACAAGGACACAAAATCCAAATAACTCAGAACCACTTGCTCTGCCTGTTGGCTTCCCTCATTCAGCTCCTTCACCCGTCCTGCCTCCGGCCCCTCTTCCCCACCAGGCTCACCCAGACAAAGAGGGAGAAGCCCCAAACAATCCGGAGTGGGATTCCACGAGTCCCCGTCCCTGGGGGAAGCTCTGCTGCTATTTAGCTGATTGCAATTTCTCATCACAGCAATTCTCCCCATCATCATTATCAGTACAGCAATCAAACACAAACAGGAGCTGGGGCTAAATGAGACAGGGCTGGGTAATGAAATAATTGCTGTGCTCGGCAGCCCAGGGACACTCCCAGCCCCCAGATCCCGCCCTGCTCCCGGCGTGCCAGGGACACGGAGCTCCCCGTGTTTGGCACCAGCCTGGACACTCTGCAGCCATCAGTCCTGCCCTGCCCACGGCACTGGGGAGATCCCAGCTCATCTCGCTGGGAATTTCCTTTGGAGCCTTCAGTTTGGAAATATGTACCAGCCAAAACCTATATTATTATTATTATTAATATTATTATTATTATTATTATTATTATTATTATTATTATTATTATTATTGTTGTTGTTGTTGTTGTTGTTGTTGTTGTTGTTATTATTATTATATTTTATTTTATTTTTATCATCATCATCATCATCATCATTATTTTGTTATTATTTCTATTGTTATTATTATTACTGTTATTCTCTGCCTCACCCAAGCAGGGATCTCCCTTTCCCCCGAGGGAGCAGCCCTCCTTGACAATGCTCACACCCAAATGTCTTGGCAGGGGATAAATGTGGAGAAGAATTGGTCGTATTTCTGGAGGTTTCAGGCAACACAGGATTCAGCATTGCACCTGATTTTTAATTTGATATATTTGCAAATATATAAGTATATAAATATATATATATATATATATATAAAATTTATATTTCCAGTGGTCCCCGTGTTCATTCCCTGCTCTTCTCAAGGAGTTGTTTCTCCCAATATTCTGGGGTGTTCAGTGTCCACATAAACTTTTTTTATAAATTAAATGTCTTTGACCAAAGTGGGATCCACTGGGATCTCCGGGATCTCCCTAGTGCTGTTTATCCTGGTGCATCCCAACATTTCCATCCCCATCCTTACCTCAAACACCCCAGAGCCCCCTGAGGCTCCCAGGATGAGGGATTAAGGTGAATTTCAGGCTCTGATCAACAAAGCACTTGAGGAAAGGCTTCCCTTCCCAGAAAGGGGATCTGTCTGCAGGAAAATCAGGAAATGTTACGGGTTTGGCTTTTTGGGGTGCTGGGAAGCACCGAGCAGTTCTGTGTGTGTATCCACAGAGATGTGGAGGGATAGACAATTCCTAGAGATGAGAGGTAATTGAGAGGCTGATGAGAGATAATTGACAGATCAATGAGAGATAATTGATAGATTGCTGATAGAATACTGATAGGCCATCAGCTGTCTATCAATTGTGCATCAGTTGATAGACAGACAACTGATCCACGATCGATAGATGGATAATCTTCCCTCACACTGTGTGATTTTTCTCCCACCTTTGAGAAGGAATTCCCAAAATTCAGAGTGAACTCTCAAACTCATATCCCAGTTTAAGAGGAGAGAATTCCCTGTTTCCAGAATTCCTGTTTTGCCGCCAGGTAGGATCCTGCCCCCCAGCACAGCACCTCAGTGAGGTGGTTTGGGAGCAAAGCCACCCTGGTGTTCCTCTGACCCACCCAGGCAAAGGTCAGCATGAATTCCCCGGAGCTGAGCCGCGGGACCGTGCTGGGACACGGATGGATCGGGAGTGGAGGCACCCGGAGAGCCCCCGGCCTGTGCTGACCCAGCGGCTGCACCTCTGGGCTCGGGCAGGGACACGAGGGGTGCTCGTGGCACAGGCAGGTCGTGCCCAGGGTGATTCAGCAATGAAAACACCTGAACAGAAATACAGACCCGCGTCCACGCCCTGCAGGACAAAGCACGCGGACAAACCCGGTGTCAACAATCCGCGCCTCCCGCCGGGAATTCTCCAGCCCCAGATTCGCTGGGAGCACCCAGCCCTCGGGATGGGGCTGGAAATCAAGGCTCAAGGCAGAACGTCCCACCCGGAGGGGCCTTTCCTCCCCGGGCAGCCCCACGCGGGCGGCCGCGGGGTAAACGCGGCGCGCGTTCCGCGCCCCGGCGCTGACAGCGTTATTTCCACAGGCAGCGCGGCTCAATCAAACCTCAAACTCCAGCACCGCCGTGCCGAGCCCGGCCGTAAACCCCCAAAATTATATAACACACATGTTTTTATGCTTTGCCAATTACAGCTGGAATAGGGACTGTTTGTTTCAGCCCCTCTCAAAATGAGGCGAGGATGGGAAAACAACCTATTTTCCTTATTAGGTTCAGGAGTCAAAGGACTCAGCCAGGAGCCGCAGGCTTCAAGAGCATAGAAGATTAAGACATATATTGGATTCATGATGGAGGGCACAAAGTTCATTTTCAAAATAAAACAGAATTTTATTCATATTCCTTTTAAAATTCAGATTGCCATTTGCCAGCTGACCTGTGACATGGCAGCAGTGTATTACATTTTCAATGAGCAGCCTGTCTGGAGCTGGCAGGAGAGGAAACTGCTTCCTGGTGGAGTTTTTTCACCACCCTTAAATAGTAAGAATTTGTCGGGATTGTTGTCAGTAATGGGAGACGGTGCAAACAGGGACAGGGCAGCATATTTATTTTTAATAAGGCAACATGCAGAATAGCAAAGTCCCTGGCATTATGCACCGAATAGGGCTGAAAAAATAGAAAGAAAGGAGAAACCGGAGCTCGGTTGCAATTTGTATGTGGAAATCAGGGGTGGAAATACTTGGCAGATACATTGAAAATCAAAACAAAAGCAGAGCAGGGGGGAAAAAAATCCGCATCTATATTAAAAACTGAAATGCAAACGCAGTCGGCAGCGAGTTTGTGGAGAGCGCGAGTCAAGCCAAGGGTTTCTCTAGCGAGGAGCGAGATTTATGGAGCTCGCCATCTGTCAAAATTAGATTACAAAAGGCACATATGCAAAGATACACCACGCCTGATTTTCATATATATTAAACCCTGCAACTCCTGCGGAAAAATGAGGCTCCGCACGCGGCGGCGCCCGAAAGCTCCTGCGGCCAACTTTGGGGCTTTGCTGGGATTGTGCCACCGCAGGGACAGAGGGGGATGTCCTGCAGGGTCTGGAGGTCCAGCCCCATGTGGGCCTGGGTGTGCAGCTCCAGGAACACCCAAAATGCAGCACCCGGGCTGGAAGGTGCCCGCGTGGAGGGAGGGATGGAAAGGGGACGTGGCACACGCTCAGCCCAGCCAGGTGGTGACGCCGCTTTGGGGTGTGAGCCAACAGAGAGAAGGATGACACAGAACCCTCTTCCAACCCATTTTCCCTCAAGGCAGGCTCCAAGCCCCCATTTCTGGGTGACACAGCGGGATTCCCAGTCCCTCCCAGTCGCACACCAATTATTTGTGTATGAGGTGCCTTTTGTCCCTGCAATCAAAGCCCGAGTACAAACCACGCCGCTCTCCTGATAACTTAATCAAGGACTCTCTGCTCCAATCTACCTGTAGATAAAACCCAGGGTGTATTTTGACACGGAGAAACAAATCCACTTAGGGCAGGTGAATTAGCTAATCATCATCTCAGCACCAGCACGGCTCGCGCTCGGCGCGGGGATGCTGCTGAATATCAATTCTGCCCGCGCCGGATCGCAGCCTGGCCCTGCCCCGGCTCTCTCATGTGAGCCATGTTAACCCGCACTAGGGAAATCCTCTCCTGTTGACAATGGAGGAGCAGGAGAAGCAATTTTGTTGGCAATCTATTTCACTTTGGAACAGCTGAGCTCCGAGGCGGAGCGCTCCGGAGAGAGCTGGGGTGCAGGGCAGGGAAGGGACGCTCAGCCCCGCTCCTGGGTGTTGGCAGAGCTGGCATCGGTGCCCGAGCTGTTCCAGGATGGAGGTTTTCCATCAGGGACTACACGGGCTGTGACATTTCTCATGGATTTTACCCCAATATCTATTTTCACTCCAGTCAAAGGGGTTTAATTGACCACAGTGTCACCTCACAGCTGTTCATGAGATCCACTAACAGGTAGAAACACTGAGTTCTAAATATGACAAAAATATAAAAGGAAAAAACACCCCTTCTCTTTTTTCTGCAGGATCACTGCATTTCAGATCCTAATATTTTTTAATTCCGGTTGGTTCTCATTTCACATTTAGTCCCAATTTAGAACATAAAACATTTTGAAACACCAACCCGCAAAGCCGTGCGTTTACTTTGTACCTTAATTTATAAAACTGCCTGCTGCAAGGTGCCGAGGCCGGTCGGGTATTAAAATAATAATTAATATTAACAGTGTTACACCACTGCTCAATGCCACGGCCACTCTTTGCATTAATCATAAGAAGAAATCCAGGCTGCTCGGGCCATTCCCAGCATTTCAATGGATAACGCTGCCTAGGAAGGGCCTCGGGCTCTGCAAGCACCCCCAGCCGTGGGTGGGCACCTTGGGTGATGCCAGCACCGTGCCTGCTCCTCCTGGGAGGAGCCACACCTTGGGAACGTGGAGGAGAGGAACCCAAAGCCGAGAGAGGAGCTGAGCAGCCACGAGGGCTGAGCGAGGAGCGGAGCCGCCGCTCGCTCGGCTCTGCCTCCCAAACCCGCTCCTCGTTGGGCATAAAATACAGGCTCCTTAATTGGTGTGTGCTTCTCCAACATGTTTTTAATGAAAAGGCGGCACATAACTCTCGGTTTGTTGGCTGGCAGAGCCCAATTTACAAAAGTGGGAGTGCGAGATAAGAACAGAGTACATCTGCAGCGCAGGCTGTGCAATGAATCACGCCGTGCCAGAGTTGAGCAGAATATAATTGAGTCCAACATCTCTGAGCACTTTCACCATAATTAATGATAATCTGTAACAGAGGAATCTGAGATTCCAGTTCAGAGAACTGTTTAATTAGGCCAAGTAATGAAAGCAGCAGCAGTACAAGAATATGGCCTGCCTCATGATTAATGATTCATGCTACCGAACACAAAAGTGCCGCGCCGTTAACTCCAGCGGGGCTGCGGCGCCCTGGCATTTACCGAGGGGCTGCGGCACGGCCGGGCTCGGGATGGAGCTGCCAGCAGCCCTTCTACCCACAGCACAACCCGGGATGCAAAGGTAACAGCGTCCCCTTTGTCCCCCCTTTGTCCGGGGGGCTGGCACGGAAACGCGGGCTCGGCCTGGCCTTCAGCGTCAGGGAAGGTCTCCCTGCTCAATAATTAATATCCTCACTTCTGAAGTTGGGCACGCGGCGCTGTTTTCCCTCCCTGCGTGGCTAACACGGACAAGCCCCGGTGAGAGGACGTGCTCTGGGTGCAGCTCCAGACACGCTCACGGACAGATCCGTACAGACACGCTCGGCTCACCGGGAGGAAAAACAGCTCAGCTCACAAAGTGTGAAATGTACAAAGGAAAGGGGGAAAAATAAAAAAAAAAAAGATGAAGAGTGGCAAGTTTTTTGCAGGCTTCCACTTTTGCTGGGTCAGGGTGCAAAATGTAGAGCAATTTGACACGGAATTGCCCTGGAAGTGTAAGGGACATGACAAAAGAAGTGATAAGACTGCCTGGGGCTTTAACTTACAAGCCAGCAAATTACATGGGTTTTATGTGACTATTTAGTGCTCTTTTCAATGAAACAAGGAGTCCTACTTATGGTGGGCCCTGCAGAAGGCCCGGTACATATGCAGGGTGTGAGATGAGACCATTTTCCAGAGGGCCATGTTCCCTAATGTCTCCATTCCTCCCCAGATTAGGGCTCCTTGGGTGCCTCTTCAGGCTCAGCACCCAGCATGACAAATGCCCCTGCAGGGACATTATCTGCTCTCTGCCATAATGGGCCAGCATTTCCACCGTCCTCCTGCCTGGGGGACCCCCTGCCCTGTGCCTCAGCTCCCCCTCTCCCCCTCCCTGGCACACACAGACTCCTTCAGCTCCATCCTCGGCCGCAGCTCGGGACACCGGGGCTCCAGGGGGGCTTCAAAGGGGATGTGAGACTGCTGGGGGGAATCAGGATGGGAGGCACAACATCCAGAGCTGGAAGGGACCCACAGGATCATGGATCCCTGCGCAGACACCCCGAAATCCCACCCTGGGCACCCCTGGTGTCCAAACCCTCCTGGAGCTCCAGCAGCCTCGGGGCTGTGCCCATTCCCTGGGCAGTGCCAGGCTCTTCCCCCAGGGGAAGAGCCTTCCCCAAAATCCAGCATCCTCTGGGGAAGAGCCTTTCCCAAAATCCAGCCTCCTCTGGGGAAGAGCCTTTCCCAAAATCCAGCATCCTCTGGGGAAGAGCCTTTCCCAAAATCCAGCCTGACCCTGCCCTGGTACAACTTCACACCAGCAGTGATAAACCACTGACCACTACAAGATTTTATCAGCACATTTCCCTGAGGAAAAAAAAAAAAATCTTAAAGAAAACCCCACCTAAAATGGAGGAGAACAGAGGTGCTTAAATTATAACGTCAAATGATGAGCGTGGCAACTTGTGAATCTTTAATGGACATTTTAAAGAGCTCATAAACTTCGGGGCGAGATTCCAGAGGCTCTGGAGCTGTCAAACGCCCCTCAGCTGTTTTACAAAGACACACTGGGAACCTCAGAGCAGGGAGTTCCTTATCTGTGGAAGGAAAATCCCGAGGGAGGCAGGAGGAGGAGGAGGAGGAGGCTGTGACTGGGGCAGCAGCGTGGCTGCGTCCTGCCTCACTGATCCCTGGTGTTCTCTGAAGGTGTTACTGCCAAGACAGAGAAGGGAAATTCGGTAGGTGCTAAACTAAAGTTAAATTTTCCAAAAGACCTTTGAGGAGGTTTCACTGAGCACAAACCTGCAGATGCATCCAGGGCCAGCCCAGCCTGGAAGAGTTCAGGGGATGCCAAGCAGAGCAGCTCTGGACACCAGAGGAGCAGTGAGGGGCTTTGGGGCAGCTCCCAAACCCCAGAGGTGCTGGCTGCAGAGCCAGCAGGGGCATGGGGACACCAGGAAGGGTCCCAGGGAGGGGACAGTGCCATGAACACCAGGCAGGGTCACAGCAGAAGCGCTCAGTGACTGCTCAGCCTTGTCCTGGGCTGCTCAGGGCACCTGCCCCATTCTGCATGCAGGGCATTTTTAAGGAATCTCTCCCTTTTCCTGTTCACATTCCCATTTGTAAGGGGCACCAGTGGCTCCTGCTTCCCTGCTGCTAATTAAAGCAGGGATCAGCATCACAAGAGATCAGAAAGGAGGCAGCAGCAGCATCCTGGAATGTTCGAGGCTGCCACAATCCACCCTGTTTTATAACCTTCCCTGCATTTCATTAGCAAGTGATTTTAATATTTAAATTAGAGGGGCTTTGCTGTCTCTGGAAAGATCTCTGTGCTCGTCATCACTGTCAGCACCAATCCCTGCACTCCCTGCAAGCTGGCCATGGACATTGCTGCAGATGGAACTGAGCTGCTCCAGGGTTCAGGGGGGAAATGTGGAGATGATATTGCTGCAGGAAGATTTGTCAGCTAAAGTTAGCATCCCTAATTTTTTCCCCATCATCAGCCCAAGAAAAATTAGCCTGGTGACGTCTGGCCCCGCAGAGAAAATAAACAGAGAAGGAAGTGTTGAAATCAGCTGGTGCTTTCCATGTCCTGAGCCTAACACTGATTTATTTTGGGGCTCTCCAGAAGTCTCATGCAGAGTTTGAGGCTCAGGCCAGCGGGAGATGGGGACAGGGAACCTGGCCGGGCCCTTGGTGGAATTCCAAACATGGCCAGGGTTTTTCTTTGAAGTGCCTTTAAAAGTTATGCAGAGAGGGAAAAACTCCACAAAACCTAATGGCTGGAAATGTTATCCCAAAGCTCCAGCACATGAGGAGGGAGGGAATGAGATCCTGCTCTCTCTAAATACCAGCAAGGGCTGCTCCAGAAGTGGGAATCACAGCAGAGAGAGAGGCTGAGGAGCATTAAAATGCTGAACAAACCTTCAGGCTGCACCTGAAACCTGGGACAAGAGACACCCTGAGGGGCTGGAGCGTGTCCAGGGAAGGGAACGGGGCTGGGAAGGGCTGGAGAATCCCTGAGAGAGCTGGGAAGGGGCTGGAGAATCCCTGAGGGAGCTGGGAAGGGGCTGCAGAATCCCTGAGGGAGCTGGGAAGGGGCTGGAGAATCCCTGAGGGAGCTGGGAAGGGGCTCAGCCTGGAGCACAGGAGGATCCCCAGGGATCTTTTCCCTCTCTGGAATTCCCTGCCAGGAGGGCACAGCCGGGGGGGTCGGGCTCTGCTCCAGGGAACAGGGACAGGAGCAGAGGGAACGGCCTCAGGCTGGCCCAGGGCAGCTCAGGGGGCATTTTGGCTAAATTCTTCCCCTGAAAGGGCTGGAATCCCCACTCCTGGAGGGATTTCAGGGCCCTGTGGATGTGGCACTGTGCTGGCTGAAGGAACTCTTTGAAGTCCATGTGCTGAGAAGACTTTTCCCAGCCAAGCCATCACACGGGTCTGCCTCCCTGGCAATGCTTGAGCTCCCTCCCCGGGCTGCTCTCCAGCCTGTCCCACCTGAGCCTCAGCAGCAGCTCCAGGAGTCCTGCCCGTGGCCCAGACCCGGGATCCAGGGCTCCATCCGGGGCTGGTGGAGCCCTGGTGCAGGGAGGGCACCCTGCTGCCCGGCTGGGAGAGCAGCAGGGCTGCAGATCCATCTGCAGGAGCCAAACAAACTCCAGCAGTGCCTGGGACTGACTAATGCCACCCTCGGAACAGCTGGATTTATTGACTTTGCAGAATCAATAGCTATTTTTATTAATCATCTTTAGATAGCAGGATGCTCCTACTATATCTCTTTCAGTGACTAATACAATAAATTTCCCCTTTTGATGTTCCCTGACATTTGAGCAAATTAAATGGAGCATTAAATATGATCCTCTTTGGGACAAAAGTGGGCAGAATCATTTGTGACTACTTTATTAACTGTTCTGAGAGCACTGGCAGCACCTTCCAAAGTGCTGTTCAGCATGCCATGTTTATTATTATTTAAATTTTCCCCAGCACTGCTATATTACTATGGATCAAATGGTTTTAAGTTGGGTGAAATGGAAATATTTCCATATTTCCTTTTATTTTGAACATGGCACCAGCTGAAGGGCAGGGGTCCATCTTTGCTTGGTGCATTACAGGCAATATTTAAGGTATTTTTGCTCTTCAAGTGGATGACAACCCTTAAAAAGTTTACACTTAAGTAATTTTGTTGTGAAATAGTGAAGATAATCTTTTTAAGAGGTGATTGCATAAGAATTATTGTTTTATTGTGAAAAAGCAAACCCAGTTTTCACGCTCAGTCAGACGATCAATTAAATAATCCAGCCAGGAAAACTGGACAGGGGGAATTCCCCAGAGTGGGGGTCCCTGAGCCCCACGCAGACCCCAGGAAGGTCCCCGTGGCTCCTGGGGTGTTTCTGATGCACAGACAATGCTTTGGCAGTGACCATCAGCTGTTCCTGCACTCCAATCTCCAAATAACAGTCAAACCAAACCAAGCCCCCTGGACATTCCCTGGATCCATCCTGCAGGGAGCGTTCCAGGGGGAGGCAGGGAGGCGATCACCGAGCCCAGGGGTCGCTCCTGTCGCTCAGCTGGTGATGCACAAGCCATCCCCTGAGCCCCCGGTGCCTCCTTTCTGCCCTGCTGCTGCCAGCTCAGGGCTGCCCGGCTCTCCCAGACTGGGAGCAGAATCCCAGCATCTCCGCGGGAGCCGGGCAAACATTGGAGTTTCAGATTAAGGAGATAAGCAGCAATTGACACAAGATAAGAACCCCCGGAATTTCACCGCCAGGCCCTCACGGAGCCCGGCAGGAGCTTGGATTGGAGCTGGAATATGAGGAGGAATTGCAGTTCCCCCCCCTCCCCGAGCGACGCAGGTGAGTTAGCACAGAGCTCAGCTCCTAATTAGCCCTGCAGAGGAACTAATTAACCCAGGCTGAGCCTTGTCTCAACACAAGCCTGCCTTTCCCAGCATCCAGGAGTGCCAAATGGGAGCGGGCAGTGCTGGGGGTGGATGGGTACCCAGGAGGGCTCAGCTGGGTGGCACAGGGCACTCCTGGCACTGTCCCTGCATCCAGCCTCTCCTTCTGCCTTTGGGGAGCACCCAGAGCCATTTCTGGGAAGAGATGTCCCACAGCAGAATCCCGGGATTACTGGAAAAGCCTCCCAGCCCATGGAGTCCAGCCTCTTTCCAACGCCCACCCTGTCCCCACCCAGAGCCCTGAGTGCCACCTCCAGGAATTCCTGGGACACCTCCAGGGGTGGGCACTCCAAACCTCCCTGGGCAGTCCCTTCCAGTTTACAACAACCCTTTCCATGGGGAAATTCCTGCTGATGTCCAAGCTGAGCCTGGCCCAGCCTGAGGCTGTTCCCTCTCACCCTGTCCCTGGCTACAGCAGGCCATAAACCAATTTTTCTACACATTCTCCAGTGATGAAATGCTATTGCAGGAAACAGCAAATAATAATTTAAAAAAATTTGCCAAGATTTATTCCTTATTGGGAAAAAGTACTGAGGGGGGAAAAAAAAAGTCCCAAGTTAATGGGAATTAGCTATGCAAGTCCAATTTTTTTTTTAATAACGCAATGTTAGTTTTCCCAAGTATTTCCTTTTATTATTGCCTTCATAATTAAACTAAGAGAATCAGGTATCTGGATAATAAAAATAACAGATTGAAACCTCTACTCTTGCCTGCTGCAGTTTCCTTCCCTAGGACTGACCCTGAGCCAAGTGGTCCCAAGGATGCTCTGAACTGGTGAGGAGAGGAACAGCCACAGCACCTGAGAAGGTGGAAGTGCCTAGACACCCCAACAGTTTCCATTTCTATGTAATTTTTCATATTTTAGCATTGGGAAAGGAAACAAAAATGAGGAAGAACTGGTTTCTGCCTGTTGGAAGAGGACGGGGAGGAGAACCTGAGGCTCTTCCCAATATCAGAGAGTGCCTGAAATGAGCTTTGTGCAATAAGCCCAGCCATGTCACCAGGCTCCTCTCAGACGATCTGAAGATTAAAGGCTCTATTCCTGGAGGGTTCCCGTGGCATTTACTCAGGGATTTTGATCAAGCTTTATGTGATGGGCTACCTAACACACCTCTCCCAACCTTAAGAGCTAACAGGAATTTGGTATCTCTCAACATGGATTTCTCGCTGTACTGGGGGATATTTGGCAAACATCTCGAGACTGTAGCCAGGCACAGGCAGGAGGGAAAATGAAAGAAGGGGAGAAAAGTGGCCAAAGAGTCAGAGCAAACACTGAGATTTGGAGGCAAAGTCTCTATGAATACAGAGCTGGGGTGGCTGTTAAATCCCCAGTTTAACTGAGGGGGTGGAATTTTCCAGGCAGGAGAAGATTTTCCATGGCTCATGTCCATGGTGTGCTTGGCCTGGGCACCAAACCAGCACCAGGGCCATGGCAAGGGTGGGATGTGGTGGAAATCCAGCAGTGTGCTCAGAGATCCCTGTGCCACAAAACTCCACGGAAACCTACCAGGAAATAGAGGTGGGACAAAGAGTTGAGGTTACCAGACCATCAAATGCTTGTTACAGCCTCACCCAGCCCTGCACAGGGCCCACAGCACCCCAGAAACTCCCCTTCATGTTGGGGTGATCAAAACCCAACCCGAACTCCAAACCCACTCCAGGGTGTCCCTGCCCTTGGCAGGGCTTTGGAACGAGATGCTCTCGAAGGTCCTTCCCAATCCAAACCATTCTGTTTCTATGAACAACCAAAACACCCCAACACAAACCCCAAACCAAAACAAACACCCCACAACAACAACAATCCGCCATCTGACACTTGGCACTGGTGCACAAGAAGACAATCCAAAGGATGCTGAATAAAGAACCAAGAACATTGGCAGCAGGAAAAGAGATTTCCTGGCAGTGAAATTTTTCCTGCCTTTGTGACAGGAGCCACCATGGCCTCTGTGTCACCAGAGCTGCCGTCTGCAGGTAAATATCCGGATTTTTTTTTTGGGTTTCTCAGCACAGCTGCGAACAACAGGTGGGTGTGGGCAGGCCTGGGGCACAATCCCCTCCTCAACACAACAAAAACCCTTCCCAGCACAGGGATAACCATCCTAAAGGCCTAAAACCCACTGCAGTTACAAACCCATCGACAGAGACGTTTGCTGGTAGCCGTGGAGAGAAAAGCAGGGCCCCACAGCTGAGGGAGGAACCACGGACAGGGTTTATACTGAGCCGGGCTTTGCTAGGCCAGGCTGCCAGGGCCCCACAGCTGAGGGAGGAACCATGGACAGGGTTTATACTGAGCCGGGCTTTGCTAGGCCGGGCTGCCGGGGCCCCACAGCTGAGGGAGGAACCACGGACAGGGTTTATACTGAGCCGGGCTTTGCTAGGCCGCATGGGCCTGCCTTGGGCGGTGGGGGATCTCAGCTAGGAGGATTCTCCTGGGCTCTGGGGAGACTTAAAACCTGAGAGCCACCGTCTGAAAGCCACCGTCTGATGTGACAGCCATCATCCCCCACCAGCGGCCGGGGCTGCGCGCACCCGCGTCACCGGGGCCAGCCCACGGAGGTGCCACCTCACTGTGACACACGGCACCAGGGGTGAAAGGCACGGCACGAGGGGTGAAAGGCACATGTTTGAAATGGTGCCTTTGTCGCTGCAGTTGAGAGGAAAAGTGGCTTTAACCTCAGTCCCAGGCAGTGGAGCTGCAGCGGGATGGCGCAGCGTGTCCAGCCCAGGGCAGGGCTCATCTCCTGGAGGGGTTTGCCACAGGAATGCTGCCCTGCTGGAACTGCAGGAGGCTACAAAAGCCCCGGGGGTCACCCCAAGCCCAGAGCCGGGCGGGGCAGAGGCCTTCCCTCCCAGGAGCCAGGCTGGAACCTTTGAGCTGCCCCGTTCCAAAGCAGAGCGGTTCCTGCAGGTCAGGAGCATCAGCTGCAGGGGCCACTTCACCCTGGCAGCTTCAGGAGTGCTGCAAGAGCCATTCCCAGCTGCAGGCACAATCCTGGGAGTCTCCGACAGGGCTGGGAATGCACAAACCCCACGGGAACCCCAGGGCTCCAGCATCCATCCATTACAGCAGGGATATTTCCTCTTTTCCCCCATTTTTTCCCCAGTATTTCCCATTCCTAACAGACTGGTTGCACTGGGACGCTTTGGAAGGGGGAGCTAGGGCACAATCCTCTCCTAAACAAAAACCCTTCCCAGCACAGGGATAACCACCCTAAAGGCCTAAAACCCAGTGCAAACACATCAATCCATCTTCCTATATCCAGGAAAATGCAGCAGAGGAACTTTTACCTTCTCCTCTGGAGCAGGCTTGGAAAGCAGCGCAGGAGCTGGGGCTGTGCTCGCCTGGCAGCTCCAGGAGGCAGAGATGGAGCAGCTCCTACTGCTGGAAAAGCCTTGGGAAGGGCAGCACCAAACACCCCAAAGGGTGGGGAGGGATGAGGGGGAAAATATCAGAGGGAATCCAGGGACAGGTGATCCCTGGGAGGGTGGAGACACAGGAATCTCCCCCACTTGTGACTGAGAGATGCTCTGGGATCACCCCAGCTGGAGAGGGGAGAAGGGGAAATTGCAGGAATCAATCTGGTGGGTGCAAAGGGTTAGGGGAGAGCTCCTGGCAGAGAAAAAAAGAGAGGAGAAAGGGATGAAAAAGGATGGAGAGAGCAGGGGAAGAGCTGGGCCACATCAAAGAGAAGCACCAGCCCCTGGGGACTCGTGTGAGGTTTTATTCAAGTCCCTACTAAAAAGAAAAAAATCAATTAAATTAACAAAACGGTTTTCATTAGAATTCATCAAAAATACCCTGCAAAGAACAAACCAAGCTTTGAGCAGGGTGCTGTTTTTGTAACTCTCTGGCTGCCATGCCCGATGCCCTCCCAGCTCTGCCCCAGCACGGGGGGCAGGGGGTGAGCCCATCCCCAGGGAACACTCCCTGCAATGTCTGAGAATCCACAGGGAATGCTGCCCGGCCCTGCAATCACCACAAGGTTTGGGGGCACCTCCCTCCTGCCTCCTCTCCTTCACCCACATCCCCTTTTTGAACCACCCCAGAGGAAACTGAAGCCTCATTTTGTAAAATTCTAATTTATTATTGCCAACAGAGGTTTTTTTATGGCAAAAAAACCTTGGGGGTTTTTTTGCCTCGGAAATTTTCAGCTTCAGGAGAGGCTTAAATTGAGGGGCAGCTTCCCAAAATGTGTGTCCTCATGGAATGTCAGGATTTGGGTTGGGAGGAACCTTAAAGACCCTCGTGTTCCAACGGTGTGCTTGCCCACTGTGGTTGGGGATTGGAGAGAGAGGAGAAACCCCAGTGCTCCCACCACAGAGAGCTTTATGGCAAAAAAACCTTGGGTTTTTTTTTTTGCCTCAGAAATTTTCAGCTTCAGGACAGGCTTAAATTGAGGGGCAGCTTCTCAAAATGTGTGTCCTCATGGAATGCCAAGATTTGGGTTGGGAGGAACCTTAAAGACCCTCGTGTTCCAATGGTGTGCTTGCCCACTGTGGTTGGGGATTGGAGAGAGAGGAGAAACCCCAGTGCTCCCACCACAGAGAGCTTTTCACTGCCTTTTTCATTAATGCAGGTGTTAAACGAGACCACACATTCCTGACAATTTACATTCCCCTGCCTGAGCTGCACGGACAGGTGGACAGGGAACAGGGAATTAAACCAGAGGACACCGTGCTTGAACATGCATCGGCGTTTGTGTCCATGTATGCCTAAAATACAGCTCTGGCAGCTAAAAATACCCAGGCAAGAGTGTTTCCTCACATCCCAGGCTGGTATTTCATGGCAGAAATGTGAGAAAATAGATTTATTTTTTTTTATTGACTTGGAAGAAAGTTGTTTATTTAAAAATCTGTCTGTGTAGGGGATGGCACAATCTGTCCAAAGCTGTGATTCTCCCTGTGATCACCTTCCTCCAGCGAGAGCCTCTGGGTTTGGGGAGCACCTGGCTGCATTTCTGGGAAGAGATGTCCCACAGCAGAATTCCAGCATCCCTGAGGCTCCAGAGGGTCCCAGAACTGTCCCCAGCCCTGGAGGTGTGAGCCCAGCAGTGCCAGCACAGGGGGAAGTTAGTGCCCTTCATCCAGCCGGAGGAAGAGAGGGATCTGGGATGAAGAGAGGGACCTGGGATGAGGAGAGGTACCTTGGGATGAAGAGAGGGACCTTGGGACGAGGAGAGGGACCTTGGGATGAAGAGAGAGATCTGGGATGAGGGGAGGGACCTTGGGATGAAGAGAGGGACCTTGGGACGAGGAGAGGGACCTTGGGATGAAGAGAGAGATCTGGGATGAAGAGAGGGACCTGGGATGAAGAGCAGCATCTCAGATGAAGAGGCTGAGGAACAGCAGGAGTGTTTTCCCATGTCCACGTGCTGCAGTATCCAAATGCACAGAGTGACGAGTTCCAGCCCCGAGGAACCTTTCCTCGGGATTCCCACGGGAAGTGGCAGCTGCCCAGAGCCCCCGAAGCAGCCCCACGGCAGCTCCCCTCTCCCCTGCCCTGCACGCCAGGGAGCCGGGGCTGCTCGGCGGCCGGGCTCCGCAGCCCCGCAGCATTTGTCACTGCCACGGCGGCGGAGTTTAATTAAGTGTTGTGAGCAGCCTAGTGAGAAACACACTTTAAATTAAACCCCGCGCGGCGGCCCCGGGCCCGTCCCTGCGGAACGATCGGGGCTGGGCAGGGATGCCCGGGGCAGGAGCGCTCCTGCCGGGAGAGGGGCAGCATCCCTGCCCGGGCACGGAGCTGGAACTGCTCCTGAGCGTGCCTGCCTGGCACCTGCTCCTGGACAGGAGCACGCTGTAATACTGGTATGTAAAAAATACTGCCAAGTTTTTAATTCGCAAAATTAAAATAGTTTAAATATATTATGCTATATTAAAGCATTATATTGTATTATTATATATTATGTATTAAACTAATAGTATATATTATTATAATATATAATAATAATGAATATATAATATTATAATATAATAATAATATAGATAATATATAATAATATAATAAAATATATTAGATTATATAATTTACATCTAGTATATTATAGCATAGTATATTATAGTATATGTGTAGTGTTAAATATTTGTTAAAATATATCGTTTTTATTTCTGTTGTTGATTAAGCTTTGACACAGTAGTAAAATAATTGATATACTTGTGTTACAATGCCTACTTAGATAACAGCCAATAAACATATCACAAAACCACCCACTACAAATACACCAACCATCAACACTCCCTGTCTAACGACAGTGTAGACCACACCCCAAAAACCAGAAGTAATAAAAATAAACTGAAGCCACAACCAAAGACTACACATACCCTAAAAAAGTAAAACCGAAGAAGAACCATACTAAACAGTTCTTAGGACACATAAACTAGTTGAGGAAAAAAGTTTACTATCCATAATTATTTATAAATATATAATAAGCTCATATAATAAAAACAGTACACAAGATTACAGCAGTACAACAGGTATTGATGTATGGCTGGGAAAATGCCCCACATTCCTGGGTTTAACCAAACCACCTGGCAAATTCTCTCTGGGTGCATCAGGAGCTCGTTAGGATAACGGGATCAATTATTTTAAACCAGTGGGCACAGGTGCATCAAGATTTGGGTTTTCAAAATGTTTGTACGATTTCTTTTTTACGATCTTAGATTAAGGGAGATATTTAAATTAATGGTGCAGGAGAGAGAAATAGGATGGAAAAATATCCCAAGCTGAAAAGGGTTTAATTGTGGGTTTTCCACGGGAAAGAGCTATTTCTGGTCTTTCCAGGAAAAAGGATCCTGCTGCAAAACGAGCCCCTAAAAATCAGAATTGTGAGTAGCAGGTAAGGAATATCCCGCTGGCATTCGGGCATTTTTCCTGCCAACTGCAAACACTGATTCATTTCCTGGAAATTCAAACTGGCATTGAGGCTTCTGAGGACAAATCCACACAAATAGTGTGTCTCTAAATGCCGTGGGGAGGGAAAGCATTGGAGCCACCATGGAATGATGCTCCAGAGACATCCAGGGGGTGACCCTGACCCTGTCCCTGCCCGGAGCCACCCCCAGCAGGGCTGCCCAGGGACCCTCAGCCCTTTTGTGCTCAAACTTGGCCTTTCAAGAAAGGAAAACTGATGCCTTTTCTCACTGCACACAATATTGTCACAGGTATTTTTATCACCC
Source organism: Onychostruthus taczanowskii (assembly GCF_017590055.1). Lineage (NCBI taxonomy): Eukaryota > Metazoa > Chordata > Aves > Passeriformes > Passeridae > Onychostruthus > Onychostruthus taczanowskii. Next base: position 17,178,892 of record NW_024496526.1, read on the forward strand.
CCTAGGATGCCTTTTTCTGTGCAAGGAAAGCACAGTTTCCCACCAAAATGAAGTTTTTGTAGCAAAAATATTTTTGGAATTATCCCAGTAAATAAGTCAGGGACATTTCGTTAGAATAATTCATGTGAATCTTGAGATTTGAAGATTAAAATAGGGATTTTGGATTTTCTGGGCCCAGGGGAAGAGATCCAGACTTGGAAATCAGTGCAGAGTTGAAGATCAGCCTGGGCAGGAGCAGAGATTTTGGGTGGGGAGATCTGAGCCTGGCAGAGCCCACCCTGAGCCCTGTGCCCTTGTCCCTGCTCAGCCCAGGGTGTCCCCAAAACGTGACAATTCCTTTAAAGTGCCACTCAGAGCCTTGATTACTTTGGAATTGTTTCCAGGACGTGCCGAGGCCGGGCAGCAGGAACTCCAGCTCCTCTGGCTGGGTTTTCCATCTGCAGGCAGAAATTTCCTGGATATTCTGAGTAATGTCAAGATGAATGTCCAAGGAGGTTCCTGCAGGAGATCCCTGGAGGTGTCCAAGGCCAGGGGAGGTGTCCCTGCCCAGGAGGGGATTTAAGGTCCCTTCCACCCAAATCTGGGATTGATGTGCACAAAGGGGTCCTGCTTGTGGGGTTTTCTCCCAGTTCCAGGCACATCCCAGGGATCCCACGGAATCCCTGTCCCTCGTTTCAGTCCATGTGCTCCCTGGAGCTCAGGAACATCCAAGAGGAAAACAATTTTAGCATTCTTAAGGCTGGGTGGGGTGGGGTTTGTCTAACAGAGAATATCCAGTGAGAGCAAAACAGAGGGAACCAAAGTACTTCCAACAATGGGAAGACTCAGAGGAGGCGATGCAGGGGCAGGAATCCATCCCTGGATCCTAACGTAAAAAATAAAATTAAAATAAAATAAAATAAAATAAAATAAAATAAAATAAAATAATAAAATATATTTGGTAAAATAAAATAAAATATAAAATAAAAATATTTGGACCCTAAAACAAACAAACAAACAATTAAATAAATAAATTCTCTGCTCTGCAGCACCAGCCAAGCCAGCACTCGAGCAAAATGCTATTTTAAAAAGCACTGAAGCATTTTCTAACTTATCCCCAGGGATTCACACTTTAAAAAAAAAAAAAAAAAAAAAAAAAAAAAAAAAGAAAAAAAACCAACCACATAATTCAGTGGTTTCCTTTGGATGCTTGCAGCAAATCCCAGCTCTGTGGAAAGCAGGGCCAGGAGGAGAATGCTGGGCTCTGCCTGCCCACCAGGATGGGCCCCAGCTCCTCCTCTCTCAGCAGCAGAGGGAACATCACCAGGGTGGGTCTGGTATTCGGGGAATATTTGATATTATTGAAGGGAAAGTAGCTCCAGTAAGTGGAGAAAATAAAAGTGATCGCTTGATTCTCTGAGCTTTTGCGTGAAGAGTGGGTGATTTCTGTCTGCTGGCCACTTTGTTTGGGCACTTATATCTATATTTCCTCTTATTGTGGCTCTGTCAAGTGTTTGATAGACTGAGATGGAGGCATTAATTGAATTCAAGTGTAGACACCTGAAGTATTTTTATTTTTATTTTTAGTTCTCTCACCTTTTATTTCCATTAGCACAGCAACGTGGTCACGGTGGGGATTTCTGCCTGAAGGACACAAACAGAGCTGCTTGCAGTTATTAAAATAAAACTACTTTACCTGGGGGAAAAAAAAATTAGTTCCCAAACCACTTAAGCTGGAAAAAAAAAGTTAAAAACTAGACAAACCTCTGTATTTTCTCAGCTTTCAGAGGTCTCAGTTTTCCCAGTGTTGTACCAGACAAAATTCCAGCCCCGTGGGCATCCTGGGAATCCCTGGATGTGGCATTCCGGGCTGACAAAGGGAATCAGTCTCAGCTTGGATCCAGTGATCCTGGGGGGTTTTCCAGCCTCGGTGATCCCAGGGTTTGGTGATCAGGGCTCAGGCAGCTCTGTCTTTCCAGGGTTGAATTCCTCCATCTCAGGGAGAGGCGAGGCACCAAGGGCTCCCCTGAGCAGCCCCACAGCATCCTGCCCCCCACACACCCAGAGTGGGCACAGACCCTGCAATTCCACCTTTCCAGGCTTCAAACAGAGCCCCGCTCTCTGAGAGGATGAACAGGACAAGGCACTGGGAGAGGGGAAAAGGGAAAGGTGGAATGGGCGTGTGTGTCGCCGTGCAGGGCAGGGCTGCACGCAGAGCGCTGACACCGGACACTTCTGCTCTGCTTTGGGGGGACCAGCAAAGTGGGAAAACCAGCACAGAAAATCTGGAAAGGGAAACTGCAGGCAGAAAAGGGAGGGAGATTTAAGGGAGCTCAGAATCAAGTACTTGGAACCGCACAACTTGTCAGATTTAAACATGAACCCATTGTTAGACGAAAAGTCAGGTGAGTGACCAAGAACCCTCTGCCCTGCTGTGGGATTCCATTTTCTGGCACTCAGGCCCAGCTTTGGAAATGCTCTGTGTTCTAAAATCTCAATCAATTGAGCAATATGTCATAAACACGAAGATATAAATACAAAAATCAGGGCACAAGAGCCCCGTGTCCCCTCTGAAGGGAACAAACGGGCAGCTCTCCTAAATATAAATGTTCTACGCCTACAGGCAGACATTCCATGCATTTCTGCAGAGTATTCCTCATCTGATCATTTTTCCCTATCCCAAATCCCCTAAACAGCATCACCCTGGGTGCTCCAAACAGGAGGGATCCTGAACATCCCGCAGCTCCCTGAGCTCTCTGCAGAGCAAAGCTGCTCACCACAACCTTCCCATCACCAGCAGAAAATCTGGGATGTGCCCCTGGAATGGGATCTCCCTCCCACCCTCACTCACGGGATCACCTCCCAAACCACCTCCATGCAAATCATCGAGGTTTTGGTGGAAGAAAAGCAAAAAAAAACAACCCTAAATAACCACACTAAGCCCCTGTCCTATATTCAGCAATTAAATAATTGGAGGATTTGGTATAAAACTCTGTTTTGCCAGGTTGGGGCCAGGTTGCAGAGCAGGAGTGGGAATTTGAGCACCACCAGCAAAAGGCAGGGATGGACACTGAAGCATGGCTGCAATTCCTGCTGCACACACTGCACCCTCAGCCCGGGATCCATTGGAAGGATCACACCACAATGCACAAACACACGGGCTGTGGGGAGAGAGAGGGAATTCCAGCGGGGCGCTGAGTTCCTGCAAGCTTCCCAAGGAAAGACAGGAGGAGCATTTTCCAGCCCAGCACCAAAGTGCAGCCCCTTGCACTGATTCCAGTTTGGGGATTCAGAGAGCAGACAGGAACCCCCAGAGGGACAATCCCACAATCCAAACCAGAAAGCCCCAGTTTTGGAATCCATGTCATGGGAAGGAAAACTCCAGCACCTGTGTGAATTGCATTCCTTAGCTGGAAAATGATCCATTCTGCTCCTATATTTCTATTATTTAGCATTAATAATTTCCCTCAGCCTCTGTTTTTCTGCGAATTTAGTATTTAACCAAGAGGTTGTTTGGTTTTTTCTTTTCTTGAAATTTTTTCACCTCTTGGGATGAGGTTTGAACCCTTTTCTGGGCTAAATAAGTGGCCAATTTAAGACTACTTCAGCTTTTACCAAAAAATGCTGGATTGGCAGCTTCACTACAAGGTATTTTCAGCTACAGCTCCTGAAACAGGATTTCTTTATGGAGACTTCATCAAAAAGAGGAAAAAAAAAAAAGTGGGAGGGGAGGAATAGAACATCAAGAATTGGGCCAGATCATGGCCACAATTAAGACTGGCTACATCCCAAAAATAAAGACCTAGAAAAGACTTAGGGTTGTAGGGCAGCCCTGAATTTTTCTTACCAGAAGAAGCCGAATTTTGCTGCACTGCCAGGAAAATATCCCAAATGCAGGGTGGCTGGGATGGGCTGGGGGGATGAGGAACACCAGGCACAAGTTGTTGGAAAAGCTGTAGAACTCAATCACAGAATTCCAGACTGGCTTGGGTTGGAAGGGATCTTAAAGCTCATCTCATTCCATCTCTTTCCATGGGCAGGGACACTTCCCTGGCCCAGGCTGCTCAAATGTTATGGATAAATTCAGGGTGAGGGAAGTGAACCCCATAATCTCTGACTCCTGTCCCCAGCCCTGCTCTGCTCTTTTCCTGAGCCACACTTCATTTCCAGAGGTTACTGAGAGATAATCCCACCCCTTCTCAGCTTCCCTCAAGGAAGTACACTGGGAATTAAATAAAAATATAGGTAAAAGGCTTCCATGTAATCTGAGAGAAATAATCCAGCAGGGAATAGCTGGCCCTGCCATTTCCCTCCATGAGCGTGGGAAGGGTGTTGAGGACACCTCCCACCCCACAGGACACAGCTGTGGGCTGAACAATACCAGAAATTCCAAATTACGGGGTCTCTCTTCCATCCAAACCCTTCCTGTGCTTTCCCACAGGAGCTCCCAGTTGTAGAGCTCCAAGGGAGATGCCCAGGGGGCCCTTGCAGCCCCCCAGCCCTGTCCTTTCCACGGTCCCGGCCCCAGGGATGCTCCATCCCAACCTGCAGGAGCAGCAGGGGCTGGCAGGTGTCCCAGGTGAGGTGTGCAGGCCGCAGGTTCTGCTGCAGCAGATCCAGGGAACTCAGCCTCCAACCCCAAGGCCCCGTCCGCGTCTCTCCCACCTTCACCCGCGCAGCGTCCGAGCCCCTCCGCAGCGGCCGCTCTCTATTTATTTCTCTCTTTCTCTCATTAACGTGCCAGCGCCGTTAATTACTGCTGCCGCGGCCCAGTCCATATTGCCAGCTCGATTATCCGGGCTGCCCTTCCCTTCCCCGCCATGAGTTGTGCCACGGCACTTAAGAAGTCGCGAGCGCTCGCCCTCCGCGGCGGCGTTTGGCAAATGCGAAGCGACAGCGGGACTTTGCTCGACAAGGCCACCATGACAAGGAGGGACAGGCAGAGCCTTTCTGGCAGCTGACAGACCCCAGCCCAGCCCGGCCCGAGCTGCCGGGGCCGCGGCAGAGCCGGGGTTAACGCGGGAGAGCAGCCGTGGCCGTGAACCTTAAACAAACTTCCAGCAGCATTTTCCTCGCGGCCGCCTGACATTTTTCTTTATGTTTCGTCAGTCATATCTGAGCGATCAGACAGCCGCCACACGTGGTACACCCACCAGGATTATTATCTCGAGCAGAGGCCCAGAGCTCATTGTAGCAGGCATGTAATTCTTTACAATGTATGCCACGTTAAGTGTGTTGGGTTATCTATTCAACAGCTGACTGAGCCGGGCTCTCAGCTCTCCTCAACAACCATGTAAGAAGCGATGACAATTGTACTACTTCATAAGGGCTGCATGCAACTCTGACACACACTTCACAGCAACCAGTCATCTATATAAACCAATTTCAAGAGCAAAATTGCATGGTGCCTCCACTCTGTTATAAACACAATGATATCCACTCAGAGCTGATAAATGCGCTGCATTTCTCCCGAGCTTTAAAGAACCGCTTCCCGGCGGCACGCGGGGACAGCGGCGAGGGGACACGGGCACGGGGACCTTCCCCTCCTCAGAGCCAGCATCTGGGGAGCTGGGAGAGAAAACCAGGTCAGGCCTAATTAAGGTTTTAAATACTTCTCGACTCCGGAGCAATTTTCAAATTAATTACGGTATCTTTTTGTAGGATTAATGCAATGTAATCCTTGTTACGGAGAAAAATATCTATAGCAACCACCAAGTCCTTGAAAAAATACTTCAACACCAAACGCTCCAACAAAGGGGGAGATTAAAGACTGTCAGACAAATTAAAGCCACTTTTCCTGGCTATTATGGCTGGGTAAAAGGGTGTGTGGAACCAGCAATCCCGGTTACGGATGTGCTGGCAACACGTGAGGCTCTGATTTTGGGAATTCTGCAAATTCCCACCAGTCTGAGGTGGCTAATGTCATTTCTGGACTGCAAGCAACAACTCAGCCTCCTGCACCGAGCATGGAACCCCCCTCAGTGTCGCAGTGCAATGAAAAGATGAAATATGGCTACAGCGATCTTGATTTAATGAACCCTGTAATTGAATACCCAGCCAAATAGACATCCTGATAAAACACAACAAGGAGTGTTGTTTTTTTTAATTCAGATAAAGAACAGGATCCATCTCTGTTTGTTTGCATTGTTCAGCAGTCCAGCAGGAGAGTTTAAAAAGTGACCGAGGACCATGCAGAGGTGGTCCTGTCTTGCTGTGTGCTGTAGAATAATTTAAATATAATAAAAACTAACAAAAGCATTTTAAAATTAACATAACTGCATTGCTATCACACCGCCTTGTTTTTGGTCCTGACCACTGAAAAACACCCCAAGGTTAATCCCAAACCCGTGGTGCTGACTCCAAAGGGTGCTGAAGGTGAGCCCCAGCCAAGGCTGTCCCTCGGAGCTGGGATGCTCCGGGACAAATTCCCAGCGCTGTGCCTGGGAATGGTGATGGGGAATGGTGGCAGGGTGGGGAAGCAGGCCCAGAGAACCTCTGGGGCTGGGCCATGGACACAGGACAGTGACACACAGGGACACAGGACAGTGACACATGGGAGCACAGGCAGAGGCTGAAGGTGGCTGCACAGAATCCCCCTCTGTCCCTTTGCTTCCACTGCTCTGCCCCACCCAGAGCCCAATGTTTGTTCTCTTTGCTTTCTGCAAAGCCCCACACCCCCAAAATCCACCTTCCTGCAGCGCTCAGAAAATAAAGTTTTGGGCAAGCCTCGCACTGTCCTCCCTCAGAGTTCCCAGCCCTGACTCGTTTCCCCACATCTGAATTTATTTTTAAGGAAACAGTTAAGGCTGATTCCCACGGAAAATCTCCCCAGTCCCGAGCTCTCCGTGCAGGCATGGCTGAGAACGGCGGGCAGAACAGGCACCGGCTCAGAACTGACTCTGCTTCCTAGATTGGTCTACAATCCTCATTTTACTCTAATTTAACCTTTCCTAGTTAATTTACATCGGTTCAGCTTGCCAGCCTGTACCTGCCAGAGCGATCATCTCCCATCAAGGGGCTGGGCGTGGACAGGGCTGCTCTCTGTCGGCTCCGTAACCACCACACCTAATTAAAGTCCTTAAAAACCTTTAATGTGACAAGACGAGACAGGAACGGGCAGGAAAAATAAGAGAGGATCTTTCAATTACTTTAATCACGCTGACTTTCAAATCCCTATCAAAACACGGCGCGGGCTGAAACTTTTGTGCACTTTTGCCTTTTCCAGGAGGCTCCCGGTGCCCGTCCCGGCCGAATCCCTTCTCCCCCTCCCTTAATGAGAGGGAAGGGAGAGGGAAAGGGAAGGTAAATACAGCAAGTGCTCGTAATAAATGATTAAATTGTCCTCCAGGCACGCTTTGCATATGAATATAAAAGTTGTGATTAATAGGTTATCTCGCACATTACCGCAGGCTCCAGCAAACACCGGGCAGCGGCGGGCTCTGCCAGCCCTTTCTGCTTTCAAAGGAGCTGCGGAGAAGTGTTCGCTGGAGTCCCAAATTCCGGCCAACAAGGCCATCAAAGCCGGCCAGATTGCGGCTTTTCCGCCCCGGGGGCTCCCTGCCCATTGTGAGCCTCAATGCCCCCACCGGGCCGGCGATTAAGAGCGATTTAACCAAAAAAACCGACGGGAAAACAATGCCCCGTGCCGGGGGGAGCGGGAATGGCTCCGCGCGGGGGGGACAATGCGGGGACAAAGGGGACATCTGGAGCACGGGCATCCCTGCGATGGTCCCCGAGCCCGAGCCTTCCCTGGCCGGGCTCACGGGGGGATTTGTCACCCCCAGAGCAGCGCAAAGCCCTGTCCCCAGCTGCCACCTGACATAAATAGGGCAGGAGATCTTTCTCCTTTTCAATGCCTTTATTAAAGAGATTCAGCTCAGGTGGGGAGAAATCGACGGGTCGCGCCCACGCCGCCGCTGTCCCCAAGAGTGGCACGGAGGGGGAGAGTGATGATGATGATGATGATGATGATGATGATGCAGCTCTGTCCGCTGGTCTGCAGGCAGAGCTGGGGACTGCGTCCTCACGGGAGATTCGCAGATTCCTACTTTTCAGTCCCACACTTCGGGTGCCCTTCTTAGTGAACATCCTTAGGTCAGGGTGTGAAGCAAAAAGGATCCAAGCAGGCACTGGACTTCACGCCCGTCCTTAGACATCACCTAGTGTCCCCCAATTCTATATTGGTTCGTTGTTTTTAGGGGTTTTCCAAGAAAACGGGAAAATTTTGGAGCGGTGCATTTCTCATCTGCATACGTGGTCTCAGGCCACTCCTATTCTCCTGGGCTGGGTGTCCAGGTGTAGCTCCGGGGCAAGCATTGGGAGGACAATGGCTAAATCACCAACCATTAACGGGCAATTAAAGAACTCTTTAACAATTAAGCTAATTTAACAGCAACTGGTCCCACCGTTTTTTTTTTTTTTTTTTTCTGTAACCTTAAACAAAAATAGGTATATTTTTATTCATAACACCACCGGGGGATGGCTTTGCCACCAGCCCCGTGCGAGGCCGCCCAGCTCGGATGCTCCCCTCGCCCTGAGCAGTGCCCAGGGAAGGTCGGCAGAGCCTTTGCCCACCGGCCACTGAAGAACCCCCGAGGAAACGAAGACGGAACGAGATTTTGGCCACCAAAAATCCGCCGCCGCAACAAATGCTTCGTATCCATCCCATTTCCTCCCGCTCGCGGATTTTTAATCCTCTCTTAAGCACTTTTAAAGTGCCCAATTTTTGTCTAATTTGAATTTAAATCAGCTTGTATGGAGAACTTGGAGAACTTTTTTTTTTTTTTTCCTAAGCGAGCTTGTTTGGCAGGTACATTTTCCCAAGATCACCCAGCTTTAATTTTAAATTTCAAAAGCCTTTCGTTTAATCCCTTGAGCTGGCCTGGTACCTTGCACCATCTGTTCTGGGGTTTTGTTATAACCGAGAGCACCTGCAGAGTTTTGCAACATTTCAAGCTGCCTGTGGACTAAAATCAAAATAATTATAATTTTCATAAACTAAAGACGGCGGTTCAGGTGCTGCAGCCCCGATTTTCCACACCAAGCCTCTGCACTGGGAGCGTTTCTCCTGCACGGGGGGGTTTTGTTCCTGCTGCCACCAGGTCCGGGGACAGGCAGGATGTCCCCGGGCACCCGGAGCCATCCCACCCCGGCACTGCTGCCTGCTCCAGGCTGGGAGAAGCTCCCACAGGTGGGACAGGCCCAGAAGGAGCAGGAAATTCCTTTTCCAGCTGCTCAGGGAGGTGCTGACAAGGGTTAAGGCCATCCCTGTCCACCCCTGCCTGCTCCAAAGGCATTCCGGGTCTTTGGTGTGTAGGGGAGGTTTTCTGCTTCACTGGGCAGACTGAAAATCCTTTCAGGAGAAGGAGTTTGTTCAGACTCCATTGCCCAGAGCTCTTCACTGCGGATAAACCCCTCCTTAGGGGGCTGGATGAGTTCACGTGGAGCAGGGATCTCTCCCCGTGAGGATGGGGAGGGCACATCCCAAACTGCCCCGAGTGGATCCATGGTGGATCTGCAGCGCTGCCTCCCAAAAAGGCTGAGCAGGACCTTGTGCAAGTGGCAGCAGAGCCCAAATTCCTGCTGGCCGTGTCCCCCAGGCCCTCTGGCAGTGTCCCTGCCTGAGGTGAGGTGTGAGCTCCTCATCCTCACCTTCATCTCCCTGCTGAGGGGGGAAAAGCTCAGCCTAAGCTGGGAGTCCTTGGGCGCTTGGACCCTGCTAAGAAATGGATGGATAAAAAAGGTGGAAAAGAGTTTTTACAGAATCCTGGAATACCCTGAGTGGAATAGCCAGACATGGACTTCTCCTCTTGGAGAAGCACCTGAGCCAAAGCCCAGCTTTGGGAGAACAGCCCCTCCTCCTGCACTCACACCTGGAGCCTTTCTCCTCTGCCAGCTGGGTTTGCTCAGGGAGGCCCAGGCAGGAAGGGCAGATCCTGCTGGAAAGGGAAAAACCCTTTAAAGAGAAGGTGTTTGTTTGTTTGTTTGTTTATTTGTTCCCTCGCCCTGATCCGGCATCTCCACCTTCCTGTTTCCACAAGAATGAAATACAACGAAATACAATGAAATACAATGAAATAAATACAATGAAATACAATGAAATGATGTCTGTATATATAAAAATAAACTCCTGGCCCTGGTGGGAGCCAGCCCCCTGCAGTTTGGGATTGAAGCCAGGCCTGGGCTGTGTCCCCATGGAGCAGAACCTACGGCCCCTTCCCACCTCCCATCCCTGGGAAAAGCCACCAGGCCGTGCCTGCCTCAGAAATGGTTTTGGCTGAGGCAGACTGATGGGGGGATGGCAACAAAACCCAAGGAAAAAGAGTGGATTCCTGGGCAGACGGGTATTCCCAGGGAATGGAGAGCTCTCTCACACCCAGGGGTACCTGGGCTGCAAACCCAGGGCAGGAGTGGAAGAGTTGGATACACCAGGAGCCAGCTGGGAGCTGCCCCATGGCTTTGGGATTCCTGAGACCAGGGAACCCTTAGCAGTGGGGAGAGGAAGCAAAGCCTACAAAACCCTACAAAAACCCTACAAAAACCCTACAAAACTGATAAAAACCTGACAAAAACCCCACTAAAACCAACCCCTCACTGCTAAAGAAAACCACAACCCCAAACTCTGCACAACTCCCTGCCAGGAGGGCACAGCCGGGGGGGTCGGGCTCTGCTCCAGGGAACAGGGACAGGAGCAGAGGGAACGGCCTCAGGCTGGCCCAGGGCAGCTCAGGGTGGGCACAGCAGGAATTTCCCCATGGAAAGGGGGCTCAGGGATTGGAACTGCCCAGGGAGGGTTGGAGTGCCCATCCCTGGAGGTGTCCCAGGAATTCCTGGAGGTGGCACTCGGGGCTCTGGGCTGGGGACAGGGTGGGGATGGGCACAGCTGGGACTCCATGATCCTGGAGGGATTTCCCAGCCTAAAAGATCCTGGGATTCTGCGAAAATTCCAGAAGTTTCTGGGTTGAGGCAGCACAGGAAGGGTGGGTGAGGCCTCCTGGTCCAGCTGTGTTGGGACCAAACGCTGTGGTGGCATCAATTGTCACCTGTGGTTGCACATGGGGGTGGAGGGGATAAAGGTCCCCTCAGCAATGGTTCCACAAGGGAGATACATCATACATATATATATATATAATATATACAATACATTCTATATATATATATATACACACACATTAGTTGTTGTTTGCATTCTAAGTCCTGCTAGAAAATAAACTTAAATACAGTCCAAGAACTCAGGAATATTTTAAACCCAGTAACAGTTGTGCAGTTCGCAGCTACAGAGTCAACGCTTCACCTTTTCTTTTTTATGCTCCCAGAAAATCAATTTATATTTTCTTTATCTCCCTTATTTGTATTTTATATATTTCCTTGAGATTCTTTATTTCCCTATTTTGCTTTTATCCCTTCATTCTTTCCTTGAATACAAGGGAGAAGTTTCAAAATTTTAAAGACTAAAATCTGTTTTTCTTTTCTAAATAACTCCCTAAGCTTATGGTGCATAAAACTGGTATTTTAATATTTTTTAAAGCAATAACCAAATACTAAAAAATAAAAAAAACATATATTAAAAAGAACGAATAATCTCATTTTTATATTCTCATGAAAGGCACTGCGTGTTGCATTATCCCTCTTGCAATTTTTTGATTTATTCCCGGCTGCTCTGGGCTTGCTGGAAAGAGCAGCAAATGGGATTAGGATATCAAATGTTGGGATGTTTCCTGCATTTATCTGCCTGGCGAGGGGCTGGAGCCGAGCAGGGGCTAATGGAAACCGTGCACCCCAAACTCAGTGCAGTTCCCTTCAAAGGGAAACCCTTTTGCTACAAGGATCCCATTTGTGTGGGGAAACCCAATTACTGCGGGGTTCTTGTACCTCCCTCGTGCCTTTTATGCTGCTGTTTGCTCCAAGTGCTTATTCTGATTTGATAACCCCGGCACAAATAAAGTGTCACCCCCGGCTCTTATCTCCCAACTCGCAGCTTTCCGATTTGTCTCAGTCAGTTCAGAACTTGACTCCTTATTAATTACCCCCACGGGGTCCTGGGGCTGAGCATCAGCTCTGCCCCCGGCAGGTATCAGGGAAGGGCTTGGAAAACAAATCTCAGAGAGACAAAAAACCCAGCACGACAAGCCAAAACCTAATAAAACCCCCCCAATAAAAATATCAGCAATAACAAAAAAATACCAAAACCAAGAACAACCAAAAACCAAAAGAAAAATAAAGAAAAACCCCAGAAAAAAGAAGCCAGAACAGCAATAAAAACAAACTGTGCAAAATAAACCCCACAAAAATACCACCAACTACGAAACAAAACAAAAACAAACCCAGAAAGAAAGAACTCAAAACAGCAACAAAATAAAAACAAACCAAGCAAAAAAAACCCCACAAAACCACAACCAGCAACCAAAAAAGCCACAGAAAAAAAAGAACCCAAAACAACAAAATGAAAACAAAACAAACCAAAAAAAAACCCCCAAACCATCAACTGCAAAAAAAACCAAAACCAAACAACCAAACCAAAACAAAAACAAAACAAAACAAAAAAACCACCCAAAAAAACCAACAAAAAACCTCAAAAACAAATCCAGAAAAAAAGAACTCAAACCAACAATAAAAATCCGAAATATTTTGGCTGTATTATCCTGACTAGATTTGAAGAGCAGATCAAAGGTGAACAGATCTCCCAGGCACCACCAGATATTTCAGCCCCAGCTTTTTCCAGAGCAGTTTTGGCTTCATCCCTTCCATGCCCTGCCCGTTCCAGGCATCCTTTGGGGTCGCTGCTCGGCACCCCTGGGATTTTCTCCCCGTGATTTCTGGTGCTGGCAAATCCTCCCCATTCCAGGAGCTGCTGCAGTTTCTCCAGCTCCGGAGCCCGAATCCAGAGTGGCACAGGGAAAAAAGCCAAGGGATGAATTCCTGGTTTGGCTGTTCCCAGCTGGCTGCCCCTGCCTGTCCCAAAAAGGAGTGAAAATGGGCATCCCAATCTCATATTCCCTGACAGCTGACCTCTCAAAGTCCTCTTCAATATAGGAACTTTGGAAACCCTCCCTGCTCAGGAATCTGCTGTCCGTGTCCAGGGATATCCCCTGGAACAGGCTCTGGGAACACACACCCCCCAAGGGGGCAGGGAAGGAGGGAAGCACCGTTTCTGGATCAATCAGACATTTACCCCCAGGTGTTTCAGAAAAAAATTACTGAAACAATGTCAAAACTGCCCCAAGTCTTCTAATGAGAGAGCCTAGCAAAGGAATCCCAGAGATTATTCCTGGCATCCATTAATTAGGAGCCACATTTCCACAGCCCAGAGAGAGAGGATAAATACTCAGCCAGCGCCTAATCTGAGTGACCCAGTCCCTACTCCAGAGTTAAACAAATAGAATCTGATTTGCAAAGTACATTATTCAATATTTTAGCCATTAACTGCTGCTAAAATAATTCAAGGCTCCAATTGGAGCTGTCTTTATTTGGATTATTTCCAGCACAGTCAGAGAACAGCACTCAGCATCAATTAATGCCCTGTTCTCACCCTGAACTTCCAGTGGGAATTTGTGGTGCCCAAAGCAGCCCTCCCTGTATGAGGGATGAACTCATCCCAACCTGGGTGAATGTGGCTGCTTCATTTTGGGCATTTCCTTATATTTCAATTAATGTCATCAAGAAGAATCTATTGATTTTCTAAGCTGGTTTTTAATGAATTATCACACCTGGAGCGTGTGGCTTTTGAAAAATCTTTGCTGCCGTGTGCAGGAGGGCTTTGAAAGCTAAAAAAAAATTAAACTAGAATAAGAAAAGAGAAAGCAAAAGGAACATTTCACCCAGTCCTAACGCTCCCAAAGCCCCGAGTAGTTAATTTATGGAATCTCCTGTTAGTGAGTGAACAAAGGTAAAAATAACAGGCCAGTTATAAACTGGTGCTGTGATGACATCGTGAATTATTTAAAAAGGGCACGTTGAGTGTGACCAGCGAGCCATCAATCAGAGCAGACAGTGATGAGAAAAAGAGGTTTCAGTCACTTCCTCTCTGGCAGCAGAACAATCCCCTCGCAGGTACCGCGGTGCCGCTGACCCGGTGTCACCGCATTGTCACCGTCCCCTTTGAAGGGCCGGAGCGGCTCCTCTCAATATTGGAACGCCAGGAGTAAATAAATCCCGGGCTGGGCTCTGCCTTCCCTGCACACTTCAATTTGTCTGACAATGGGCAGGACACGGACGCACAAATCTCTTCAAGCCCCGATGAATTTTTTATGGCAGCTCCAGTCCAGCGGCAAAGGACGGGCTTTAAATGGGAGCGGCGCTGCTGTGAGCGGAGACAGCCCCTGGAGACAGAGCCCTGGGAAGGGTTTTGTGTGGGATTCAGCCCTGGGAAGGGTTTTGTGTGGGATTCAGCCCTGGGAAGGGTTTTTTGTGGGATTCAGCCCTGGGAAGGGTTTTCTGTGGGGTTCAGTCCTTCAGCTCCTCAGGCCTGCCTTGCTCCTGGGGCTGCCCAAGCACCCTGGGGCATGGACACCCATCCCATGAGGAATAGAAACCCATCCCATGGGGAATGGAAACCCATCCTATAGGGAATGGAAACTCATCTTATAGGGCATGGAAATCCATCCCATAGGGAGTGGAAACCCATCCCATGGGGAATGGAAACTCATCCTATAGGGCATGGAAATCCATCCCATAGGGAGTGGAAACCCATCCCATGGGGAATGGAAACTCATCCTATAAGGCATAGAAATCCATCCCATGGGGCATGGAAACCCATCCCATGGGCAATGGAAATCCCCTCAGCTGCCACTGCTGCCAACCACCAGAGGGGTAGAAAATGCCACTGAAAACCTGGCTTAATCACCCAAATTCCAAACCTGGCTCAATCAGTACAAATCCAAAACCTGGCTTAATCACCCAAATTCCAAACCTGGCTCAATCAGTACCAATCCAAAACCTGGCTTAATCACCCAAATTCCAAACCTGGCTCAATCAGTACAAATCCAAAACCTGATTTAATCACCCAAATCCCAAACCTGGCTTAATCAGCCAAATCCCAAATCTGGCTTAATCAATACAAATCCAAAACCTGGCTTAATCAAACCAAACCCAAAACCTGACTTAATCACCCAAATCCCAAACCTGGCTTAACCAAGACAAACTCTCTGCTGTCTTTCCAAGGAAGTGAACCTCGCAGCTGAGCCAGTGAGTGTGGAGGAAGCAGGGAGAGAAAAATGCACCCCAAGTTTGAATTTGTGCTGGATTAATGCAGGAGAGGCTCCTTAACCTGATGCCCCCTGGAATTGTATCCCAAACTTTCCCTCAGATCCCAGTTCAGGTGTTGGATACTCCTAAGGGGCCCCTGGACTGCTGCTGCTGTAAGGATAGAACCAGGAGGGATAAACTGTGCACAATTCCAGATTCAAAGAACAGAGCTGCTCCCAGCAGCCCAGGGATGCAGGGATCCAGGGATGAGAGGATAAGAGGATCCAGGGATGCAGGGTTAGGGGATCCAGGGATGCAGGGGTGAGGGGATGAGGGGATCCAGAGATGCAGGGATGAGAGGATAAGAGGATCCAGGGATGCAGGGTTAGGGCATCCAGGGATGCAGGGTGAGGGGATGAGGGGATCCAGGGATGCAGGGTGAGGGGATCCAGGGATGCAGGGGTGAGGGGATGAGGGGATCCAGGGATGCAGGGTGAGAGGATCCAGGGATGCAGGGTGAGGGGATCCAGGGATGCAGGGTGAGAGGATGCATGGATGTAAGTATAGGGATGAGGGGATGTAGGGATACAGGGATACAAGGATTTGAGCATGAGGGGATGCAGGGATGTAGGGACACAGGGATGAGGTGACACAGGGATACAGGGACACAAGGATAGAGGGCACACAGGGATAAAAGGATAAAGAGACACAACAATACAGGGACAAAGGGACACAAGGACACAGGGATAAAAGCATAAAGGGACACAGGGATGAGGAGACACAGGATGCAAGGATAAAAGGATAAAGGGACACAGGGATGAGGGGCTGCTGGCCCCTCTCAGCCCGGAGCCCCCCAGAGCCCCCAGCCCTTCACCCACTCCTGATCCTCAGCCCCGCTCCAGCAGCACTTCCCAGGAATCCATTCATCTCCAGGGAACCTCGTACCACTCCAAACCTCTACTCTGCCACTTAATTGTTCCTAACAGGTAAATCAAAGGTAAAAGAGAACTAATTAATTTTCCAGCTTGGTTTTATTTTACTGTTACTGTTTGGAGAAAATAGAACTAAACCCCATTAGTGTTAAGGTAAGACCATGAAACAACATAATATAATGCAAGAAAGACATTTAATAGCGTGGAGGAATGTTAAATTACTAATTAACTCCAAGTTCCTGGATAAAAAAGCCGAGTAATTTACAGGATTATTGCAACGTGCAGCTCAGATTGCCACGAGGGTCAGCTCGGGAGCATTTCCTGCTATTTCCTTCACCGGCGTGGTTATTGTAGAATTCCTCTCACATTAAAATCCACTGTCCTTACCCACAGTTCAGTGCTGCTAATTAGCAGCCGCTCAGCTTCCCCAGCAGTCATTTTTTTTTTTTTTCCATGTGAAGCTGCCAAATGTTCCCAACTGCTCAAGATGCTCCCCAGCCCCACTCCGAGTGTCCGGAGCCCGGCCGGGCCCGCTGCCCCGTGGGCTCAGCCCCCTGGCCGAGGCACAGCCCGGGCATGTCCCTGCTCCTGCTCCTGGTGTCAGCCAGGCAGGTTGGCAGAACCCTCCCGGTGCCTTTGGCTGAGCGACAGAACTTGGGAATGTCTATTTTTTCCCTCCTCTCTCTTCCCAAAGACGCAAATCCCGCTCAGGCGCTTGACACCGCGAGCTCTCCAAGCTGTGGGATTTTTCCCTTCAAAAGCAACTGTTTCCACATTCTATTTAAACTTTTATTCAAACAAGAAAGCCAGGAAAGGCATCTTTTAGTTTTTCCCTAAATATATAAGAAGAATGCCCGAACTTTGATGAATAATTGATTAAATAAAGCATCGCCCATCAAAGGCAGGAAGAGGAGCTGCTCCACAGAAAGGCTCCACTATCAAACGGCACTTTGTTGTCTTAAACACTGCTCAGATCTGCAGCACTGCAGAGCTGGTGGCACATTAATGCTGGAGGTTCGAAATGGCAGCAAGAGATTATTACTATTATTATTATTATTATTATTATTATTATTATTATTATTATTCGAAAAGGGAATTAGAATTCAGCTTTTCTTGGTTCTAGTTATCCCCCAGCAGTTTGAAAACGGAGAAATTTGGCTGAGAATCGCTGAGCCTCCTCTTTTCCTCTCCCTTTTGTTGGCTTTATGACTAATTTATGTTTAACCTTCTGGAGAATCCATGGTCACAAGACACTTTCTGAAAAAATTCAAAGCAACTTTGGCTGTGTCCAATAGGAGGGCAAAAGGTCTGGGGAGCTGGGGAAGGGCTGGGAATTAAAAGAGGCGGCACGATCTTCTTCACCTCCTCTTCACGGCTCTGAGAGCAATCAGGAAACAGCCACTAATTGCTTCATCAAAATTAAGCATCTCCAGCTTCATACCAATTATTTCCCCGTGGCTGTTTAGAGTTTCGTGTGCCCCCCATCCACACGAAGGGGGAAAAAAATAAACCAGGGACGTCAATCCAGGCAGCACGTTTCCCGGATGGTGAGAGTGGGATCAGGATTCCAGGGCTCACCTACGGAATTCCTACTTTAAATTCCCAAAGCTGCCTGGAACGTGAAGCACCTGAACGTTCTGGTGCTGCATTTCCACATGAGAAAGGGTTGTAGAATTTACTTAGGATGAGAGTGTGAAATTCCTTGTGCTGACAGGGATAAATCCATTCAGTCCAGGATCAAAACAGTAGCCCAAGGGTAACAAAGAACAAGTGTCAACCACATTTGCTCTGAGTGCCACAAAAATCCCCCCTGGGAATTCCACTCATGATGCTCTAGAACTATATTTATATAAGGTTTTTTTTTTTAAAAAAAGGGAATGTGAAGGGCAAAAGGGCTACATTTGGAGGATGAAGAACTTTTAAATTGGTTTAATTTTTTCTTCCAAATATGATGATGGAGTATTTAAACATGAATTTGGAAAGTATTTAAAAACAATTATATATTTACTCCGTGCTCAAAAAGACCTTTCTTATCCTATGAGATGTGCAGGGATCGGCATTTAATACCTATTAGTGGATATATACAAATATATAGATATTATTCACATGATAGATGTATAGATATGCTAATATAACACACACATGTATAATATAAACAGACACGTATATAATATAAACACACACACATATATTGTTTTTTACATATTGCGTATCTATGCTGCGATTTGAGTGATAATCCTGGAATTCTGTTTTTGGGAGCAAAGTGCTCTCGGTGCTCCTTAGGGATGACAAACACCTCCGTGCACATCCAGACAGGAGCAGCATTCCCTTCCCAATCCCGGGCTCGGCACTTCCCAGAGCCCCTAAGTGTGTTTAACAGTTTAAGCACATTTTGTCTGACAGGAATGGCTCTGACCCCTCCATGGGTGCTGGAGCCAGAGGAGCCCAGCCCAGGTTTCTGCTCACAGGGTTTGGGGTTATTCCGACTTTATTGTGCTCTTTAACTGCTCTGGTTCCATCCACTAATTATTCCAACAACATTTTCACTCCATCGTGCGCAGTATCTTGGCAGGGAGCAGAGTGATGGGAGTTTGCCACAGAAATATCCAGATATATTTTTAATACGAGCCTCATATTTCTGTGTCATTGGGGAAGATAAACTGCAGATGGGCAGAGGAGTTCTCCCCACAAGACTCCAAAAAGTCCTGGGTGCAGCTGAGAAAGCTGAGAATCTTTTGATTATTTTTCCAGAAATGGGATTTTTTTTTTTTTCCTGCTAGCTGGCAGAGGCAGCCCATGAGGAGCCTATTTCCATACTGGCAAGGGTTCCTAGCACTGGGAATTATTAAACCAGCCCACGTTAAACACAGATCCTGTGTGTGCTCCTCACACCCCCAGGCACAGACTCCCCATGGGTCTGAAAAGTGACGCAGAAGGATAAAAAAGACCAGTGGGCAAAAAGAAAGTATTTTGTTGCTACTTTTCCTGTGGAGGGAGTACAACAGGCCATGATTCTCCACTTTTTTCCCCATTTTAAAATAAACCCAGTTTAAAGGACAGTGATACTGATTTCCTAGAGTTCTGTACAGCTTCAGCTATTTGTTCAATTTATGAACTCGGATCATCCCGAAGTATCCCAAGGCAGCATCACCAGGGTTGTGTGACCCAGGAAACACAGAACACTGCCACTAAGTGCTGCTTAAATCTTGGTTGGGTTGGTTTCTCCTCCTACATTTCATAACCAGAAATGCTGAATTTCCACAGATTTCTGCCCATCCTGGGGGGCTCCATTGGGATGTTCACACCCAGGCTCATTCCCGGGATACATCCCAGCCTTTTCCTGGCACCGGGCACGGCCGGGCTCATGCCCAGGGCCGTGTCCCTGCCGAGCGTGCTCCGCTCGACTCCCGGCAGGGGTAGGGAGCGGGATGCTCGGGATGCTCGGGATGTGCCGAGCCGGGAGCGGCTCTAATCGAAGTGGCAGAGCCGTCACCGTCCATCCATCGCCTGGCGCGCCGGGAAGTGCCGGGATAATCCCCCCGACGCCGCTGAGAACTGCCCCGACCATCACCCCGGTGCCGCGCATTGCTCCCTCAGTCGCGTCTGGCCGTTCCGGCCGGGCATTCCCTAAACAACCCCTGGCAAACAGCTCTGCCCACAGCTCTCCTCTGCTCCCCGTGATTCACCCGGTTCCCGCTTGGAAAACCCATAAAGGGAGAGGCGACACCGACAGCGAGAGGTTCCCTGCGAGCGGCATTGTTATTCCCACATTCCTCATTAACGCCCGCACTCCAGGAGTGGGAAGCAAATCAAGCGGCGGCTCCAAAGGCAGCGACCCTGTCCATAACCCGGGAGAAAGCAGGAATCCATCCTGCCCAAAGCTGGAGAAGGCAGGAATCCTGCCCATAACCTGGAGAAGGCAGGAATCCTGCCCCAAAGCCAGCAGGAATTGCTGTGGAAATGATCTGGTTAACACTGATTCCATCCAGCAGGGCAGGAATCACCTCCCGAAAGGAAAAGTCAACAAAGGGGCTGTGGGCAGAGCTGGATGTGCATTTCTTGCAGTGCAAGGATGCTTTGGTTTTAAATTTCTGCTAAAATGCTGCATTCAAACAACACCCAGAACTCCAAGCCATCAATTTCTCTGATTGCATCACTAAATTTATCTCAGTTTTTTGAAAACATCCTTGCTCTAAAATGGATTTATTTGCAACAGGAGAAAAGTGATTCCTGTAACAAAAATCCAGATGAAATTTATCAAACTGGAAAAGCCCCTGGTGAAGGTGAATCATGTGTGCCATGGGGAGGGATCTTCTAACCCAGGACACAATTTATGTTGATTTTTAAAAATGCTCAAATAACAGATAAACCTCGATAACTCCAAACTTTCACACACACTTCTGGAAGGAAAAGGAAAACTTCTGGAAGTTTTACAGATTAGGTTTCCTGCCTGTGGATTCTCTGTGGAAAAAGATGCTGTGAGTGTATTCCTGAGCTCTGTCCTTCCCTGAAATGTGAAGAGCCACACTTGCAGGAGCAGACTTCCAGAGCCCGCAGGAAAACAGGGAAATGCAGGGAAATGAGCTAATCTGGTTCAGGTTGGAATCACATAATTATATATCACATTAAATAGAAAAAATGCAACTAATTAGGTTTTAAACAAATAACCTGTTGTGCCTTGTAAAGTTAAAAAATTCAATTGCTTGCTCGATTTGAACATACTGAGATAATCCGAGCACTTCAAGGAGAATTCCTGGTATTTCATGACTTAACTGCAACCGAGCTTGAATCACGAGCAGCTCAAGTTGGAGAGGACACTGATCTCCAACTCCAGCAGCTGCTGCCTTTGGGAGCTGAAGGATTTTAATTTCCCTGCTGAATCAGAGCCCCAGACGCCTGCACTCATTTCACCACTAATTAATGCACCCGTGGAGCTGCGCTAACTAGACCAGGACATATTTTTTGGGTTGCCTGGGTTGTCTGCACTGCAGCAATTTTCCTCACTGTCTGTAATTATCGGAGCCCAGCTCCTCTGCTTCCTGAAACCCTAATTTGGGATTGTGGGGAACCGGGGTTACTCCAGTCCAGGCTACCAACCACGGGGGACACCCAGTTCCTTCCTCTGCCGGGCTCCGGGTCTGCTGGCCACACCTGGCACATCCCTGGTCACAGGGCTAGTCACACCTGGCCACTGCTCTTCCAAGAGAATTCATGGAACCTCTCACTGAGAGTTTGCACAATTTGTGCTTTGAGCCTTCCTTCCTTCCTTCCTTCCTTTCCCTCCCTCCCTCCTCCCCAATAAAGGATTTAAACACAGGCTTTTCCTTAAGCTGTTCCTCCAGATGTTTTCTATTTGGTCGTTGCCACAATTCATCCTTTATTAACAAATTGCCAGCTCATTTTCTCTCTGAACCTTTATTTCAATATTCAGCATTTATTTCAGCTCAGCATCACTGTTCTTATCAACCCGCCTGGGACATGCTCCACTAAAATGTATTTTAGTTTGTGACCAGGTGTTGCAGCCTTGGGACACATCTGGGATGCAGTTCAGTCCCTTTTACTACATTTATCTTTTTTTTTTTTGTTCTGTGGGAAATGGAAATCCCAGGATTTTCAGCCAACAGTTGCTCTCCAAAAGCTGAGGAGAGGAAGGTTTTTATCAATGCATGTAAAAGATAATTATTGCCTGCTGCAGCAATGACATCAACCTGTCTGAATGTCTCTATCCCATGCACTCCAAGCCCTGTCAACATTTTTGCTGCTGGATTAGAGTTTTGGTAGTCCTTTATATAAATTATACAAAAATTACCAAACCTCAGCCAAATATTTGGGACTTTCAAACCCATCCTGGCTCCCAGAGCGATCCACACATTATCAATAACCCTCGTTATTGATAATGAGGCCTCCTCTGCAGTGCTGAGAATCTGCATGTTGAAACCTCATGGGAATGAAAACTCTCCCCACCCTTTAGTCTTGCCCAAATCTGGCCAGGCTTCAGCCCCAGTGGAGATCCCAAGCTCAGTGTCAGACCCCAGATTATTTTGATTTATTCCACCCCTGACAGCCAGCTCCTGCTCCACGTTTTAATCCTCTTTATGCCCAAATCACCATTATTTTGGTGCACATGAGTAATGAATTTCAAGTATTGCATTTTAACTCTTGGCTCTCCCTGAGAAACCTGAGAAATGTCATGTTCTGAATTCCTTCTAAAAACAGGAGAGCAGAGAAGGAACTTGTTTTTTTTTTCTTCCATTTATCTGTGATTGGGAGTTTCTCTGCTCCAGAAAACCCCTCCCAAATTCCCAGGCAGCACAGGTAGCTTTGCAGCCCAGCAGCTTCTGCAGAGTGTCATAAATAGAAGGGAAAAGAGCAGGGAAGAAGGGAAAAATGTCCCCAAAGGGCCGAGCCCGCTCCCCCTGCGCTGCCTCAGCTGCACATCAGACATGCGGAACATTGAACCGTCCTCTTAAATATTATGACATGGAGAAAATCACATTGTGCTTTAACCTATCAACAAAGGAGCAAAGCAATTACACGGCTAAACACAGTTGAGGAAGACCCAATAAAGAGAAATCCAAGAAAATTTGGTGAAAATTCTTAAGGGGCCTTACAATGTTTAATCATGCTTCAGGCCTAAATTAATATTCTGCTTCTAATTCAAAAGCCTGAACCACCAAGGTACATCTTTTGGGTATTTTTAATAACCAGAGTACAACACTCGGTGAATTAGCAGCTGCTCTGACTGGTATTTTACTTTTTCTTTGCTTGCTCAAGTAAAGCAGTTAATATTGGTATAATCATCAAACTAACATTAGTCAGACAGAAGGACAGATCTTTTCCGTATTGTAATGCAGAACACAAAAAAAAAATTAAACCAAGGTTTAGAAATTCCTTTGTGTATTAAATAATTTTTCTTAGGTGGTTTCAATAAAACAAAAAAATTGTTATATTCACCCATTTTCTAAAACAAATAGTGGATTAAAGAGTACATAAACACATGGAAAAGAGGGAAAGATCCCCTCATGTGCTGCTACCTACTGCTATCCAAGTGACGGGAGAAATATTTCTGGGAATAAATCCATCCTGTTGGAATTGATGGGAAAATGCCCTCCATAAAGGTGAAAGCCTTGGTCAGCAGGTTTAATTCTGTTGTTTGTTTTGTATTGTTTTTTTTCCTTCAGGTATTTGCAAATATGTCACTGGAGGAGATTGCTGGCTTTACACCTGGTTTGTGGAATAACCCAGCCAAGAATATTGATTTTCCCAATCTGGGAATAATCCCGTTCAGTTGTCGGGAAGAAAGAGAATTTTCCCTCAAACAGATGAGAAGCAGAGCTTGGAAAGCTCAAAACTGTGCACAAAGGACATTTTAACTGCCTCATTTGTTACTGCTGCTCTGGGGCTGAGGAACTGCCCGGGAGCTCCTGTCATGGGCACAGGGGATGGCACAGGGACAGGTGACGTCATGGACAGGTGATGTCACAGGGACAGGTGCTGTCACAAGGACAGGTGATGTCACAGGCACAGGCGATGTCACAAGGACAGGTGATGTCACAGGCACAGGCGATGTCACAAGGACAGGTGATGTCACAGGCACAGGCGATGTCACAAGGACAGGTGATGTCACAGGCACAGGCGATGTCACAAGGACAGGTGATGTCACAGGCACAGGCGATGTCACAAGGACAGGTGATGTCACAGGCACAGGCGATGTCACAAGGACAGGTGATGTCACAGGCACAGGCGATGTCACAAGGACAGGTGATGTCACAGGCACAGGTGATGTCACAGGGACATGTGATGTCGCAGGCACAGGTGATGTCACAGGCGATGTCACAAGGACAGGTGATGTCACAGGCACAGGTGATGTCACAGGGACAGGTGATGTCACAAGGACAGGTGATGTCACAGGGACAGGTGATGTCACAGGCACAGGTGATGTCACAAGGACAGGTGATGTCACAGGGACAGGTGATGTGTAGGGCTGTGGGTTTGAAAATGTCTTTTCTCTTGGGATGGTCTCAAGGCCTCGTTTGGTTCACGGTGATTTCTGCATTTTTGGAGTTTATTTCGTTGCAGAACCATCAGTCTGCAACGAGTTTGGTGTGCAATAACAATTCACCAGGAGTGGCTGAATCTGTTTATAAAAATATTCTTGAGTGTCTCCCTGCCCCCTGTTCCTGAAAATGTTTAAATGGAAAAGAGAATAACCCTTGTATTTTTTCTCTCTTTCCTTCCCTTTTCCAGGAGATTTTGGAATCCCCTCCTTCCCTCACCCATTCCTGCATTTTGCCCACACAGACCCCCCTGAGCCAAGCTGACCCCACCAACTCCTGCCCTCATCAGAGGCAGAACTATAAAAATCCCGGTGAGCCCCGGTTTTCCCAGCAATTCCAGCCCAACTGTGCCCACATCACTTCGGGGAAACGAGCTGGAAGGCGCCTTTGAAGTGGAAGAACTGTAAACACCTCGCACATTTTTTGCTGCCCTGATTGATCCCATGGAACCCCAGGATAGGCTGGAGTGGGATGGACCTTCAAGCTCATCCCATTCCATGGGCAGGACGTCTTGTCCTGGCCCAGGGTGCTGGTGTGACTCCCAGCAGGTTGCAGGAGCAGAAAGGGCTGGATTTGGAACCCCTAAAACCCTTCTTTACTCAGGACTGACCAGCTCAGGAGCCCTCCCCAGCTCTGCTGGTAAACCTGAGAGGGATTAAAGGAGATTTCCAGAGATTCCCAGGCTCTGACCTCCCGTGGGACAGCGCAGGACACTGAGGGTGCCCAAGCCCCTGTGCCGGCTCCAGTGAATCCCAAGCCTCCCCAGTATTTTCCTTGGATAAGAGTATTTGTAAAATGCTCAAACCTTGCATATAATGCGTAATGCTATTAAGTAGAATATCTAAAGTACTTAAACTAATTATGCCTATTTTGTAAGATTAATTATAATTAATAATTTAACATATTTTATCATTTAAGTCAGTATCCGTTCTGATCTTTAACTTTAGAGAGCACACTGTATACGTACTACATAATTAGGGCTTATGTATCACATAATTAGGGCTAAATACTAGGAAATCAGGCTAATTAGACCAAATCAAACTGAATTATTTAAGCTTTTTTTTTTTAATTTTAGATGTAGAATATTTAGTAATTAAATACTGATTTCATTTTCTCGTGCTGGCACATGGCGCTTGTCTCTCAGCCGTACACAATGGAGCATTATCCAAGTGTTTGTCACCCAGGCAGCGGGGACAGCGAGGGACTGGCCAGGGAAGGCTCCGAGCCAGGCACAATCCTGGAATTCAGGAGGAACGGGAGCATCACCCAAGGCACTGAGGGTGTTCCCACAGCTCCGTGTCCTCCCTGGGAATTGCAGCAGGCCCAAGGAGAAGCTGAAGCACAGCCTCCCTCAGAGCTTCCCTCAGAACTCACTCAAGGCCTCCCTCAGAGCTCCCTCAGAGCTCCCTCACAGCCTCCTTCAGAGCTTCCCTCAGAGCTTCCTTCAGAACTCACTCAAGGCCTCCCTCAGAGCTTCCCTCAGAACTCACTCAAGGCCTCCCTCAGAGCTTCCTTCAGAACTCACTCAAGGCCTCCCTCAGAGCTTCCCTCAGAACTCACTCAAGGCCTCCCTCAGAGCTTCCCTCAGAGCTCCCTCAGGGCTTCCTTCAGAGCTCCCTCACAGCCTCCTTCAGAGCTCCCTCAGAGCTCCCTCAGAGCTTCCTCACAGCCTCCCTCAGAGCTCCCTCAGAGCTCCCTCAGAGCCTCCCTCAGAAGGGCAGGATCACCCCAGAGGTGCCTCCAGGGCAGGATCTCCCCAGAGGTGCCTCAGAAGGGCAGGATCTCCCCAGAGGTGCCTCAGAAGGACAGGATCACCCCAGAGGTGCCTCAGAAGGGCAGGATCACCCCAGAGGTGCCTCAGAAGGGCAGAATCTCCCCAGAGGTGCCTCCAGGGCAGGATCACCCCAGAGGTGCCTGAGAAGGGCAGGATCTCCCCAGAGGTGCCTCAGAAGGGCAGGATCACCCCAAAGGTGCCCCCAGGGCAGGATCACCACAGAGGTGCCTCAGAAGGGCAGGAGCAGCTCCCTCAGGGGTCTCTGCACTAAAGCATCCCTGGTGTGCTGGGAAGCAGCTGCCTGCAGCAGCCTGTGCCTCACCACAGCTCCCTTCCAATCCTGAGCTGGATTAGTCTATACTAACCCTTGTAACACCCTGGTAACAATGCCGAGAGATGGAATCCATCTTTTTGGCAATGGCTCAAAATCTCCCGGCTAGGAAGGGCTCAGGACAGATGTTGTTGGCCATATGACATCCACATAAACATCAGAAAATAAAGCCTTTCCAACAAAGCCTGGTACTGGCAAAAGCAGCAGCGACATCACCGAACAGTAACAGGGCTGCAGGCAGAGCCCTCAGAGGGGGAAGCACCTGCTCCACCAGCCTCACTGGATTTGCAGTTCATTTACAGATGTACAGCTACAAAACCTCCTGCTTTTCTGTGCAGGCACATTCGTTTCAGCATAATTCACCAAAAACCACAAGTTTTGTTACTTTGCATTGACCTTCTCTGCCAGAGCAGAGCCCATTTACCACAGCTGGTAGTGACAGCACAGGCAGCTTCATTCAGACTGGAAGAGTGGGCTCGTATCAGAGATTAGGGTCCATCCTCCAACATCTCCAGTACTGGTACTGCCTGCACCAGCCCCCAGAACAGAAATATTTAAATATGAACACGCCTCTGGTGTGAGACACCGGAAACACTACTCCTCTTCAGGTAAATGTTAAGGGAATCCACGGGAGATCAAGGGCCCTGAAGTGGAAATCATCCACATGCCAGGGGCTGGGGTCCCTGTGTGTGTGGCACTGGCTGATCCAAGCTCTGCCAAGTCAATAAAAGGAACCTCCTGGACTTCCAGGGGCACAGAGGGAGCCCACGGCTCTGGCATGGGGGCTTTGGGAAGGGAGTGCTCCTCGTGTTTAAAGTGCTTCCTGTGAGATTTGCACACTTTGGGTTTTTTCAACACCAGCCCTCGGATCAGAACCAGTTGGTTTTGGGGGTGATGGTTCTAAAATCCATCCAGAAATGGGCACAGGGGTATGGGGAATGTGGGCAGAGCCAGAGGAACAGGAGGATCCCAGATCATCCAGTGAGACACAGGACACAAGGGAATTGTCCCCAAGGTGGTGGCAGAGGGAGAAGTTCTTTGGGGAAAGTGCCAAATTAAAATTCAAATGTAAGGAAAGGCTGGGGATGTGGGGAGCAGGCCTTCAGCTCTGCAGCCCTGCAGCACCTCCAGGAAAATCCCTGTCCCTGCTCCAGTCCTGCAGCACCTCCAGGAACATCCCCAGCACTGCTCCAGCCCTGCAGCACCTCCAGGAGCATCCCTGTCCCTGCTCCAGCCCTGCAGCACCTCCAGGAACATCCCCAGCACTGCTCCATCCCCGTCCCTGCTCCATCCTCATCCTTGTTCCTGCTCCAGCCCTGTCCCCATCCCTGCTCCAGCCCTGTCCCTGTCCCATCCCCACATCTCCAGCCCCATCCCGAGCAGACAGCCCACAGCTCACACCCAGCATTCCCAGATTCCCAGCTGCCCAGTTTTCATGGGCACAGCGGCCGAGCCCAGCCCAGTTGTGTGGGGCTGATGGACACTCTCAGCTTCATTTTCCTGGTGCCCTTTATGGTGCTCGTTAAAAGTATTTTTTAATCTGACCTTGTTCCAAGCAAGGAATTAAAATTCTAAATGGAATTCTCTGCTCCCACCAACTCCGTGGTGAGTCTGTCCCAGCAGAGAGGCTCCTGCTCCTCTCCCAGCACAACCTCCTCGCTTGGTGGTGAAGCACAGAAAATAAACAGAGCTCCGAGCGCAAATAAACAATTAATAAACATTGATTTTATGGATTTCTGTTCCTGTCCTAGCCCTGTGAACAATATCTGCCACATGCAATTCAGGAAGTGAAGCTGTTTTAGTTATTTTTTTTAAAGTAGTGTTTTCTAAATTATTCTTTTATTTGTAATTTATTATACATTTGAATTGGCCTGGAGACATCAGCTCAGCATCAGCTGCACACGAGTTGTTTTAAAAGTCAATTTTCATTTACTGCCAGGAAAGGAGCAAGATTTTTGTGTGTGTGTGTTTTTCTCTAACAAATTTTTTAATATTTGCCTCAATCTTACTTGGAGATTTAGGCAAAAAGGCCCAATTTCAGCTCAAAAGAGGAATTATTTAGGAAACATCCAACATTTGCAAACAGGCAGCTCTCACTGAACCTGCAACACAGAATTAGTCAG
Source organism: Onychostruthus taczanowskii (assembly GCF_017590055.1). Taxonomy (NCBI): domain Eukaryota; kingdom Metazoa; phylum Chordata; class Aves; order Passeriformes; family Passeridae; genus Onychostruthus; species Onychostruthus taczanowskii. The sequence goes on from NW_024496526.1 coordinate 17,207,271, forward strand.
ATTTGTGGCTATTAATTAATTTGGTAAGTTGGTATCATATGGGGATGCTTAAAGTGGAATTCTACAGGAATACCCTCAATCCACACACTCCATGCAAAAAAATTAACTCACCTGATATAAGAAAAAAAAGAAGCTTAATGAGCACAGAAGAACTGCAGAATACCAAATTCCAATACCAATTCACAAATTCTAATTTTTAATTAAACAGACCCCTCCCTGTCGCCAGCTCAGAAAATACAATAAATATTTGCAGGTTTCAGGCATTTCCCAGCCACTGCCACCCCAGTGGCAGCTCCAGAACTTCACGTGCAGCACAAAGAATAATTTAACACCCATTAATAAAGGAATTTTCAGAGGAGCTCGTGCTCAAATTATATCAATCTGCTACTGTTCCAAAATAAACGCATCAGGTGGCATTTAAATGCAGGTGGCTAACCATTTTATCAGTGCACATATTTAAGCTATTAGAAATATAATTAGAAAAATCAAATTAAACACACTTAATGCAGATTCTAATTCGAGCAACACCGTCCTTATCATTATGCCATTTTTATAGCAAATTATAAAGGATGTCTAAATTGTCCGGGTTTGTTGCTGACTGATAGCTGAACTCAGATAATTAAGTTGTTAACCAGGTACTTCAGTGGTCAACACGGTTATATATCTTTGTCTGATCAGTCCCCCTCCTCCTGCGTGCGCCGAGCTCAGGGGAAGCAGATGGATGGCACTTGACACTGCCCACCTCCGCAGCGGCTGATTAGACACAGCCCCGTGCCACAGGTACACTCAATTATCCTGCCCCGCTCCCCGCAGCCAGCGGAGGCGGCAGCTCTGCATCCGCTGCGTTTTTCTGGGTTTGCTGCATTTCCAGCCCCGGGATAAACCGCACCCAGCCGTCCTGGCATCTTCCCGCTCACCCTGAGCCTGCGGGGCTCTCTGTGATTCCGCAAGAAATCCTCTCCGCACAAGGAGCTTCCAGGGCTCGTTCGTGTCCCTGCGCTGGCACCTGGATGGTCCCGTGTCCCACCCCACGTCCCAAAGGTGTCCAGCATCCTGCCAGAGCGCCAAGGGATGCTTCACCCCGCGCCTGCTTGGCTAGCTAACAGCACCCCAGGGAGATCCCAGTGCTCATTTACCAGTGAACAGCAAAACCTGGGCACGGCTAGAAGCGTGCCAAGATGATGGATGTAATACAAACACCTCGCAGCCCATGCCGAGGGTCGGGTTGGTGACAGCAGAAATGATCTGTAACGTGTTTGAGGTTAAAGGATTGGGGTACCCTGAGTGCATCTCTGCAGCTGTGACTGTATGTGTACAAGCTGCCCCCAAATTTACTGGAAATCACCTGGCCTCAAGCTCTCCTGGTATCCTGTTTCCATCAAAATAAAAAGAAAACGAATGGGCAAACTTCCTGACTTTCAACTTTCCTTTAAGTATTCCAAACCAACTCTTGACAGTTCTCCTTGTCCCACTGGAAACAAGGGGTATCACCAGCTGGTTTGATCATTTTTTGGACATAACCCCCCGTGCAGACACCTGGAATCTTACAAAGAGAAGCAGCTCTGGCCATCAGAGATGGGCACAAACCAGAGCTGGGTTCATGTCACAAAACTGACTTTCTTTCTTTCCACCAGATTGTTGCAGTCATTTCTTCTCCCACTTAACCCAGACTGAGCAGCAGCAGAGTGGGCACAGATCTAATGGAGTTCCACTCCAGTGCTCCTAAATGATGACAAACTAAAAATCCTCATCACAAACTAAAATCTGGGTCACAAACTACAGATCCTCATCACAAACTACAGATCCTCACTTCAGGACAAGAATGTGTGGGGTTTTCCCATTTCCACATGAAGAAGTAATGCACAGGGTTATTCCTAAAATGTCACCAATAAAGATTTTGAATTTGTAACTCAGTTACAAAAATTCCATTTTGTTGGGGGATTTGGTTTCCCTCCTCCTGCTACAATTTGGTGGAAAAATAATTTAAAAAATCTGCAGTGCTCTCCATATTTATTAACAAATTCAGGATCTGGTGGCTCCCTTTTAAACTTCTGAGCACAGGGAATATTTCAAAAGGCTCCTCCTGAAAGGGAAAGGAGCCACTCTGCCTGGTGGGGGGCATCCCTCCTTCCCTGGAGATCATTCCAGGAGCGCAAACCACACACATCCACACAGGCTGGGCAAGCAGGATTAAAGGAAATCCTTCCACAATGCATTTTCCTGCTTCTGCCCCTACGTGATCTGACTCCACTATCCTTTCCAACAAATATGTAATTATTAGCATATAAATTTAACACCTAGCCATGCTATAACCACAATTCCTGCCTTTATTTCCTTTACTTACTTCATATGGAAAGTTATTTCTCTGGAATTATTGTTTTCTGGGGTTTTTACTCTAGAGTGTTATTTATTCCTCAAATTATCATTATCTTTCACACCCCTGCCAATGCCATATTTTGGATCTCTTTATAATAATGTTCAAATATTGAGGAAAATTGTCCAAGTGATTTTTTTTAATATCTTACTGTATTTTAGTAGAGTATTTGTGTCCTGCTTAATTGTTAACTCTTGGGAACACAAATGGATTTAACTGAGTGTAGGTTTAGAGTAGAAACTGAGGACAAATCCTTCCCTGGGAAGGTGGGGAGGCCCTGGCACAGGGTGCCCAGAGAAGCTGTGGCTGCCCCTGGATCCCTGGAAGTGCCCAAGGCCAGGTTAGACAGGTCTTGGAGCACCCTGGGATAATGGAAGGTATGGAATGGGATGGGATTTAAGGTCCCTTCCAACACAAACCAGTCTGAGATTCTGTGATGACTCCATGAAATTCCATTTGCACTACAGGGACATCCTGGCCATGCTTAGATATGGAAGTTGCAGGTACAGTACAAACAGAAATAAAAGGAAGCTCAGTTTGGAAGTGGGAAGAGAACTCTGGCTACTGCTCCATATCCATCCTTCCCTGCCAAGGAGAACTCCATGGAGATGTTACAACAAAACTTAATTTAATGAGTGGTGTAAGAGGCAGTGAGTAAGCTCCCTGCTGGGGCCACTCCTACCCTGGGTGTCCAAAATGAACCTGGCAAAAAACTGGGGCTCTGGGAACAAGGAAAGCCCAGCTGCTCTGGAGTCCCCAGGTGAATTCCCTCTCTTCTGGTTCAGTTCAAAAGGTCCTGTTCTGCCTTATTTATGGATGGATGGACAATGGATGGATGATGGATGGATGGATGGATGGATGGATGGATGGATGGATGGATGGATGGATGGATGGATGGATGGATGGATGGATGGATGGATGGATGGATGGATGGATGGATGGATGGAGGGCTCGTTCGTGTCCCTGCGCTGGCACCTGGATGGTCCCGTGTCCCACCCCACGTCCCAAAGGTGTCCAGCATCCTGCCAGAGCGCCAAGGGATGCTTCACCCCGCGCCTGCTTGGCTAGCTAACAGCACCCCAGGGAGATCCCAGTGCTCATTTACCAGTGAACAGCAAAACCTGGGCACGGCTAGAAGCGTGCCAAGATGATGGATGTAATACAAACACCTCGCAGCCCATGCCGAGGGTCGGGTTGGTGACAGCAGAAATGATCTGTAACGTGTTTGAGGTTAAAGGATTGGGGTACCCTGAGTGCATCTCTGCAGCTGTGACTGTATGTGTACAAGCTGCCCCCAAATTTACTGGAAATCACCTGGCCTCAAGCTCTCCTGGTATCCTGTTTCCATCAAAATAAAAAGAAAACGAATGGGCAAACTTCCTGACTTTCAACTTTCCTTTAAGTATTCCAAACCAACTCTTGACAGTTCTCCTTGTCCCACTGGAAACAAGGGGCACCACCAGCTGGTTTGATCATTTTTTGGACATAACCCCCCGTGCAGACACCTGGAATCTTACAAAGAGAAGCAGCTCTGGCCATCAGAGATGGGCACAAACCAGAGCTGGGTTCATGTCACAAAACTGACTTTCTTTCTTTCCACCAGATTGTTGCAGTCATTTCTTCTCCCACTTAACCCAGACTGAGCAGCAGCAGAGTGGGCACAGATCTAATGGAGTTCCACTCCAGTGCTCCTAAATGATGACAAACTAAAAATCCTCATCACAAACTAAAATCTGGGTCACAAACTACAGATCCTCATCACAAACTACAGATCCTCACTTCAGGACAAGAATGTGTGGGGTTTTCCCATTTCCACATGAAGAAGTAATGCACAGGGTTATTCCTAAAATGTCACCAATAAAGATTTTGAATTTGTAACTCAGTTACAAAAATTCCATTTTGTTGGGGGATTTGGTTTCCCTCCTCCTGCTACAATTTGGTGGAAAAATAATTTAAAAAAAATCCACAGTGCTCTCCATATTTATTAACAAATTCAGGATCTGGTGGCTCCCTTTTAAACTTCTGAGCACAGGGAATATTTCAAAAGGCTCCTCCTGAAAGGGAAAGGAGCCACTCTGCCTGGTGGGGGGCATCCCTCCTTCCCTGGAGATCATTCCAGGAGCGCAAACCACACACATCCACACAGGCTGGGCAAGCAGGATTAAAGGAAATCCTTCCACAATGCATTTTCCTGCTTCTGCCCCTACGTGATCTGACTCCACTATCCTTTCCAACAAATATGTAATTATTAGCATATAAATTTAACACCTAGCCATGCTATAACCACAATTCCTGCCTTTATTTCCTTTACTTACTTCATATGGAAAGTTATTTCTCTGGAATTATTGTTTTCTGGGGTTTTTACTGTAGAGTGTTATTTATTCCTCAAATTATCATTATCTTTCACACACCTGCCAATGCCATATTTTGGATCTCTTTATAATAATGTTCAAATATTGAGGAAAATTGTCCAAGTGATTTTTTTTAATATCTTACTGTATTTTAGTAGAGTATTTGTGTCCTGCTTAATTGTTAACTCTTGGGAACACAAATGGATTTAACTGAGTGTAGGTTTAGAGTAGAAACTGAGGACAAATCCTTCCCTGGGAAGGTGGGGAGGCCCTGGCACAGGGTGCCCAGAGAAGCTGTGGCTGCCCCTGGATCCCTGGAAGTGCCCAAGTCCAGGTTAGACAGGCCTTGGAGCACCCTGGGATAATGGAAGGTATGGAATGGGATGGGATTTAAGGTCCCTTCCAACACAAACCAGTCTGAGATTCTGTGATGACTCCATGAAATTCCATTTGCACTACAGGGACATCCTGGCCATGCTTAGATATGGAAGTTGCAGGTACAGTACAAACAGAAATAAAAGGAAGCTCAGTTTGGAAGTGGGAAGAGAACTCTGGCTACTGCTCCATATCCATCCTTCCCTGCCAAGGAGAACTCCATGGAGATGTTACAACAAAACTTAATTTAATGAGTGGTGTAAGAGGCAGTGAGTAAGCTCCCTGCTGGGGCCACTCCTACCCTGGGTGTCCAAAATGAACCTGGCAAAAAACTGGGGCTCTGGGAACAAGGAAAGCCCAGCTGCTCTGGAGTCCCCAGGTGAATTCCCTCTCTTCTGGTTCAGTTCAAAAGGTCCTGTTCTGCCTTATTTATGGATGGATGGACAATGGATGGATGATGGATGGATGGATGGATGGATGGATGGATGGATGGATGGATGGATGGATGGATGGATGGATGGATGGATGGATGGATGGATGGATGGATGGATGGATGGATGGATGGATGGAGGATGGATGAACTCCCCACATGAACTGCACCAGGCACTGAGGGACAGCCCCAAGCTCCAGCAGCACATGGACACCATGGACACCTCAGCATCTTTAATGGGTCCCAGACTTCCAGACTGGTTTGGGTGGGAAGGAACCTTAAATCCCATCCAGTACCACCCCTGCCATGGCAGGGACACCTTCCACCATCCCAGGGTGCTCCAAGCCCTGTCCAGCCTGGCCCTGGACATTCCAAGGGATTCAGGGACAGTCACAGCTTCTTTGGGAATTCCACTCCCACCCCTCCCCACCCTCCCAGGGAAGAATTCCCTCCCAATATCCCATGGAAATCTCTTCCAGCCAGCACTAGCACATGATCCCCTCAGAGCAATGCAGACCTGGTGATCTCCAGATGCAAATTCCCCATTCCGTCGAACACCACCTCAAACGAAGCACCTGCACCCCAAATGTCACAACCCACACATTCCACACTCCCAAACTGGAGCATTCCCTCATGTCCAACACTTTGTGTGACCTGGGCAACGGCCAGGGCCAACTTTAGAGGTGGACTTTTGCAAATTAATTGTTTTTCTTTATATGAAAATGAAAGCAAAGCCCACAATCACCACTAAGTGAAAACCTCTCCAGAACTCCCTCCAGTGTGAGGGACTTCTGCTCCACCACCATGTGGGTTACTGTCTACAACACACAGTCTGATTTTACTTGAACTTTTATGAAGTCTTCAATATTTAAAGGTTCATTACTTGAATTTTTATACCAAGAGGAAAATAAAATAAAATACGTCAACATGGGGAGGCAGGGTAATTCCAGCATTATTTCTAGCATTATTTGCTCAGCAATCTCAGTTTATATTGCATTCATTGCCATAAAACACTGAGGAGAAATCTACATAACAATGGAAGAGGCTGGACAACAGACACAGGCCAATATTGGCTTTTTATTCCCTGAGTAATCTGCATTTTACAACTAACTGTATATAAAAGAAAATAGTTGCTTTATCTCAAGTTTCATGGAAAGGAGACAATGAGCAAGGCTTGGGATTTTCTGTTAATTTGCCCTTTCAGAAAAACAGCTGTGCTGTGGAATCCAGAGGAACACCCTCTTTCTTTTCTGGGGGTAAAAACTCCGAGTTTTTATGGCTTTTAAGGTGCTGCACTTCAAGCAGGTCAGCTACAAAAGGTTATCCTGAAACATTCTAAACATTAATTGGGAAAAAATTAAAAAAAAAAAAAAAAGTTCATGAAGACCCCTTCAATCTGATGATTTGGAGAAGATCAGATAATCCTAAACGAAAGGAAAAACCGGGAAAGCCCTGGGTTTGCAGCCAGGCTGATTTCTGTAATGCATTCCCAATTGCCAATAAACAGAATTATTGCTGCACAGGAGAACCGTGTGGTCTCTACTCTATCACTACAGAGGGCAGCAACAGACAACAGAGCTCTTTAGCATGACAGAGGGAATGTTTAACATTCCCAGTAAACAAGGGAGCAGGAGAGGCCGGGCTGGGATCTGCCTGTCCCACATTCCAGCCTCCTTGGGATGGGAACAGGCAGGTTGGGAAAGCCTTTGGGAAGCCTGGATGCTCAGCGAGCTGAGCCCATCTCCCGTCGATTCAGCCAGATACTAAAAATTCCCCTAAACCATGAGTCAAAACATGGTTTGGGGAATTTTTGGGCCGCTTTGAGCTGGATCCACTTGGTGTTTTCTGGCCCGTTGGTGCCCTCACACCCAGACCCCTGCTCAGCTCCTGGGACATGGAGCAGCAGAAAGCCAAGAGCTGGGAAGGCACCGGGCACAGCCTCCTCCAGCTCCGGCTGCAGATGCAAAGGAGGGCAGCAAAGGTCTGGTGATCAAACGGGGAGAAAAATGACTGACAACACGGAGCCCGCTCAAAGGAACTAATGGAATAATTAGTTCCAAAAAGACTAAAAAGACTGAAGAATTCATGATGTCATAAAAAGCAGAGCTACTTAAATTGGATTAGAAAATAAAAATGACACGAACATTGTAAATATTCACAGATCACATCATTGACGTGTAATGTGCCGTTAAATGATGTCAAATTAAAGGGGAAATTACATGTGTAAGAACTAGGAAGAATAAAGGGAAGACATTTTAAAGATGCACAGTCCTTCAAGTGAAAATCCCTCTCGTATATCAGTGCTGATCACTGTGGGGATGGGGAAACTATGAGAGAAGAATAAAATAAAATATGGGAAAGAAAACAGAGGGTAAAAACATCTCAATTTAAGGCTGTGGTGAAAGGCTGTTAACTCCGGAGTGCTTCCCCTCCGCATGGCTTTGCCAGGTGCTCCCAGCCACAGCCATGCCCAGACCAGGCTCAATCGCTGCTTAAACCTGACTAAAATCGCTCCTAATTTATCCCAAGAAGGCAGCAGTCAAGTGTGCTTCCACACGGGAGAGCCCTGAGTGGGGCCAAGGGCCTGGCTCAAAGGGCCCCTCGGAACTCTGTGAATTGGGGTGCAATTAACACCGAGCTGCTGGAGCCAAAGGCACGAGGGAGGGATGGCACTTGTGAATCCTCTCCTTCCGATGGGAAAAAGCCTTTCTGGATCCCCTCACTCACACACGGCACCCGGAGAGGCTCCCAGCCCCTCAGCCAGACCGAGATCTCATCTCAGCAGAGTTGTGGCAATTAATTTACCTCCAGCGTGCTCTTTCAAGTGAGCTGGGAGAGCAGGGGGGGGGGGGCCCAGCTTCTCCCCCTTCCCTCCGCGTGCGATCGGAATCTTCTGTTCCAAAGGTGGCATTTCAAGCTCCCGAAAATACCTGCATAATAAAGGGTAAGAGCTCCTCTGCACACAGATATATGTACATATCTTTCCCTGCCTCGTGGGCCCTTCCGCCTCCGAACTCCGTGAGGTGTTAGCAACACGTCGCCGCGATGGGAACTCGAGATTATCGGCATTATCTCGCCCACCCTGCCGATAAGACGGGCTGACTCTGCTCCTCAGCAGCGCTGCCAGGCTGCTGGTGGCATTTCCTCAGCACCGGGGCCTTTTCCACAGGAGACTCTTGTCCCCCGGGGTTTGGAATGGGTTGGGTTGGAAGGACCCTAAAGCCCATCCCACTCCACGCCTGGCATGGGCAGGGACACCGTCCACTGTCCCAGGGTGCTCCAAGCCCTGTCCAGCCTGGCCTTGGCCACTGCCAGGGAGCCCACCACCCCTCTGGGCAGAGAAAGCATTTAGACTAAGCACACATTCACCGTCCTGTTGGAGGTGACCACACCATGTGGGCTGAATCCCCCAGTGATGCTCTTCACTGTCCAGCAGGTCCAGCAGATCCCGGTGCTGGCATGGGATGGAGCACTGGGCACCATCAGGAAGCCCCTGGCACATCCCAGGATGGCTCATGCTGGAATTACCCACGTGTGCCCCCAGCTCAGATATAAATGTCAACACCTGCCCTGCTACAAAAATGCCAGGAGATCCTTAATGATCCCCACATCAGCTTTGTCTGGGAGCCAAAAGAGGAATATTTACATCCCGGGGACTCACACTCGAACATGTGAAAATGCAGAAAAAATTGCATGAGAAAAAGAACAACCTTTTCTTTTTTCCTTCTCTGAGTTGAAATAGCAGCACTTGAGCTCCTCAAGACTCGAGTGATCTGTGTGCCCACATCGAGGCACTTGGCACCTCCCGTCCCCACCTGCAACTCCTGGCTGAGCAGGGAACCTGCAGGGCTCTCCCTGCCAATGGCACAAAGCTTACAAGGGTGCCGTGAGTCTGGAGATCTGAGAGTGCACAGAACAACTGAAACCTTTTCCTTGTTTTAAAACCCCCAAAAATGCCTTTGGATCACTTCTGAGAGCCTGTTTTAGTGTTGTCAATGTCCAAGCGTCGCCCAGATGTGAGGAAGGGCAGGTAGGACATGAGGCAGGAAGGCAAAGGAAGGGACAGCCCAGGACAATTAAAACTCCAGAATATTTAAGCTGGTTCAGCCCCCCAACCCTGCCTGGGGTGTCAGCAGCCCCCTGTGCCTGGGGGACACAGAGGGGACAATGTCTCCTTGTCATTTATCTAACTCCAACTCACAGCCAGCAGTAATTTCCAAAGTGGGGCTGTCTGAGCCCTGGGAGCAAACAAAAGTATTCCGAGGTCTTTATTTGTGCAATGGCATTTCCATGCTGACTGCAGGGATCTGCTGGGTGCACTCGCATTGTCTCTCTAACAATCTGAAAATTACACTGATAATTATCTCGGAGGTATTTTCCAGCCTCGACTGGTGACACAAAGCTTACAAGGGTGCCGTGAGTCTGGAGATCTGAGAGTGCACAGAACAACTGAAACCTTTACTTTGTTTTAAAACCCCAAAAAAATGCCTTTTTATCACTTCTGAGAGCCTGTTTTAGTGTTGTCAATGTCCAAGCGTCGCCCAGATGTGAGGAAGGGCAGGTAGGACATGAGGCAGGAAGGCAAAGGAAGGGACAGCCCAGGACAATTAAAACTCCAGAATATTTAAGCTGGTTCAGCCCCCCAACCCTGCCTGGGGTGTCAGCAGCCCCCTGTGCCTGGGGGACACAGAGGGGACAATGTCTCCTTGTCATTTATCTAACTCCAACTCACAGCCAGCAGTAATTTCCAAAGTGGGGCTGTCTGAGCCCTGGGAGCAAACAAAAGTATTCCGAGGTCTTTATTTGTGCAATGGCATTTCCATGCTGACTGCAGGGATCTGCTGGGTGCACTCGCATTGTCTCTCTAACAATCTGAAAATTACACTGATAATTATCTCGGAGGTATTTTCCAGCCTCGACTGGTGAGTCTCAGCTCAAGAGAATGTATCACTCTTTTGTCCCACCGACTTTTCACATCTCCTAAGTGCAAACATGGAACGGGTTCCCAAACCCAAAGGTACTGCCAGGGACAGCTTTGCAGCCATGACCCAGAATCTCTCAGTCATGAGAAGCCCTGATCTAACAGGAGCTCTGTCAGGGCTGAAGATCCAATATATCACGAGTCTCCAGGAAAAATAGAGCCCAGCTAAATAACTTGGGAAATATTCTACTTGTAATGGCATTGCAGAGTCAATCAATTTAAACCTAATAAAGACGACGACAGACAATGAATAGAAAGTTCAAGGACTTTTCACCCAGGCCTTTGCTATGGCTGGAAGTCAACCTGCTGGAGTCTGGGGGAGACTACAGACCCTAGGAATCAGCTCCAGGGATCAGGATCATGAAAAAAATGACACCTTTCATTTCAGGGAACAATGCTCTAAAAGCCCTGGAAAAGCAGTGGGAATGGGAACATTTTTGGAGGCAAGGACAAATTTTCATGTTTTTTTCAGCCATAACTCATCTTTTCATCCCCTGGCTTCATCAGTGAGCTTTATCACAGGCCAACGTCACAGGCAGGATGGGGTATGTGCCTTGACTTTGCTCTGTGCTTCCACTGGTGCTGGGAGGTTAATGCAGCTCATTAGCTATGCATCTCATTCCAGGATTTATTCATTCTTCCACATTTTTTCCCCTAACTACTGTTTGTTCTTCCACAGAGCCCAGGAAAGGACCAGTGGAGGAGACAGGGTTGGTTTACAACCCGCGGCTGTGAAATCCATTAAGTGTTTAAAAACAGGTGACAGTTTTCACCCACCCCCTGCTCAGAGTGACAACTTCCCTGGGACACCAGGAGCAGAGGCTTTCCATGGAAATGCTGTTGTTTGCTGCCTTTGCTCCGGGTGTGGAGCGAGCTGCAGATTGCAATTGGGATTCAGCGCAAGATGAGCCTCGGAAGCGAGAGGTGGAAAAACTGCATCGCGTTTCTTCCTGCCAGGTGCTAAGAGACTGCCTTGGGATCCAGCAAAGTCAGAGACTTTGTCCCCATTTCAGCCATTGGAAATGAAAAGCGAGCTTTGGTCGAGCTCCAAGAGTTCACAGGGATGGGGTTCATGCAGGTTCACGGGATGCCCAGAGGATGAGCTTAGGCCATGGCAAGGGCCAAGAGCTCCACGTGATGACGCAGCAGAGCCAAATTTGGATAAAGAAAAGCACAACCAACTTGCTCTGTGGGGAAAGAAAGGTGGGAAAGAAAAGTCTGGGGAGGAAAGCTGGGGAAGAAAGTCATGTTTGAAAGAAAAGAGGGAAAACTCAAAGGTTCTGAAGAGGCTGTACACGAGTGAGGATCTGAGGATGATGAGGAGAGAGCAATCACTGAGGTTGTAAAAGACCTTTAAGTTCATCAAGGCCAACTCTCTTCCAGTGCTGGACCTTCTCCCACACTGTCCATCACAGGCACCTTGGAAGAGAGAAGGGCCAGAATGTCCTGGGACACTCAGGACAAGGAGAGGGGCTACAGAGAAGACCAGTGGTAATTAATGGTCTGACTGCACAGCTAGAGTGGGAGTGGGAAAACGAAGCAGATGGGAATTTGGAAAGCCTCACGGTGAGATGGTGATTTTTTTACATCGAGATTTGATCTGTATTAACCCTCTAGCATTGAGCTGGGTCCTCCAAAATCCAGCTCTGCCAAAGACAGCAGCCACCACTTTCACCAGGAAGAGCAGCGACCTCTCCCAGTCACCCAGATTTCCAGAGTGATGCCTTGGTGAGCCCAGGATTATGGACACAGCCATGCCAAATAAAATGCTCCTCACAAAAGCACCAAATAAACCCTGCAGCCTTTGCATCCCACACCATCAGGAGAACTTCTAGTTTTGGGAGTTCCACAATTACCACAGGAGCTGACAACATCCCTTGCAACTCCACATTGCCATTATTAATATTCCCAACGAGGGAAGCACAGCAATGTCGTGGCTGGAGCGTTGATATCCCTGTGCAGTGCGATCCAGCACAGTTTAATTAAAATATGCAAAGGGTTTTGTTTATGGAAAGCAGGACAGAGGCCCAGGCATCGCTCACCAGTGCAGGCCTTGCCTCGAGGCCAGACCAGGAACTCGAGAGAACAGAGCCACTCCTGCTACACAACAGGCCTGTCATCCAAAACTGAGGCTCTCTCTTTTCCTGGCATTCCTAACAGGGGCTAACTCCCAGAGAAAATCCCCTCCAGAGAGGTGGACCCCATTCCAATGCAAACTCTTGCTGTAGCAGTGTGCTTTTAAACTAAAAGCTAAAACAACCCCAAAACTTAAAGTTCTCTTGTTTTTTTGGGCATTTCCTGGGCTCTGTTGCTGAGACATGGATGGGACACATCTACACCCACGGATTTGCAGGGACTGCAATTGTGGGGATGTGGATTGAGAGCTCCAACCCAAACCATTCCACAATTCTGAGTGGGGAGGGAGGGATGAGAGCAACAAGGACCTTTATGTTATTGAAGGTGAAAAGATTCTCCTTCTGGTCTTTATAATACCACAGAATCATGGAATATCCTGAGCTGTAAGGGATCATGGATCCCGCTCCTGGTCCTGCAGAGACACCCCAAAATCCCACCCTGGGCATCCCTGGCAGCGTTATCCAAACTCTCCTGAAGCTCTGGCAGTCTTGGGAATGTGCCCATTCCCTGGGGAGCCTGGGCAGTGCCCTGCACCCTCGGGGGGAAGAGCTTTCCCAAAATCCAACCTAAATCTGCCCTGGCCCAGCTCCAGCTGTTCCCTTGGGGCTGTCCCTGTCAGAGCAGAGACTGGAGCTGTCCCTGCACTTCCCCTCATAAGGATGTTGAACATCACCATGAGGTCTCCCCTCGGTCTCCTCCTTTGTGTGCTGAATGTAAAAGATTTGGATTCTCTGCTTGAAACAGGCCCCTTGCTCCCCTCCATGCTGCAAACTCAGTCCCAGTATTTAATACCCACTCAGATCAAATATTGCTACCCGGAGGAATAAATTTCACCAGAATTAAACCATTAACTGCTAAATCAGCAGCTAAGGAGCCCATATTCCTTTTAATTCTGGATTCTTCATGCTAGATTGAAAGAGCAGACATTTGACGAAGCTTATTCACCATAGAGGAGTGACTGGGAGCACTGAGAGCCCCAGGCTGCTGCTCCCTGAAGTTTATCTGGGAGCCAGATCCAAACAAAGGCTGCAACAGGAGCCAGCTGTTGACACTCTGCGTCACGAGCTGCATATTAAATGATTCATCAAATGCTGTGTCACAACCTGGATAAAGTCCTTAAAGCACGGGGCCCTCCTCTGTTCCTTTTGTTTTTAGCAGCAAAGAATATCTGGATAAACCTACACTTGCTGGAACAGCCTTCCTTTCCAGAAGCCACTCCTCGTTTAATGCAAATATTCCACCTAAAACCTTATTAGGGAAAATGCTAGTCGCTAAATTTCAGTAAATAGCACTGAAATAAATAAGCAAAAATTATTATTTATCCAGTGTAAAATTCAGTAAATAAGACTGAAATAAATAAATAAATAAATAAATAAATAAAATGCACCCAGAACATTTTGGAAAATGAAATAATAGATGAGTAAATAATTTCCCTGGCTGCTGTGGAACGGCAACGTGTTATTGTAACCTGCCTTGTATGCTCCGTGTAAAGCACTGTAAATTATGATTTGAAATTATCATGTTAGATTAGGTTTTCTGCAGCTTAATATATTGTAATATAATATAATTGCTCAATGCAAATGAGCTACTGTACAGCTTTGGCATGGGGCTGTTCTGGAGCCGAGCATTTTACACATTACGGTGAAGTGAGGGTTATTAAGAAACAAATTATAACGAAGCTAAATTTAGTTGGGAGCCAAGATCCTGTCACTGCATGGCGCTGCCAGTGCCAGGAGGTGTCTCAGGGAGCTCTGGCACCAACCTTGGGGCACCTCAAGCAGCTCCACACACACCTGCTCAGGTAAGAGCTCCCTGCCCACGAGTGCTCATGCTGGTCTCATTACCTGGAAGTCAAGGAATGCTGTAAAGTCACTGCTGTGGCTCCAGATCCCGACTGCCAAACACCCTTTCCAAAATAAATCACCCAGAGCTGACTGAGTTAAGAGTTCAAAACCAATAAAATTGAGTCTCCACACCCTCCAGAATCAGCCACAGAGTCCTAGAATTGTTCGGGCTGGAAGGAGCCTCTGGATCACCCAGTCCAAGCCCCTGCCAAGGCAGGGTCACAGTGACACAGAAACACACCCAGGTGGGTCTGGGGTGTCCCCAGAGACTCTCCGTGGCCACCCTGGGCTCTGCCACCCTCAGTGAGGCAGAACTTCTTGTGCTTTATTTTCCGGGCATCGCTCCTCGTCCTGTCACTGGGCAGCACTGGAAAGGCTCTGGCACCCTCCTGTGCCAGCCCTTGGAGTTATTTGTGTGGATTGATGAGATCCCCTCTCAGCCTTCCCTCCCCTGGATGCAGCCACCCTTCGTGCCGCTGACCCTGTGACCCACCCAACAGGCACAGCTTTCCCTCCTCATTTCCATCCACCAGGCACGAAAAACAAGAGTTGCCGGTAGATGTGCCAGGAGAATGCACTTCCTAAATAATACATTGGCTTGTAAATTGTCCATCCAACTGTAAATTCCAGAAGAAAAATTAAAATGTGTTTCTTCAGCCCTTTCCGCGCGGCGCTCGCTCCGCACGGCGGCATCCCCGCGTCCCCCCAAAAGCATGGGCACCGATGGGTTGGGTCCAGAGCAGGAAAAACCTGCTCCAAAGCAATTTATTATTAATGCCAGAATATTCTTGCTAAACAGTTCTGATTATTTCACAAGAAAGAGGTCAAGGTATTGGAGAAAGGGATTTAATCAAATAAACTCTCAATCTCTCTCCAAATAGCATTTTCATCCGGCTGCATGTAAATTCATCAGCTGACTCGCCTCCCAATGCCCAGGCAAGGTTAATCTGCTATGACTGTTAAAACTTCTCGGAGACGCCTTCGGAATAACGATTTACACCGGGATCAGCCGTGCCAGTCACCCCAAACTAGTTCCCCATCCTGCTCCTCCAAGTCTGGCCTGGCCCCCGACATCTCCGCTGGCAGAGCTGGAACCGAACCCCCCTCTTGAGCTGCACGTCGGGGACCCCACAAGAACTCCTTGTTTCTGCTCCACTCCCTGGCTTCTGAGGGCCATCAACAGCTCATTCCAAGCTGCCCCACAGCGAATATCCTGCCCTGGGCAGAGGGGGTTTTCAGGAATATTTCAGGAATATTTCCTGCATCACCGGAGCACTCGTGCTGGGAAACAAAGCAGTGTGGGCATAGCCAGAGAGGAAATGGAATTTCTCCAGTGTTCTGAGTTCAATATTGCCCTGCTTTGCTTAAATAAGGAGCCAAGGAATTTATCCCAGGCGTATCCCAAGGTGAATTTCGTGGCAAACACTAATAATCCCTCCTGGCCACTCCACACTTATTAGGCAAACCCTGCCTCCTAGCAGTGCAAATCTACGTGTGTTTTTTAAAAGGATCTTTGTGAACTTCATGTTTAAACACAGGATTATGATATAGCTGTAAACTGCACATTCGGTCAGAAATGGAGAACTGCAATTTTGGGGTTTGTTTAAAAAAAAAAAAAATAAAAAATCCCAAATGCCTTTTGATCCAGAACTAAAAAGGAAACTGAAACACGGCAGGCTGGCAGGCAGGATTATTCTCACCCCTATTTTTTGCTTTCTTTAGTCTAAGCCTGGTTGCAGATTCTGCATTTGGTGGAATATTCTGTGGGTATCTTTGCAGAGCCAGGTCAGGTTTAGGAGGAGATGTTTCTGAGAGCCACAACACGGCTCAGAGAAGCTTCCCCAGCCTCCCACGGGCACACGCGACCCACGCTGCCCAGCAGCCCCCAGGCAAGCCCAGGCACACCTCCCTCTAATTTTATTTCTCCTGAGTGGCCACTCTCATCTATTTGTGCCACGCACACCCCCGCACCTGAATCCCCCGCACCCTGCAGCCTCAGACGGGTCTCAGACAACATTCCCTGCTTAAAATCCGGGAGGATTCCTGCAATCCACGGTCTCCATCCCTCGACAAGGAGCCAGCGGCTGCAAACTCTGCCTCACCCGGGGAGGAGGTGTTGTGATGCTGCTGCTCCGTGCCCCCCGGTGCTCCCCGCACCTCTCTGGAAGCTCAGACACCATTTTACATGAGGATGCTTTCTAAAAAGCCCAGTGTAACTGTCTAATTAAGAGCGGAGTGATTGGCTGGTTCATGGACTCTGTGACAGTTCTGACAAATACACATATTGGCACAGCCCTAACCTCACTTCACAGTTTGCAACACAAAGATGGTATTTCCAGAAATGTGCAGAACACTCTGATACAAAGCTTCACCTTGTCTAGTGCTATTCCATTTAATTTTTTATTAACTGCCTGAACATATGCCATTCTAGGAGAGGGTAATAGTTACAAAATGTCAGCAGAAACATTTAAACTGCTCAAATGTAAATGATTTTATAAATTTGTAATGAAAGGTAATTGTCATGTGGGAAAAGTAACAGAAAAACAGATATGTGTAAATGTAAAACTGGCAAAAAATACATCTGACTGGTCGAAGGCAGCAAAATCTAAGTGTGTTTTAATGACCACTGTAAGGAGTATTTAAATAAAATTAGCTTCATAAGCAGAAAATGTGAATTCTATAATATTTTATTTTCTAACATTAGCAAAGTTCATAATAATGAAAAGACCTCATGGAACTTTAATGCGCCCAAATTCATTAAACAGTAGGACATTAAGATTCCTCACCTCATTTTAAAAAACAAATAAATCAAGTCAGATAACATAAATACAAAGCCGGCGCCGGCAGAGCCCGGCTTTAAAAGACCAATATTGGAGCGCGCTCGGTTTCTTTACTTTCCGCTAAAATGAGAAACAATTTGGTGATTAATCCCTTCAGCGATGCCGTGCTGGGTCAGTGCTCCCCGAGATGTCAGCCAGGAGAAGACTCGGGCGCAGAGGGGAGTTTTTCCTCAGCCACCACACAGAGCAACCACCTCCCAGTCAGGTTTGCGGGCAACCATCTTTAAATGCTTGAGCTGCTCTGCGTGGCCATGACAAGATTTGCAATTCCCCACGTTTATTTACACACCATCACCCCAAGTAGACATCACATGGAAGTGGCGTGGTCGCGGCTGACCCCAGGGTAGCGGCTGTCTCTGCCGATCGCGCTCGCCGCTGCTCGGCGATTGAACCCCGCCGCCCGCCCCGGCTGCGTGCACGCTGCGCCGCGCCGCAATAAAATTAGCAGAAGCTTGTCAGGGGATATTTTCTACTTTTACGCTGACAGACGCTGGACAAACGTGCCCGCGTTTCAGGGAGCCGCCGAGGCGCCCGCTCGGCGGGATGGAGCCAGGGCCCATGCCTGGCACCCCACAAAGGCCGCCTCGCTTCCCCTGCCCGGATCAGGGGGAAAAAAAAAACCCCAAAATTACCAGTCAGTTTTATTTTTATTGTTTTCCCACATCCGCCCCTGCGTAAGCCTGGACACGCCGGATGAGTTACTGAGCCAGAAATTAATAGAACGGGAATCCATCCTGTTCCGAAGGCAGAAGCTGGGGGGAGGAAGGGCCCTTCGCAGCCTGCGGAGGATGCACAAATTGCCTGGTACCTGCAGCCCACGTCAGAGCTCACCTGCCACCCTGCAGCCCCCGCCAGCCAGAGCTGCATTAATTTTTTTTAAGGGCTTTCGCAAATAAACGAAAGAAAACGCTCGTTTGTTTCGGAATCGGGAGCCCGGGGAGGCTAACGCGGTAAATAGGGGAAATATACCATCCGTAATGGGAACATTTTTAAATAAAACCACCTAATATGTTTAGTAATCTACACCAATGTAATTTTATTAGCCATTCAGTGCAGTTCTTACATCAAACAGCCTCAGAAGCCCCAGGATCATTTTATATTCACTGGAAGACAGAAAGAAATCCAAAACCTAGTTAAATAAATTGTTCATTTATTCCTTTCCTTTTATGCACCAAGATCTACATGTGGTCATTAATTATAAAGAGACTATTATAGCACCATATTTTCATTCAATACGATGTCCTGGTATATATCAAAGAAGTCCCATAATTAAAACAGAAGGGCCACAATGACAATTAAAATTACAATCTATATGGGGAAAGAAAGTACAGTTCTGCAATTTTTCACCCTGTCACTGTCAGCACCGGGGGATATTCCAGTCACGTCTCTTGTAAAGCAGCCTAAATTCTTCTTCACCAATGCAACCTCAAAAGCATTATCAGCACCTAAGCAAAAGCCTATGCAAGTATAATTTAATACCAAGCCACAGTTTGCAAGTAATAGCGTATAAAGTGATATTTAAGTGGTGTTTTAAGCACACTTCTGATGGCTACAGCCGCCTTTTACTGGTAAATGCGTTTTCCTTTGAGTAGTGATTATGAGTCCTGGGTGAAGAGGTCCTGTGTGCAGGTCTGCCTGTAAGCCTTACTTCCAGCTGCCAATCTTTACTTCACAGTGAAGAAAAAGCCACATAGCACCTTGTTCTTACTCTTGTAGGCTGTCATCCCCTGAGCCTGATAACTGCAAAATCATTTCCACATAACACTTTTCTGCTTCTGCCTCTTAAACCTCGAGACCTACACATTGTGCACGCACCCGCACCCCCGGCACCCGGCCCCCCAGAGCCGCCGCTGCTCCGGCCTCTCCCCCCAGCCCGTTTTTAACACTTATCCCAGTAAATATCTGCATTAATGGAGTGCGGGGCCCTGCCGCCGCAATGTGTGTTTGCTACAATTTATTGTCTATAAAAGTCAGGAGCGGTGAGTTATTACGGCTAAAACTGTGTTTTTCTTTATAATAACTCCGAACCGAGCACTCACATATGAAGCATGCAATGGAGACGGAGAAGGTTTTGTATAATAAAATGGTGACATGGTCATTTTTCCCAGTTTTGCATTACACAGACACACTCATGCATGGTGCTTTTTAAATTCTTATTATATGGGAGGTCAGGAGGTCGAATGTCAGAAAGTACTGTTAATTTCACGGGGTTAGGGGAAAGTAAATTCACAGGGAATACAGATCACTTAGCACAGAAAAGCAGCTCCTCTGAAGTTTGGGTTTACATTTGTTAACCATATCCTTCAGCTGACGAACCATTGAGACCAGGGTGACATTGTGGGCCCCGCTGTAATGGCTTGACACGCCGCGGGGACAGCGGGATGCGGCGCGGGGCCGGAGCCGCCGCCGGAGCCGCCGGAGCACCGCGGCTCCAGGCAGCCGGAACCGAGCGGAGCGTGGTGCCATTTGGGCTGGATGCTGAAATTACACAGGAAGCGGGCGAGATGGCTTAAAGTTCAACCTGACAGGGAACGTAAAATATATTCCTGTCTCCGTTCGACGGGAAGGGAGAATCCTGCAGCTTCCCAGAGTCCTCTTAAAGCGCTTCCCAATATATCATCAGAGGCTGAAAGATGGGACGAGCGCGCGGACTTTGGTTTGCTACAGGATGCTCTGATGGTTCATCTTTTCTCTATTTTTTTTTTTGCTGTTGATGTTTCAGGGTTTGGTTTGGGTTTTGGTTTTTTTTTTTTCCCTCTCAGTGGCAAAAGCAAAAGAAAATTGAGAGGATCTTGGTTTTGCAAATAACAGGGGAGTGGTGATAAAACACGATGACGGAACTGCTCTTTTGCCAAGACAAATTCAGAAGCTACTTTTCTTTTATTAAAAAAAAAAAAAAAAAGCCATTTGCTTGATAAAATCCACCGTCTTCAAATGCAATTTAAGGTAAAAAACAATTTAAAAATGCATGGGTATCTTCAATCAAAGATGTTAAAGACCTAGCCATTGTCACTACTGAAAGTTCAACTCAAGAGTGCCATAAGGCCCATACTCTACTTCCATGCCTGACGTGTAAGAAAGGGAAAAATCCAATAAAACAAACCAAAACCCCCCTAAATTTACTCAAATGACCACAAGAGCCATTTCAGGAGACAGACAGGATTATTCCCTGCGAGGAATGTGCCAGGCCCACGCTGGGCCGGGTTTCTGCGTTGGTGCCTTTTGCAAGATTCCTCTGAGTCAAAAGCGAGCCCAGGCTCAGCTGCCCCCTCGTAATTAGATTTTAATGAGTCAGGCTGGGTGTTTGTGTTTTGGCAGCGGGTTAATGGCGTTAACATTTCCCTGCTCACAACTGGCCCCGGCAGGGCAGAGCTGCCGGCTGAACTTCCCCCTCTGGAGCTCCCGGGAGCCGGGACAGGGTCTGGGAGGGGCAGCCCCCAAACCCTGCTCCAGCTGAAACAGCGGGACTGGGGGGTCCATGGGGACAACCCATGGACACAGTGGGTTTTTGGGTTTTCCTGAGCGTGCCCAGGCTGTCCCCTCCTCTGC
Organism: Onychostruthus taczanowskii; assembly: GCF_017590055.1. Classification (NCBI taxonomy): domain Eukaryota; kingdom Metazoa; phylum Chordata; class Aves; order Passeriformes; family Passeridae; genus Onychostruthus; species Onychostruthus taczanowskii. The sequence continues at coordinate 17,228,151 of NW_024496526.1, forward strand.
AGCCAAGGACGCCAGCGCCGCTCGGCGAGTTGGGCACCGCCGCTCTCTGCCAAAGCAACGCTCCCTGAACTCGCCAGGCACGCACGACAAACACACGTATGTCATATATCTGTATTTTACTAAAGATGCGTTATTAACTCTGCAGTGGTGTATTTCACTAGCTGCCTTCTATAATTAAAAACTTTTCTCTCCAATCCCCTTTCCTGCGAGGAGCCTGTTGCCTGAAGATTTAATCCTTCATTACCAGTTAAAACAAAATCACCAATTAGGCACATGAACACGTCTGTATTAATCTCATTAAGGTGATGGCACCAAATAAATTGGAACTATTTTTGTGCTTTTACTGTGTTCCTACGGCTTTATCAGGCCCTGTGGTCATATACAAAGACCTTGCAGCTCAGTCATTTAGAGTCATTCGGTTGTGGACTAAATGTGGCATTACCATCTATGGCTGAAAATTGCTTTCAGCTTTTAAACTGCACTGACTAGTCTGTAGTTAATCTTAGATCATTCACTTGCAAAATTAAATGAGCCAGAACGATGGTCGTCTTTTTTTTTCTTTTTTTTTCTTTTTTTTTTTGTAAAATAATACATCACAAAACACTTATTTGCCCTGCCCAAAAGAGAGATCAAATTCATTTAAAATCCCATAAACCAGAGTTGTGAATTTTTAATTTTATTTAGGAGCACAGGAATAGAGGGGGAAGCTATCTTTGCACAGCACATCATGGCTATAAATTTACATACAGAACATAGTTTGATGCCTAACCAACCTTTAATCTACCTTTGATGTATACTCCTCCTTCAGTAGGCATCACGTGAGACACCTTATTAATGCAAATGTAAGAAGGATTGTTTGGGATCTCTGATGTAATTAGCCATAAACCACGTTTAAAAGGAAAGGGGGAAAAAAAGCACTTCCTTTGTCACCACGGCTGAGCACAGAGGTGCACGTGGAGATGGAGACCACAGAATCAAAGAGTCTTCCAGCCTGCAAAAGACCTTTAAGGACACCCAGCCCAAGCCAGGGATGCTCCAAAAAGAGCTGCAGCCACCACCCGGCCTCCTGCTTTCCCGGAGCCCGGATTATGCCTCTGGCTCTATCAGTATTCCACCAGAAAAAAACAAACAAAAAAAAAAAAAAAAAAAAAAAAAAAAAAAAAAAAAAAACAAAACCAAAAAAACAAAAACAAAAGTCAAGCACAGCCTGCTTAGTTTTTAACTTCCCAAACAGCACAAGTCAGGAAACAATTAATTCCTGATCCCGCCGCCGGTGAAAGCAATGACAATTTTGCATTTTAAATTAATATTCAGGCCACCTTCTCTAAGTTCCCCTTAGAGTCGCTTTTGCCCTGCTGGACCACCACGGCTGCTGCTTCCACTTGGCACCGTTATTATTGTAATTATTATTATTGTTATTATTCCTGTGCTGCAAATAACACCCGGCCATAAGGACGAGGCTGGCAGAGGCTCTGAGCTGGCACAGCTGCCGGGGTGGGCTGGAGAAGGGGCCGAAGGATCCCAGGGGGGCTCCCCCAGCTCTGGGGTGACCCGGTGGAGATCGGGGTGAGGCCAGGGGCAGCCCCGGGCTCTGGGCAGAGAAAGGCACGGAATCATTAAATAAATAAGGCAGAGCGGAGCAGCCAGCCCGGGAACGGCCGGGACCGAGAGCAGGGATGCGCCGGCAGCGGCGGGGGTGCAAAGCCGGGCAGTGTCGGGGTTTAATTCCCGGGGCGATAACACAGCAGCTCATTCCTGCCCAGCGCCGCGACCCGAGCCCGCTGTGCCGCGGGTGAGCCGCTCCCAGCCCGGGGAACGGGGAACCGGGATCGGGGATCCGAGCGCGGCGGCAGCCCAGCGCACACGGCCGGCTCCGCTGCTGCTGCTGCTGCCCGAGCGCCCCGAGGCACCGCGCTCCGCTCCGGGCCGCAGGAGCGGGCACCGGGAGCCGGACACCCCGAGAGCCCCGCCGCCTTCGCTCCGACACCTGCTCCCAAAAGTTTCCCGGCGCCGAGGGGCCGGGAAGCGGCAGAGACGGGAACAATCGGGCAGAACCGGGCACAACAGGGGCAGAGCCGGGCAGAACCGGGGCAGAACCGGGCAGAACAGGGGCAGAGCCGGGCAAAACAGGGGCAGAACGAGGCACAACCGGGGCAGAGCCGGGCACAACCGGGGCAGAGCCGGGCACAACAGGGGCAGAACCGGGCAGCGCCTGGACAGAACCGGGCACAACCAGGCAGAACCGGGCTCTCCCGGGTCTCTGCCGCCGCCGCCTTTGTGGGAGCGGAGGGACGCGAGGGATGCGGCTCCACGCCCGGCCGTGGCAGCGGCAGAGCAGCCCCGCGCTGCCATCAGCGAGCCGCTGGGAAACAAATATTCAAATATTAAGAATATATCTCTCAGTAATTTGTAATAGTGATTCCCGCCCCCACCCCCGCCCCGCCAAGAAATCAAAGTTTACTCCAATCACTCTCCCGCAGGAAGGATATCTAGAAATGATAAATTTTTATATGCATGGAAAAATATTCTAAGATAAAGCTGCTATTCTCATGAAAATATATTTAGCTGGTAGTTTTTACTCTTCAGAAGAAAATCTGCATATTTTGTTTATTCTGGGAAAATATTCTTTTTTTTTTTTTTTTAATAGCCTGAACCAAATAATTTCTCATTTTTACAGGCTTCACTTCACTTTTTTCACAGTGAATAAATTGCAACTTATTTCCATGAAATTCACAGATGACACAGATCTTTATTTTGCATAAAGGCATAGAGAAGTGTCTAATATCTTCAATATTCATCCGCTAAGTGGACATTTGCATTGGGTTAGCAGGGAGAAGGAGCCCCGGCCCTCCCGCGGTGACAGCTGTACGGAGGGATGACATCTGACAGCTGTGACAGTGCTGACGGGAGGCTGGGATGGCTCCCGCATCCCTGATCCAATTACGGCACACATCCCTCTGACAGGGCCGGCAGCCGCTCCCGCCCGGGAGGACAGTATTGATCTCTTGTCAGAGCCCCGCGCTCCGCTGCCCGAGCCGCAGCATCTCGGCAGCCGCCGGGGGCCGGCCCGGGCTGCGGCTGCCGAGGGGCCGGCCCGCCCTGCCAGCCGGCCCTGGCACGGTGCCTGGCACGGGGAAAGGCACGGGGAAAGGCCCCTGCAGCCAGCCGGGCCGGCGGGGCGGTGAGAGCAGCCCGGAGCGGGCGGTGGAGGCTGCCCGGAGCGCCGGAGCCCCGGAGCGCAGTGACCCAGCCCGGGATGCGCGGCTCTGCTCCTCCCTCCGGCACCGCCACGGCCAGCGCGAGGGGCTGAGCGCGGGGCTCCTCCTCATCATCCTCATCCTCATCATCCTCATCCTCATCATCCTCATCATCCTCATCCTCCTCATCCTCCTCATCATCCCACAGCCCAGTGCCAGGTACAGAGCAGGGGGCTCATCTTCATCATCCTCATCGTCATCATCCTCATCCTCCTCATCATCCTCATCCTCCTCCTCCTCATCATCCCCCAGCCCAGCGCCAGGTGCAGAGCGCGGGGCTCCTCCTCATCATCCTCATCCTCCTCCTCCTCATCATCCCCCAGCCCAGCGCCAGGTGCAGAGCGCGGGGCTCCTCCTCATCATCCTCATCCTCCTCCTCCTCATCATCCCACAGCCCAGTGCCAGGTACAGAGCGCGGGGCTCATCTTCATCCTCCTCCTCATCATCATCCCACAGCCCAGCGCCAGGTACAGAGCGTGGGGCTCATCTTCATCATCCTCATCCTCCTCATCCTCATCATCCCACAGCCCAGTGCCAGGTACAGAGTGCGGTGCTCATCCTCATCATCCTCATCCTCCTCCTCATCATCATCCCACAGCCCAGTGCCAGGTACAGAGCGCGGAGCTCATCTTCATCATCCTCCCCATCATCATCCCACAGCCCAGCCCAAACTCGTCCTGCAAGGTGATCAGAGGCACCAGGAACAAACCCGCCCCGGCACCCAGGCCAGCAGCCCCTCACACCTTGCGTTTGGCTGAGAGTTCATACCACACTGTCAACAAAAACCACGGAGTTTTTGGGCTTGTCATGTTGTTTACAAGTTTCCGTAAGATCACCAATAGATCAAAGCAGAATTCTTTTTAAAGAGCCCTATCATGCCACTGCCTTCTCCACAGAACGCTCCCTAACGTCTGCTCCAGCACCCTCACATATCCCAGACCCAGCAGAGATGGGGATTTCAATCTGCTCCCAAGCACAGGCTGAGAAGAGCAGAGCAGAGGAGACCCAGCAGCTCGTGGACACTTCAAAGCATTCTGACAACAAGAGGCAAGAGCAGAAGAGCTCCCTGTGAGCACCAAGGGACCCTCCCTGCTCCTGGCACCGCCAGGGCGAGGGGAGGCACAAACACCACCACGACAGGACGGGCTGCAATTCTTCAGAAGCACCAGAAAACCACGAAATGAAGCCCTTCTCTTCCAAGAAGCCCCTCGCAGGCGGGCACCCTCCCTGCCCTGCTGTTCTGGCCGTGCCAGCCTCACAGGGTGAGCTCGGCATCGCCACTGCTCCCTCCAACTTCTGCCTGGCCAGGCTGCTCAGCAGCAGCCCCACGCTGCCAGCTAGATGTCATTATAAACAAAGTTATTGATTACCTCCCTCCAGCTGGATTGGAACCTGCAGACAAACTGTGACTTGCTCCCGTGCTGTAATTTTATTGATCAGAGCAATCCAGCTGCCAGTGCTTTCTGGAGAGTAAAAAATAATAATAATAAAAAAACCCCCAGCCTGGCTGCATGTTCCCTTTGCCCACACACGAAACAAAACACAATTCTTAAGGCTGAAAGACAATTTTAAAATTTTTTTCCCCTCTTCCAAAATCCTTTGATAATAAAATAATTGTTTCCTATCTTTCAAAAAAGCATTCCAGTCTGCCAGCTTTGGGATGAGACTGCAACCATCTCCTACCACACTGGGTCCAAATTCACCCATGGGCTGTGGCCCATGTTTCACTTAAAAAATTAAATTATCAGCTCTATTTCATTAAGTTCAGGGCTCCTTGGAAAGCAAGGTGTGCATTCACACACTTTGGTCACTGCTGCAAATCCAAACACTGGGTTACAGTTACTCAAATGCAAATTTGATTATGGTTACTCAAACACCAGCACTGCTTCATGAAGGTTTTGGGTCCATGCCCCAGCCAGGTTGTTCCATGGAATTTTGTGAGGTTGGAGCCGGAGGGGGGTCGGGCTCTGCTCCAGGGAACAGGGACAGGAGCAGAGGGAACGGCCTCAGGCTGGCCCAGGGCAGCTCAGGGTGGGCACAGCAGGAATTTCCCCATGGAAAGGGGGCTCAGGGATTGGAACTGCCCAGGGAGGTTTGCAGTGCCCATCCCTGGAGGTGTCCCAGGAAGAAACCCACGGCTCCCTCGGAGTGAAGATGCCCAAGATGAGCCCAGGTCTGAGCTCACCTGCTCCTGGCTGTCCCCACAGCATCACCCCCTCCCCACAAATGCCACCCTCCCTCAGGAACTCAGCAGCACAACCACAAAGCTGCCCACAAATTCACCAAACAAAGTTTTTCTGAGAATAAAACCTCCCTGCCAGAGCTCATTTACTCTTGACAGTGACACTCACTGCCAGGACCAACACCTGAGAAATGCACAAATTGAGAGGACACGAGAACTCTGCTCTGTGTTCGTCAGGAAGGATGGCAAAATGTGCAGGCAGGAATTTAAAAAGCAAATGGCTTCAAATGTGCTTGGAAATGCAGTTCACACCTCGCAGGAGAAGCAGTCGAGGCTTCTTGTTGTTGTTTGGGTTTTGGTGGGTGGTTTTTATTTTTTCTGACACAGTTTGACTCAAAACAAAACTATTCCAAGGTAGAAATTGCTGCTTTAGCAGCCTCCCAGAAGGAGTGGGATCTGAGTTCTGCTCGTCACCAGTGCCAAGCAGAGCTGCTGGAATATCACACGCAATGGAAAAAAAAACCTCTAGAGTTTCCTTTGGTATTTTCTTAAATAAAAACAGGAATTAAGCTTTACACCTGAGTTACTGAAGTGTCACCTAAGGCAGAAGTGCCACACATTCAGTGCTGGGGCTGAGAACAGAGAGATCCCAATCTGTGCAGGAATTAGGGAGAGCACGGAGGCCAAACCCTGTAGAAATCAATAAAACCACTGCACTGAACATTTTGCCTGGAATGCCACCTTTGATTTGAATTTTCTGATTGCTGGAGGTCTCTTAGGCAGGGAAGTGCCAGGAAAGCCCCTCATGTGACAGCACAGCAGCAGGTTTGGGTGTTGTGCTCCAGATCCACGACCCACACCCTGCCTGCCAGCACACTGCCTCTGCAACTCTTCAGCTGAATAATAATTTAAAACCACTAAGAGCAGCAATGGTTACAGGTGGGCTCACTGAGGAAGAGGGGGGAGAAGCATCTCCAGGAACGTGGGATCACAGTGGAGGTTTCAGTGTACCTCATTAATTCGGCCTGGATTGCAGATACTCTTTGATTGTGATACTCTTTAATGGCAATTCTTAATTGTTGACATTAAAAAATCTGCTGAGCTGAGCAGCGAGCCCAAGGCTGGCTCCGGCACAGCCGCTCCTTCCCCTTCTCAAAAGCGAAGCAGAGCGGGCACGGTGGCTTTAATCACCTCTCTCCAGAAGCAGAGTTCAGTCCCAGGTGCCAGCAGAAAGGTTAGGGGTGTAAATCTTGCCAAAGAGGCAGCTCGGGAATTCCAGGGCGCGCGGGCAGCTCGGGTCTGGGGCACGCGGGAAACGCCGAGAGGAAGAGGAGTCCTCTCCTGGAAGGGAAGAGGCTGACACAGATCTGCTGCTGGCAGCACCTGGATCCCACTGGAATTCCATTCCATTCCACTCCATTCCACTCCATTCCATTCCATTCCATTCCATTCCATTCCACTCCATTCCATTCCATTCCATTCCTCTGGAAGCTCAGCCCAGCGCTCTGAGCACCTTGGGAGCAGCCCGGCTGCAACAGAGCACCCCTGCCCTGGCCCAGGGCAGCTCAGGGTGGGCACAGCAGGAATTTCCCCATGGAAAGGGGGCTCAGGGGTTGGAACTGCCCAGGGAGGTTTGCAGTGCCCATCCCTGGAGGTGTCCCAGGAATTCCTGGAGGTGGCACTCGGGGCTGGGGACAGGCTGGGCATCGGGCACAGCTGGGATTTGGCCTCAGAAGCTTTTCCAGCCTCAGGGACCCTGGGATTCTGGGCTGGGCTGTCCCACAGCAGCGTGGGAAGAGCTCCCTGGGCAGGCCCAGCTGTGGCTGCAGCATTCAGGAGCTGCTCAGTTAAAGTTCCACCCACAACATTATCCTGGACTTGAAAAATTGGAAGGTACAAACCAGTTCAGATCACGCTGTATAAATACCTCGGGTGTGAATTAATCTGCAAAGTTTGTTAGAAATGAAGGTCAGGACTTGAATTGGCAGCAATTAGAATCATTGATATTTTCATGGTATCAGCCTCCTGTTCCTGATTATCAACTTCCATGGTGCTGACACCTCAAAAGTTGGCCCCTCTGACCCTGCTTGGGTTCAGCTGTGGTTCTGTAATGTTGAGAATATGTTTCTGCATTACTTTTTGCAAGTCAGAGAAAATTCGTTCGAGAAAACATCACGGAGAGAAAAATATATATGCAGAAATATATATTTTTGCATATTTTAATTGAATATTGTAGCCAAGTAAAATACTGATTGGGATTCTGCCTTCTCCAACCTTTGCCTCAACACTTAATGCAATTTATTAATGGTGTTCTGACCTGTGGAGGAACTAACTGGGAGATCGACTTCCAGCACAAACTTCTGGGAATGAGCTTGCCAGTATTGAGCTTTATTGACAGCAAGGCCAGAGGGCTGAGCTGGCTGTGGGAGCCTGGAAAGAAGGACCATTCCTTGAGATCCCTTCAGGGAGGAAGTTCGGGTGGCCAGAGGGGAAAATCCAAGAATTCCTTGGTTAAAGACATCCTTTGAGATTTCTGCCAGCACAGAAGAAATATACCCTTAGTCACTGCTGAGAAACGTGGCATCCCACAGGCAGGGAACACGAGAGCTCACGGAGATCCCCAGGAGCAGAGGGAACAGGGATGGGCACAGCAGCACCTCAGGGATCCACACAATTCCCCCTTTTCCCCCAAATAACTGCACACACCACAGAATCCCAGGACAGTTCAGGCTGGAAGGGACTTCTGGAGATCACCTGGTCCAACCCCCAAATTAGGCTGAAATCAGGAGTGGAAAACAGACTGAAACCCCAAAAACATCGCCTAACTTCAGTCCAGCTCAGCAGAATGGTGGATAACAAATCCTGGCCCAGTCTGGTGGATAACAAATCCCATCCCAGTCCTCCCATGGTGTAGGAGCCTCCTTGTCTCTCCAGTGTGGGGGATTTGCTCCTGTGGGGAGCAGTTTCCTCCACCCTGGAGTCTCCAATCCCCTCTAAATGAAACAGATTGGGGTGCAGCCCCAGTCATCCCCCTGGAATTCCCAGGGAATGCTGAGGGAATGCAGGGCCAAAGGCACCTCGGTGGCTCTCAGAGCAGGACAACCCTTTCCCCTCAGCGAGAACTGTGTGGTTTCTGCACACACCACAATTTGGCCAAAATTTGCCCAAATTTAAAACACGCAGGAGGGAAAAAACAAACCAGAGGCACAGAGGAAGTGGGAATTTTCCACCCTCTGGATGCACAGTAAAATGATGGAATGGTATAACCTTATTTTTTCCTGCTAATACAGCTCAACTCTGACCTTCCTGAAAACCAGGACCTCCTGGGTAATATGGTAATTTAATGTGAGTGCTTATATGCTGATTTCTATGGAGTGGGCTGGCTTGGTGAAATACGACGTGGTTTACTTTTAAATAGAGCTCAGCTGAGACCTCAAAGGGAACTGGAAACAGGCTTCCAATGGAGAGAGATAAATGCCTAATTTACTGTCCCACTTAATCCAGAGCTTTTTCCTTAAGTCATTATCTCCCATCCCTCATTATTGTGGCAGCACAGCCATGAAAGACACGTGCAGTGAGACCATGATTGGAGCACTTCTGTTTACAGTGGCCACAATTTATCATTAAAACAACTGCAAAGCTGAGCCACGATGGGAAATATTAAAAATAAATAGGATAAAGCCTGGAAGTGCCTGTTCCAGCCCAGAGGTACCTTTACCTGCAGAGTACCACACACAACTGCAGCTGGGAAATCTGCTGCCCAGAGCACCAGTCACACAGGAATGTGGGTTATGGAGAAGACAGGAGCATCAAGCACTTCAACATCCTTTTCTTCTGGTTGGGTTTTTAGTATTCTAAGTGAGCAAAGCAACAGCCTCATTCCCCCAGGAGCTCTTGGGATGGTGCCACCCCACGTGCTGCCTTTGGAGAGGCCCAGGAGACACCTGAGGAGTTCCAGGGAGCTGCTGCCCAAGCCAGGCCCACAGCTGGGCTCCAGCAGCCGGACCCAAATCCCAGAATTCCATCATCCTTTATGTGGGAAAATCCATCCAGGATGATCCAGTCCCAGCTGTGCCCCTCCCCCCCCTGTCCCCAGCCCTGAGTGCCACTCCAGGAATTCCTGGGACACCTCCAGGGATGGGCACTGCAAACCTCCCTGGGCAGTTCCAATCCCTGAGCCCCCTTTCCATGGGGAAATTCCTGCTGTGCCCACCCTGAGCTGCCCTGGGCCAGCCTGAGGCCGTTCCCTCTGCCCCTGTCCCTGTTCCCTGGAGCAGAGCCCGACCCCCCCGGCTGTGCCCTCCTGGCAGGGAATTCCAGAGAGGGAAAAGATCCCTGGGGATCCTCCTGTGCTCCAGGCTGAGCCCCTTCCCAGCTCCCTCAGGGATTCTCCAGCCCCTTCCCGGCTCCCTCAGGGATTCTCCAGCCCCTTCCCGGCTCCCTCAGGGATTCTCCAGCCCCTTCCCGGCTCCCTCAGGGATTCTCCAGCCCCTTCCCGGCTCCCTCAGGGATTCTCCAGCCCCTTCCCGGCTCCCTCAGGGATTCTCCAGCCCCTTCCCGGCTCCCTCAGGGATTCTCCAGCCCCTTCCCGGCTCCCTCAGGGATTCTCCAGCCCCTTCCCGGCTCCCTCAGGGATTCTCCAGCCCCTTCCCGGCTCCCTCAGGGATTCTCCAGCCCCTTCCCGGCTCCCTCAGGGATTCTCCAGCCCCTTCCCGGCTCCCTCAGGGATTCTCCAGCCCCTTCCCGGCTCCCTCAGGGATTCTCCAGCCCCTTCCCGGCTCCCTCAGGGATTCTCCAGCCCCTTCCCATCTCTGTTCCCTTCCCTGGACACGCTCCAGCCCCTCAGGGTCTCTCCCACCACGATGACCCAGAGCTGTCCCCAGCCCTGGAGGTGCCCCAGCAGTGCCAGCACAGGGGGACTGTCACTTCCAAGGGCACTGGAGCCTCTGGAGACAACGAGATGAGGCTGCATTAAAACCCCTGAGGTCACTGGGGCCTCTCCACCGTCTCCCCCTTCCCACTGCCCCTCACACTTGGCACTAAAGGGAAGCCCAGCCAGAGGAAGAGCTCGTGTCCAAACATTCCAAGTGTGCACATAAATTGAAATAATCTCAAATAAAAAAATTAAAAGTAAGTTTGGATCACCTCAGGGCCACGGTAGCTGGGCTGTGATGTGGCCTTTCCATGTGGGGTTCACTGAGGACAGGGACATTTCAGTGCAGCCTCTCCCTCCCTGCAGCACCACAGACCCTCCCTCAACACAACTTCATTTACACCCCAGAAATTCCATCGCTTTACACATTTCAAAAGAGGAAAGAAAAGCACAGCTCCGTTTCCAAGTGGCTTTTCAAGATGTCAGGGTCTGAAGGCTGGGAAATGTCTGGGAGTGCCCCCACGCTGCAGGAGGAGCTCTCCGGGATCACCTTCCCACCCGCCACACAAACAACAGCCCTGCTCCGAAATGGCACAGCCTCAACATGCAAATGAGCCAGTTAATTTCTCGCAAATGTCCCATTAATTATTACTCTTTATCAGTTTCAGTGTTCGTGTCAGATGTACGGTTCCAGGGCTACTCCTTGGCGCGGTGGGAACAGATGTTGCGAGAGAAGTGGAGTGTAAATATTTATGGGTTAAAAGGAGAGACTTTGGAATCTGAAGATCTCTCCTGATGCTCCTCTCATGCTGCCTCACCCCATCCTTCTCTCTGGGCTTGTTTTGGAGACAGACAAATGCTTTATATGTACATGTATCAACTGCCACTTGCAAATTCGGCTTCTCCAGCTCAAAATATCAAATATTTAACACATGCAGAGCTAGAACAGAAAATATTGTTTTCCAGAAAGAGTTTTGCTCTTTATTTCCTGCAAGTCTGGCATTTCATTAGCTCCTCTCCTGCTTTTTGCACAAGGCAGGCCCTTGGCACCCTCCAGAACCAGGCCCAAAACGCCTGAGCTGGGAGAACAGAACTGAAGGTCTCCAAGGGGGGCTCTCCCTAGGCAGCTCATGGAATCCTAACCCAGCATCAGAATTCCTCCTCCTGTCACCAGAGAGAAGCAATCCCAGCCTGTTGAGAGATTTGGGTGAAATTCCTGCCTGGGAGAGAGGGGATGGAATTCCCAGAGCGGCTGTGGCTGCCCTTGGATCCCTGGCAGTGCCCAAGGCCAGGCTGGATGGGGCTGGAGCAGCCTGGGACAGTGGAAGATGTCCCTGCCATGGGCTTTAGGGTCCCTTCCAACCCAAACCATTCCATGAGCCCACATGGCAAACCACCCCTGCATGTGCAGGGAGGGAGAAAAGTTTTGAAGTTATGCAACAACAACAACAAAAAAATGTACCGAAGTAGTTTACTTTAGTCCTAGCAAATATTTCAGTTCCAAGAAACAGAGAAATCACACCCAAGCATTTTATTTTAGCTCCTACTCTGTCTCACTTCTCTCAGGTTTTCACTGATTTGGGGGAAAAAAACCAAACAACACAACAAAAACATTCACCCACTGACTTTGCTCCTTGGCATAACTGTGGCAGCTTTTTTAAATAACAAATTTCTAATGAATCCAAGCAAATCATTAAGTCTCCTCAAGTTAAAGCTAACATTTAAATTTAACTTAAAATCCTAGAATTCAGCTTTTGTGAGAACAGCACATGAAGGGTATCAAAGAACAGAGTGCAGAATCTGCATCCGAGCCTCCCTCTCCTGTTCTGCCCCACCTCCTGCAGGAAAGCTCAAATATTTAAACGGGGTGAGTTAATCTCTAAGACATCACAGCAGGAAAATGCAGTTACCCCCTTTTTTTTCCCTTTGAGAGAGAGGGAGAACTGCAATCCAAGAACAGCAGAGCTGCTTCCAGTGTGCCAGAGCAGGCACAAACCAGGGCTGTGGGCACGGAGAGCAGGGCAGCAGCTCCACCACTCCAAGTTCACGACTCCAGGGGTTTGAAGGTACAAAACTTGCAATATTTGCAACGTGGTGGCCTTCAGCTGCCAGCCCTACAGAAAGAGGAGGGGAGGACGAGAGAGGAAGGGCAGTGGAGGGGTCTGTGACATTGGCATTAATTCCAGCACACCTGGAGAGCTCCTGGGCATCTGCAAACCGGCAGAGGCTCTCACCCAAACCTCCCCCAGCGCCCAGCACCGTGCTGACACAAACCCATCTATTCAGACAGAACTTTAAAACCCTTCCAGGCTTCCCAGGGCGAGCCAAGTTCCCTGCAGTGTTGTATCGTGCTTTTTGTTTTATCACTAGGTCTATGGTTTGATTTGTGATTTAGTGTTTTTCCTTGGTGCTGTTTTTTCTTTTGTCTCCACCCTTTTCCCAGAGATGTCGCCAGCTAGTTTCTAGTTTCTATTTCAAACTTTACCCGTTTCCTAAAACCATTTTTCCTCCCTTGGAAGTTTATTGGGTTTTTACTCCCAACCCTGCTGATTTGTTGGAAATTGGGTCTACCCCTGCCTTTCCCCTGAGATATAAATCTTTGTTGGCCCCTTAGTTGGGGCCCAGGAAGAAAGAGGGGAAGAAACACCATCAAATAAAGTTTCCCTGGGACCCGTGTGCGCTGCCTGCGTTTTACTCTGCGCCGAAACAACTGACAACTGGGATTCAAGGAGCTCCAGGGGGAAAAACTGCTGCCCCCCACTCTTAACATCAGCTAGCCGGGGGAAGAGAAGCGGCAGGCCAGGTTTGGGGAGGCTGAGCAGCAGAGGCAGAGCATCGCGTCCGGGGATGCGCCGCTGCCGGGGTCACCCGCCGGGCACACCTCGGAGTGCCAAGGCTCCCTGGCCAGCCCCAGAGCCATCGATCAGGCTGCACCCTCCCCATCTCTCCTGGCCGGCGCTGGTGCCGCCGAGGGCAGTGATTAAATGGATAAATATCCGGCCCCGGGTAGGAATGACCTATCCTGGGGGACAAGGGCCATTATTCACCCGGCATAATGCACCTCGAGCAACGCCACGGAATTAATCAGAGCCCTGCAAAACCTGACACCTGAGCAGAGATTAAAAGAATTGGGGTTGTTTATCCTAAAAAAAGAGCACTTAGGGGAGGACGCGATAACAATTTTCAAGTGCGGCGACAGCTGTAGAGAAGACGGAAGGAAAAAAATCAGGTTTTTTATGTTTATGGTGGATTGCGGGGGGAAAAACGGGATTTAAATTGCCACTAGGGAAATGCAGAACTAAAAAAAACAACATGGGAGAGTTAAGCACTGGATGAAGTTTCCTGGGAATTTCCAGGAGTGGGGAATGGGGCACGAGCAGGAGCTGGGCTGGAACGTGGCCCCCACGACAGCCCCTGGTGCTTTTCCAGCCGGGTTTTCCTGTGAGCCACACAGAAGCTCACTCTATTGGAGAGGAGTAGAATGTCTTGCTAATTGAATGTCAAAGCAATTAAAGTGGGTATAGACTTCTCTCAACATTATCTTGACTTGATAAAATAAAGTTGTTTTGACAACGCTCACTGACAATTCCTGATTTTCAAGCACAGCGATTTTTCTCCAGGCAAGACGCGGAAAATGCTGAGACTTTGGAGTGAATCCTCCAAAGATATGCAGAACCATTATTCTCAGAATAAGCCTATTAGACAGAACTAATGGGCGATTTTCAAGGCATTGCCATGATCACAGCCACCTGTACCTGCAGCTCCTTTGCCTCCCACCTCCCCACAAACGCTGCACACAGAACGCTCCCCACGCTCCTTAACAGCTTTGCCTTCCACACACACTCAAGGAGTTCCAGGTCCAGCCCTCAGATGATCCCCAAAGCCCTGAACCCAGGGGATCAAACCTCTCTTCAGTTGCTCATGTTTCACAGCCACTCATATTTTAATCAATATTCATAAATAATAAAAAAAAAACCCCGACCCAATAAATATAATTTTGTCAGTACTTGTTGCATTTCCTCCTCTCCAGACCCATCCCAGCTCTCCCCCTCGTCCAGGTGCCATGGCTCATGCTTTGAGTGAGCTCAGAAAAGCTGGCCTTGCTCAGGGAGCACTCCAGCAATGCAATGCAAAAGGAGAATAAACTTGTGGTCAGATTACTCTGCCTCACTGAGAAAAAATGAGGAATTCCTTGCAGACCCCACACCAGCTCAGCTTCATTCCCACTGAGACCAGCGACCAGGAGCAGGTACAGGACCTTGAGCAAAGCTCACCTGCAGCAATTCTCCTCCAAAAATGGGTGCAGGGGATTCCTGAACCCCTGGCCCTGGTACCAACCCTCACCTCATCAGCAAACTTGCTCAGCTGCCCTCGGAGCCGTGGGTTCCAAGGAGGTACAGCTTGGAAAACACCCCTAAAACCACTGGATGCAAGCACTGCCCAGGCCACCAGGACGATTTTTAACTCGTCTTGTAACAAAAGGTGCTTATAACCCCAAAACTTGTTCTCCCAAAGGCAGGAATCTGAGAAGGAGGGTGAGCTGGAAACCTGAGAAAAGGCTTTTCTAATAGGAACCAGTTTGTCTGACACGAGATGAGAAGCGTTTGGTAAGTTACTCATGAAGAGTAATTGGGCAGTTGTGTTAAGCAGGGGCATTTATGAATTCTGTGAGCAATCTTTGACCTTTGCAAATTCTATTTCCAGAGCTCTGGGCTCACACCTCTCCCCAGCATGGCCTGGGCAAGAGGTAAAATAAATGCTTTTATTTATTGTCCTGTTCTTTGCTGTCATTTGCATAAGTGCTCTGGTGAAGGCAGCTCTCTCTCTCCCAACACCTGCACTCAGCAGCTCCAGGGCTGCTCAGGGAGCTGGGGCTGCTCCAGCCCTGGGACAGGGAGGTGTCCCTGCCATGGCAGGGCTGGCACTGGGAGGGATTTAAGGTCCTTTCCAACACAAGCCAAAAAAACTCATCCAAGACATTAGCGCATTTCCACCACGCTCTTCCTCAGGCCCCCAGCACAGCCTGAAAATGGGTCACAGGGTAAAACACTGCAGCACGGTGTGATTGCTGTCACCTGGTGCCACTGAGAGCACCAGGGACACTCATTCAGCTGGGAAACACAGATAAACACTGCAAGGATGTGGTGCTGAGGGGAGGGAATGGGAGAATGAGGAAAGGAGAACAGGGAACCATCCAGAGACATCCTCAGCTCTGCAGCTGGGGGCTGGGGACGTCACCAGGGCCACTCACACAATCCTGAACAGCTGGCAAAGAAAAAACTTGACTGCATTTGGAAAATCTACTTAGAAACCAAATATTTTATACTTTTTAAAGTGTGAGGCCACACATGGTCATTCACAGGTTTTCTGCTTCTGTGTCTTGGACCAGATATTGCTAAATACAACCCATGATTACAAAAAAAAACCCTGAAAACAAAACAAAACAAAAAAAGACAAACCAAACAAAAAACCCCAAACAACAACAATAAAAAAAACAACAAAAAACCAAAACAAAGCACCTGCAATGAACAAAACCTCCCCACAAATCAAAGCCACAAAAAGGCCCAGCCCAAGTGTAACTTCCATGCCCCTAAAACCAAACCAACCAGGGCAGGGGTCTGCCAGTTCCTCTCTCTGACATGCACAGAGACAACACCAACTGCCCATCACAATTCCAGAGACACCACTGATGCACCAAGCGAATTCCTGCTGCTCCAGAGAAGTAATTCTCCTTACAAATGTAAGCACAGGGCAGGGAAAAGCAGGCAGAGGGAAGGGAGAGCAGGAAACTGAGGCTGCTGTGCCCAGCCCAGTGGGGCTCCCAGACCCCCCTCCTCTCCCAGTTTGCACCAGTTCCTGCTGCCTTCCCCCCTTTTCTCCCCTCCTGGGATTCCTGCCAGCAGTGGTGAGCTGGAACCAGCTGAGCCTCGGGGTGTGCTGCCTGCCTGTCTCCAAAACACCCCAGATATCCACACCAGCATGCCCAGGGGCTCTGCAGCACCTGGGCGCCGTGGGTCTGTCTGACAAAGCGTAAAATAAATTAAAATTTAAAACAGCACCCAAGACACAGGTTTGCCCTGACCCTGTCTTCCCAGGGTTGCCTGTTTTTCATTCAGCAGCCCCCCAAAGTGGCACTGGTGAGGACACTGTGCCAGGTGGCCGTGCCCACGGATGGGGTGAGAATGAACACCCCTCAAGGACCCCTCCACCCCAGGCCATTCTGTGTTTCCATGATTCCCACACACACCCCAACCCAAGTTTATTCCTGGCTCCATCCAGCCCCCCCAAACCTCAGCCGTGCCCCACCTGAGCTGTGGCTGTTTACCCTCTCTGTGCCCCAGAGCTGCCCCGTTCTGAGCTGTCCCACAGCCTGCCCAGGCAGTGCAGCAGTTCCAGGGAAGCTGGCTCCATGCATACAGCATTTCCAGGCTGGAGGGCATCACCCAGCACCTGCCCAGGCAGTGCAGCAGTTCCAGGGAAGCTGGCTCCATGCATACAGCATTTCCAGGCTGGAGGGCATCACCCAGCACCTGCCCAGGCAGTGCAGCAGTTCCAGGGAAGCTGGCTCCATGCATACAGCATTTCCAGGCTGGAGGGCATCACCCAGCACCTGCCCAGGCAGTGCAGCAGTTCCAGGGAAGCTGGCTCCATGCATACAGCATTTCCAGGCTGGAGGGCATCACCCAGCACCTGCCCAGGCAGTGCAGCAGTTCCAGGGAAGCTGGCTCCATGCATACAGCATTTCCAGGCTGGAGGGCATCACCCAGCACCTGCCCAGGCAGTGCAGCAGTTCCAGGGAAGCTGGCTCCATGCATACAGCATTTCCAGGCTGGAGGGCATCACCCAGCACCTGCCCAGGCAGTGCAGCAGTTCCAGGGAAGCTGGCTCCATGCATACAGCATTTCCAGGCTGGAGGGCATCACCCAGCACCTGCCCAGGCAGTGCAGCAGTTCCAGGGAAGCTGGCTCCATGCATACAGCATTTCCAGGCTGGAGGGCATCACCCAGCACCTGCCCAGGCAGTGCAGCAGTTCCAGGGAAGCTGGCTCCATGCATACAGCATTTCCAGGCTGGAGGGCATCACCCAGCACCTGCCCAGGCAGTGCAGCAGTTCCAGGGAAGCTGGCTCCATGCATACAGCATTTCCAGGCTGGAGGGCATCACCCAGCACCTGCCCAGGCAGTGCAGCAGTTCCAGGGAAGCTGGCTCCATGCATACAGCATTTCCAGGCTGGAGGGCATCACCCAGCACCTGCCCAGGCAGTGCAGCAGTTCCAGGGAAGCTGGCTCCATGCATACAGCATTTCCAGGCTGGAGGGCATCACCCAGCACCTGCCCAGGCAGTGCAGCAGTTCCAGGGAAGCTGGCTCCATGCATACAGCATTTCCAGGCTGGAGGGCATCACCCAGCAGGCCGGGCTGAGGATGCCACAGCCACAAATCCAGAGTGGCTGAGCTGATATTAAAGGTGTTGGTCTGGACTTAGACCAGAGCAAACGAGAGCACAGCCTGACCTTTTCTCGCCTTCCTTTCACACCTCCTAATGGTTTTTTTTAATAGAAAAGATAAAATATTTGTAAAACCAAGGAAATCCCTCAAATACCATGTAAATTCCCCTTCTAATTTTCCCAGATTCATTTTGAGACTCCTTAAAAAAAGCCCAAAAAGTAAACTGCAAAGAGAAACTTCCATCACTTTCCCCCTCGGTCTCTACTTTTCTGTGGCCTTCCCAAAATGCCCCGTTTGGGGATCTGGAGTGGGAATCTTGCTTTGGAATCACCCTTGTGTCCCAGCCAGCCCCTTCCCTTCCCAGCTGAGCGTTTCCTGCGGGCAGCTTGTGATTCCTTTTGGTCCCAGCTCCCCAGGATATTCAGGTAGAGAAAATACACTGTGTTTGGCTATTTCCTCTGTCCCCAGCCCTGTATTTTTAACTCCCTCCTTTCCCAAAGCTCCCAGGGCTTCTTGCTTGGCATTTGCTTATCCATGTCCTTAGAAGAGCACTAAGTGGATTAATATTTCAGATTCATTGTGTCATTTAAAGTTATTAACAAGCCCAGCTCCTCTGAAATGAGTGAAAGCTAATGATAAAAAATACTTCCATTCTCTGCCTCAAACAAAGTCCTTCTGCTGGAATCAAAAAGTCCCACTTTCATTTGTGTCATTTTTTTAAGGCCAGTAATCACAGCAGAGCAGCATTTCTAACTTTTGAGTCATCAGCAGCACAAATAAAGCTTTCACAAATTGCAATAATTTCTCATCAAAGCTTCCCTACAGAGAAAAAACCACAAATTAACACAGTGTCACGTATCAGAAATCTAACACTGCTACAGAACATTTTGGGGAATAAAAGAAATTGTGGAAAACAAAGCAGATCATCTGACAGAAAGAGGAGAGTGAAATGGAGCCGCAATTCTGCAGCAGCTCCAGGCACTCCTGGAATTTTGCTGGAGCAGAATAAACCCCCTCCATTCACAGGCTGCCAGCTTTTCCATGGAAAAAAAACCCTGGGAAAAGCTGCTCCTGCGTAGGGGGCTCCGAATTTGTTCCTTTCTGAGTTTGAGGGAAAACTCTCCTCATTCTGCAGTGGCAGAGAAGAAATTGGAGTCTCCTGTTTTGCACCACAAATGTTTCCACACTGCCTCATTTTTACCTCCTCCTAAACGACTCTGTCCAGTCAGGATTACAGGGCAGAGAGTGGGTTTTATTCAATATTACATTTTCTATGTATTCTATGTATAATTCTATGTATTTTCTATGGGATGTGTGATTTGGAGTTTGGCAGAATCGAGTCTCGCTGAGTTAGGAGCTCAGAACTGGTGGACTAGGATGGTTCTTTATTTCATTTTATTTTTTACCAGCTCTGCACCCATCACTCCTTCTACCCCAGAGGAACAATGCAGGGGAATTGATAACAATCCCCACGAGAGGCACACAGAGAAGTTAAAAACACTTTGCTGCCCACAGAGCTGCCCCCCACAGCCACAGGTGCGGGGCCATCCCCAGGCAAGCAGAGGTGCCAAAGCCCCGTGCTGTTATCCCAGGATTTAGGAACTGGATTCCCCCTGAGGGCAGCAAAACCTCCAGAGACAAAAGCAGCCCCAGTGGGGCAAGGCCAGCCCTGTGCTGAGCTGGGCTGCAGCTCACCCCTCAGTAAATCCTGCTCTGGGAGGAGGCTCTGCAACAGCCTGGGGATTTTCCAGTTCCAGGTCTGCACTCCCCTTTCTTCAAGAACAAAGGGGAAAAATAGATTTTCATCTCCTCAGAAGTGAAACCTCTTCCTTAAAATGTCAGTTCCTCAGGAGCTGCTGTTGCAAGTGAGAAACCCAGGCTGGTTTCCACCCGTTTTCTGCCCCAGCCAGGAGCCCAGTGCAGGTGGGCTGCTCCTTTATTTGGGGAGGCACACAGAGAGGTCTCTCTGTTCCCCACCAACCCGAGCAGGAGGCAGCAATGCACAGGAGGGAAAGATTTCCACCCAAACCGAAATCCAGCAGCCTCATCACCTGTGTTTCCTCCTGAAGCCCAGGAGTGCTTCTTTTCCTGCCAAGCTCACGGTTCCAGGGAAGCACCACCACGGCAGGAGCAGGGAATCTGCTCCAAGAGCCCAGTGCAGGAAGAGCGAAGCAGCTGAGTGCCAAACTCCTGCCAGGGAGAAAAACCCCGAGAAAACCTTCACAAGTGGATCCAAATAAATTCCCTTGGATTTAATCCCCCTTTGGTGATGCAAAATAGCGACAGCAAAAGTCGACATGGCTTAATTTTATTTCTTTTTTTCATTCTAGAGCTACTTTTCAATGTGCAGAGAAGGAAATCTAAAATTTAAAAAGTTTAGTATAAAATTATAAAATGAAAAGGAAATTGCCTCCAAGAGGACAGGGCTTAGCCAGGGATTTTCCAGGCAGATTCCTGGGATGCCCTGCATCCACCTTCTGGGCACCAACTCCCCTCCCACGGCTGAACACAGCCCCCAAAACAGGAGTTAAGACCCAGAGCTCTACAACTACTGGAACCCCACCAGAGCAGGGGATTTTTACAAATCGGTCAGTAAATGAACTAATAATATTGGGGGGAAAATAATTTTAAAAATTTTAATTAGTTTTAATTAATTTTAATGAAAAAAATCTTATTCTCTATTTGTCCTGATTCATTCGGTACTTTTGAATTCAAAGGGTGGTCAGAAAAACATGGAATTTTAGCAGTGTGAGAAGCAGATGGATTAATAAATTCTATCGAGAAATGGAGAGGAAATCCCCTTTTTGGGCACTTTGGAGAGTGCCTGCTGTCCCCTCAAAGCGTGTGTGGGAATATCCGCACTGAAGGGGAAACCCCCAAATCCCCAGGAAGCAGTAAGGAGCACACACGGCATTCCGAACCCTCAGTAACATTTCCAGCCTCAAGGAATTCCCCAGCAGGAACCCCAGGCTGCTCCGAGGCACAGGGAAGAGGATTCCTCCTCCAACACACGGATGGGCAGGAACAGAAACTCCAGCCCTGCGTGGGTCCCGTGCGCGCTCCACGGGGAGACGCCGCAGGAAAGGGACACAGCCAGGAAAGGGACACTGGCCAGGAAAGGGACATGGCCACGAAAGGGACACAGTGGCCAAGGAAAGGGACACAGTGCCCATGGAAAGGGACACTGCCATCGCTAGGAAAGGGACACAATACTCATGGAAAGGGACACTGCCATCACGAGGAAAGGGACACAGAGCCCATGGAAAGGGACACAGCGCCCATGGAAAGGGACACTGCCAGACACAGAGCCCATGGAAAGGGACACAGTGGCCATGGAAAGGGACACTGCCATCACGAGGAAAGGGACACAACACCCATGGAAAGGGACACAGCGCCCATGGAAAGGGACACTGCCATCTCTAGGAAAGGGACACAGTGGTCATGGAAAGGGACACTGCCATTGCTTGGAAAGGGACACAATACTCATGCAAAGGGACACTGCCATCACGAGGAAAGGGACACAGTGGTCATGGAAAGGGACATGACCACCGCCAGGAAAGAAGAGACACGGCACCCATGGAAAGGGGCACAGCGCCCATGGAAAGGGACACTGCCATTGCCAGGAAAGGGACACGGCCAGGAAAGGGACACGGCCAGGAAAGGGACAGGGACCTGGCCACGGCCAGGAAAGGGACACCACGCCCACAGAAAGGGACACAGCCATCTCCAGGAAAGGGACACGGCGCTCACGGAAAGAAGGGACATGGCCACCGCCAGGGGAGGGACACGCTGCCCATGGAAAGGGACACGACCACTGCTGGGAAAGAAGAGACATGGCACCCATGGAAAGGGACACAGTGCTCATGGAAAGGGACGGGACACGGTGCCCATGGAAACGGACACTGCCATTGCCAGGAGAGGGACACAGTGCCCATGGAAAGGGACACGGTGGCCATGGAAAGGGACATGACCACCGCCAGGAAAGAAGAGACATGGCACCCATGGAAAGGGACACAATGCCCATGGAAAGGGACACTGCCATCGCTAGGAAAGGCAGACAGCGCTCATGGAGAGGGACACAATGTCCATGGAAAGGGACATTGCCATTGCCAGGAGAGGGACACAGTGGCCATGGAAAGGGACACTGCCAGCACGTTAAAAAGGTGATTAATAATTCATCTCAGATAAGGAAAAGATCTATATTTATACCATCTTCTCAGCCACCATAAACTACCTGACAATTGTTCAGTAATGATGCCCAGTAAATTCTTTAAAATGGTAATTTGTCATTCTGTCACTTCATTTGTGACCTAAAATTCCTCACTTGAGGCATCATCAAATAAATTAATCACTTTCCAGGATCCATTTCTCTGTTCTGCACGTTATTATGCCCAGGCTCTCTTGTGTTTCTCTTCATTTACATATATTTAATGGCTCAGCAGTGGTTCACTATGGCACATAACGCACACATCTCATTACAGGTGAAATATTCTAACTGCCACTATCACTGGGAAAGAAAATAACTCTCCCAATTTAATTTTCCTGATGTAACAAAACCATGATTCTTCACTATGAAATGTTGATGCCATCCATCAGTCACAATCAATAAAATCATCATGGAAGTACGCCTTCTCCAGCATCATCCCCTCAGCCTGGGATTATTTGAGGGAGGTAATTAAACTCATAATATGTAATGAATGTAAATGAAGAAAAAACCCCCGTGTTCTCCCTCTAACTACGCTTATTTTACTGCTTTGATTTAAAGTATTTTTACATCTCCCAATCTATGAAATACACAAAGCCCTGAAGGAAAGGCATCACAAGTACAGTAAGCATCAATCAATACATATAATGACTAATTAAAAAGGAACATATTTTAACATTAAAAACCCACCAAATGCTGTTATTTATCGATTTTTCATTTAAAATGATGCATTCCCCCTGGACTAATATATTTGCTGTCTTTCTGAAATATAGATTATAGGACACTAATTTTAGATACTGTTGCTTTGCTACTCATCCCCTAGAACTATTTAAAAAGCCCAGATACCAGACATGCAAACTACTCCTGTGCTGGAGAGGAAACCTTAATCATTCCAGTCTCATCTCTGTGCCTGAGCTCATATAAGTCAAGAATGAAAACAGGCGCTTAGAATTGATAACTTTGAAAGAAGTCCACAAAAAAAAAGAAGAAAAAAAAAGAGGCTTAGAGCAATGCTTTGCCATAAAGAGCAAAAAGGCATCATCTCTCTTGTAAATGTTCACACATCTGGGTTTTATTTAAAAGCACAATGAGTGATGCTCCTCTTGTGATGGGGAACCCAAAGGCACCGAAAGTCCAAGTGGCTGCTGCATCCTGGAGCACAGGGGGAGTGGGGAGGATTTCCCTG
The DNA here is from genome assembly GCF_017590055.1 of Onychostruthus taczanowskii. Classification (NCBI taxonomy): domain Eukaryota; kingdom Metazoa; phylum Chordata; class Aves; order Passeriformes; family Passeridae; genus Onychostruthus; species Onychostruthus taczanowskii. The sequence continues at coordinate 17,251,299 of NW_024496526.1, forward strand.
AGCACGGGGAACGATCCCTCACTTCTGCTCCCAGCCATGGCTTCAGGGGCCATTCCAACACCTCACACAGGGAATGACCCCCGACAGTGGGAACAGGGAAAAGGGGAACGGTGGGGAATGTGGGACCTGCCCTGAAGGGACGCTGCTGTTTGCAGAGCTGTTTTCAAACACTGAGCACCTCTGCCCACCCCTCGGAGATGGGAGCTTTGCTGATCCAGCTCCAGGAGCATCACCACCCCCGGGGGACCCAGCCCTGCACAGCTCTTTGGAGATCTCAGGATGGAACAGGTGAAACATCCGGGAAGTGAAGTTTAGAAAGGCTGAGATAAAATCTGGGAAAAGAACGCACACCAGGAAAGAATTATTTTCAGTAACTATTAACCCACAGCTGTGCAGGAAACTTCCGCAGCACACAAAGGAACTGCAGGCACGGGGAGCTGGGGTTATAAAACCCCCAAATATTCCGGGGGTTATAAAACCCCCTAAGATTTACGGTTTGATGTTAAAGGCTATTTCCCAGCACGCAGGTGTGCCCAGAGAGGTGAGCCACCCTCGGAAAGGGCTGGGGCAGCCCAGCCCAGCCCGGAGCAGCGGTAGCGGGGTGATGGAGAGGCAGCGGGGCGCCGGACAGCCGCAGGCTGAGCAGCCCCGGCTCAGAGGCACTCTTGCAGAATATTTCCATTTGCTGTCCTGCTGGAAGGATGGGAACCCCAAACCCAGGAACATCACCCCAGCGCGGCAGGGACGGCAATTAGCGCAATTAGCTGCCCTCCGTCAGGCACCCGGCATGGGAGGGAAGGGGGATCGCCTCCCGTGAGTGATGCTGGCCAGCAGCTCTGCACTTCAGCACTTTCCTGCGAGCCCAGCCGGAGCCGGGAAAAGGGGGAACAGGGAACAGGGAGGGAGCCGGGAGCCCCAGACCCTGACAGGCACAGGGCTGGGCTCCCCCGTAAATGGGGGAATTAACTCCTCGGCTCCTTTCCCTAACAGAGATAACACCAGGGCACCTCGCTCCCATTAACCCCTCGCTGCTGGGACAGGGAGCAAGGCTCTGCAGGAGTGGATGGCCAGGAATGGGGGATTTCTGCAGGGAGCTGTGTCCTGCAGCTGCCATGGGCGCTGGATTGTCCCTCATGTACACGGGCACAAACCCCACAGCTCCTCTGGGAACTGGGCCCTCAGCTCCCTCACAGCAAAGAGCTCCACAGCACCCACCCACCCACCCACCTGCTCTGCCCTCGCAGCCATTCCCGGGGTTTTTCCCTTTTCCCCATAGCTGGGGCCCGTGAGAGACACCAGACCCTGCAGGGTCTCCTGACAGCCAGGATAAACTTGCTCACAACCTCTGGAGAGAGGACCATGATCCGTTTGTAGGGCTCATGAGGTGGCTTTGTGATGAATACTGTGGTTTGTACGTGAGAAGTCTGTTACCTGCAGTATTTGTACTCTAAGTTCTTTAATACCTGCTGAGATCCCCAACAGATGCCAGAGTGCACATGGGGGTGAAGATGTTGTGCAAAAGGATCAACATTAAGTTCAGTCTGGCAACTCTGCTCTGCTGATGGAAATTACTTCAACACCAATTAGGGGAGAAACGTTTTAATTCTGTTTCTTATTTCCCAACACCACCCTGGAATTACACCAGCTTTCTGCTTAAAGAAATTAATTCTTGTTAACTTTATTTTTATAGGGATTTGCCTGGGGAGAACTTCAAAATGTGCTGGAGGCAAAAGCAACCTGACACGAGAGAATGAAACAGCTGAGGGTGTGAAGCTACCTGTGTCAAGCTCAGCGATCTGGGATCCTGCGAGCCTGAGCCTCTGGGGTCTCATCCCCATCGTTCCCCAGGAGCTGCCACACCCTGGCTCCCCCCAGCCCGCAGCTTCTGCCCTTCACAGCCACGGAAAAATCCTCCAACACCTTCGTGCCCAAGAAACAGCCGGGTTGTGCTGATGGGCAGTCTCCAGGCAGGAACGCCACCACCTCCCGCCGCTCCCACGGAGCGTTTCCAGTCAATCCCACCCCAAGGGAGCTCCCTGCTGCCCTGCAGCCCCTCCGGGGCAGGGACAGCGCCCACCGGGATGGGTGGGGGTCTGGGCAAGGAGCTGGGGGAAGGAGCCCAGAGCTGTCCCACCTGTGAGTGAGGAGCTCTGCAGGGTCCAGCAGCACAGCCCATCGATCTGCCTGCTCCCCAGCCAAGCTGACTGCTACATCTGTTCTGTGAGAAAACATACATTCTGCCTCCAGTACAATCACTGTAATTAAAAATTAACATGCATTAATTGTTGGAGCTGATGTAAACAGCTGATGTTCCACTTAGCCCTGTCTTCTGTACATATCATTAGGCAAAGCCAAATATTGTTAAGTAAACAGGCAACACTTACAAGAAGAAATAGAAAACTAATTCCAACTAAATAAATTGACAACACCGTGCAAGTCATATTAAAACAGTTGGGATGATTATTAGGCCACTGGACGAACAGAGGGAAAATCACGGAAGACATATTTAATTGTTTGAATCTCATCTCACTAAATGTATTTAGGCACAGTGTGAAACACAATTTAACTGGAATGTGGAGGCAGCTTTTTCCCAGAAACAGGATGTGCAATATACTGCGGGAATAAAAATATAAGTTGGAGTTTGATGCGCAGGTAAAACAAACAACTTCTGAAATGCAGCGGTCTCTGCCAACTGCTTCAGGAGCCGCCGGTCTCCAGAGAAATTCAGGCTGGTTATGCAATGCAAAAGGTTTTTTTTCTTCCTCAGCTACATCTGCAGAACCCCCGGCAGTGCCGGTGGGAGCTGCATGCAGCCACCAGGAGAAGAGCACGCTCCCGAGGAGCTCCTGCCTACTTTTCATCGCTGTTATTTAAATGTCAGAGCAGAGCCGTCTCTCCAATTTGTACACAGAAAGCAGCAGCCCGAGCCCCACCAGCGAGCTGGCTCAGATCTGGGCCTGGAGCTGCATTGCCTGGGGGGTGTCAGCTGCCGGTACCCCCAGGCTGCTCCTGCACTGGGTGCCTGCACTGCCAATCCCAGCCCTGGCCCCAGCCTGCGCCAGGCTGGAGTTTAAAGGGCACTCTCGGGGAGGGGAACTCTGCAAACACAGCCTCAGCATCCTCCTCCTGCGCCTCCCTGTCACCCCGGGGCTGTCTGAGCCACCCCGGGGCTGAGAGCCCCACGAGGGCTGGACAGGCTCAGGGCCACGGACACCTCGCGTCCCTGCTCTGCACAGGAGCAGCCACAAAGCACACGGGACTCGGGAGCAGCACACATCCTGCCAGGGACACTCCAAATCCAGGGGCTCCCACCATTCAGCTGAGCCAGGAGTCAGGAAATTGCAGCTTGGTCTGAAAAAAACCAAAATTTGTTTGTTTATATAAATCAGCTTTGAGGGGAAAGACCATCAAGAGTTTTCTCTTTTAATAGACAAGATAAATAGTGTCCGATGACTCCCACTGAGGAATCCTGCTCAGCCTCTCCAGCATCACTTCCACACCTTCCTGTCACAGGCTTTTCTCTGCCACATCCATGAATCCACCCCCAGAAATCCAACTTCTCCCTCATCCCCAGCTTACAGATCCACGAGGCCTGAGCTGTGTTGCTTTGGGTAATCCCAAAACCCGCAATCATCCTCCTGCTTTCTTTGGGGTTTTTGGTTTTGATTTTCTTGCCAGGAGCTGTGTGAAAGGCAAAAGCCCAACCCCAGCTCGGTTTGAAGGGCAGGCCCTGGGCCTCTCCTTCAGCTGCCCAAAACCAGCAAATGCCATCAAATCTCAGCATTTCCTCTCCCTCCTGGGAATGGAAAGGGCAGAGGAGATCAGAGAATATCCTGAACTGGAAGGCACCCACAGGGGCCATTGACAAGAAGGTTGGATGAGGTTGGAAAGAAGGCTCCTTACAGCGCCAGGGATGCTGGAATGATGGGCCAAAAGCCACCCACAGCAGCACGAGGCACACAGCTGGTGTTACCCACGTGTTCATAGGAGCATTAAAGGAGCAGCTGGGGAATCCCATGAGAGTTCAGGAACTGGCCACATGGAAAGCACATGGGGGAAACTCTCCTTAGGGACAATGTCTGCAAGTGGCTGGGACAGCCCCAAAAGCCTTTGAGGCAAAACAAGGTGCTGCCTCTCCCAAAATCAACCCATCCCCACCAACAGCATCCAGTAAAGTCAGCTGCACTCTGTGTGAGCAGCAGAAATAAAATGCTGCCAAGAGAGGATGCAGAAGTTCCAACACCGCATTTCAGTTTTGTTGGTCAGTTCACATTTGACTTAATGCTGACAAAACCTTTCAGTGCCTGTTGCAGACAGACAGTTTTTAACCAAGCCCCCCTGGTTTTCCAGGCCCACCACCCCTCACAGCTGAAGTTGCCTGCCCTGGAAGCCCTGGAAGGTTCACAGCACTGCTCAGCTGTTTCATAACAATATCAGGCTCATGATGAACCAAATGAGTTCTGATTTGTGCTATTTAATGTCCTAATGGCTTGACTAGTTAGGTAGATAATTACACAGTATGATTTATCCAACCCATTTATAAATATTTATAATAATGGATAGATTAACCTTTGGGATTTCTATCCTGCAGTCCCTCGGTGACGGGGATCTCTCCATGGCAGCGGCGATGGCAGAGCCTGGGAGGGAGCAGCGGGGTGGGGATGGGGCTGTGGGGACACAGGGATGGGAGCACGGGTCCATGGGGACACTGGGATGGGAGCACGGGTCCATGGGGACACAAGTTCATGGGGACACAGGAATGGGGCCACCAGGATGGGGATGGGGCCATGGGTTCACGGGGACACAGGGATGGGGATGGGGCCATGGGGACACTGGGATGGGGCCATGGGGCCATGGGGACACTGGGATGGGAGCATGGGTTCATGGAGACACAGGGATGGGGCCATGGGTTCATGGGGACACAGGGATGGGGATATGGGGACTCTGGGGTGGGGATGGGGCCATGGGGCCATGGGGACACTGGGATGGGAGCGGGGGTTCAGGGGGACACTGGGATGGGAGCGGGGGTTCAGGGGGACACTGGGATGGGAGCGGGGGTTCAGGGGGACACTGGGATGGGAGCGGGGGTTCAGGGGGACACTGGGATGGGAGCGGGGGTTCAGGGGGACACTGGGATGGGAGCGGGGGTTCAGGGGGACACTGGGATGGGAGCGGGGGTTCAGGGGGACACTGGGATGGGAGCGGGGGTTCAGGGGGACACTGGGATGGGAGCGGGGGTTCAGGGGGACACTGGGATGGGAGCGGGGGTTCAGGGGGACACTGGGATGGGAGCACGGGTTCATGGGGACACTGGGATGGGGCTATGGGGACACAGATGGGGATGGGACTGTGGGTCCATGGGGACACTGGGATGGGAGCACGGGTTCATGGGGACACAAGTTCATGGGGACACAGGAATGGGGCCACCAGGATGGGGATGGGGCCATGGGTTCACGGGGACACAGGGATGGGGATGGGGCCATGGGGACACTGGGATGGGGCCATGGGGCCATGGGGACACTGGGATGGGAGCATGGGTTCATGGAGACACAGGGATGGGGCCATGGGTTCATGGGGACACAGGGATGGGGATATGGGGACACTGGGATGGGGATGGGGCCATGGGTTCATGAGGACACAGGGATGGGTCCATGGGGACACTGGGATGGGAGCAAGTGTTCATGGGGACACTAGGATGGGGATGGGGCCATGGGGACACTGGGATGGGAGCGCGGGTCCATGGGGACACAGGGATGGGGATATGGGGACACTGGGATGGGGATGGGGCCATGGGGACACTGGGATGGGAGCACGGGTTCATGGGGACACTGGGATGGGGCTATGGGGACACAGATGGGGATGGGACTGTGGGTCCATGGGGACACTGGGATGGGAGCACGGGTTCATGGGGACACTGGGATGGGGATGGCGCCATGGGGGCACTGGGATGGGGCCATGGGGACAGTGGCCAACACCCCAGGCCAAGGGTCCCCACTGGCACCTCCTGCTCCCCTCCAGGAGCTCTGGGGGAGACAAGAGCATCCCCAGTCCTACTTCACCAGGACAAGGACACCCAGAGGGGCCCAGTTCCTGCTGCGGGGCAGTTTGGGACCAGCTGTGCCACGGGACCGTCCCCAAGCAGCTCCCCTGGCAGCTGGCTGGGTCCCTCCCCGCCAGGGCACACGCCAGGGTGGGCCCAGGCCGGCCCGGCGGGTGACACTGAGTCACAGGGCGCACAAGGGACACATTGTGGCGCTGCCACCGCTGCAGCGGGACGGGAACGCCAACGCCGCGCCCCTGGGGACAAAGGGACAGTGTCTGCTGGGCCCGAGCGGGGGTCTGCGCCTCCCCAGCCCAGCCCCCTCCAACAGAAAGTCTGCTTAGAGCAGGAAAAACGCTAAAAGCACACGAGTGACAAACAAGGAGCCCCGTCCCAGGAGTGACCTGCCTGCAGCTGGCCCCAGCCCGCAGCCATCACACCTCGGAGCACAGAACAAACTGCAGAGCCCCACACTGCCCAAAGGGACTCCCTGCTCCCCAGCCATCAGCAGTGGAAGCCAGGAGAACACACAAGTCTTGGCAGGCACGGGGGAAGACTCTTCCTGACGCCACTGGAGTATTTTATGCTGATTATTGCCGTGTCCTGCACTCGGCAGTAGTGCTGGAAATGGTGATTTCCAATACTCTGCAGTGTCTCTCTCCACTCAAAGAGCATCACGATGTTTAGATTATCAGGACTCTGTTCATATGAAACTACACGGGGAAAAAAAAAAAAAAGTAGTGATATGAAAATAATAAGCAGCAGGAATACTCAAGTTTTATATTTCTGGGATTTCCCTAAAAGGCAAAAATCACTTTCATTCTCTGAGACTGAGCTGCAGCACTTATCCTTTCTATTGACTGCTTAAACAGAAATTCATTGTGTAAGCCATTAAATAAACTTTTAAAAAAGTACAGCACTCAAAGCGAAACCTTTTAAGATTTTTTTATCAGAAAAATTTGACAGAATAAATGTGGGATTTAAGAGCTCATTGTCACATGCAAATCATCACATCTATTTTTAAAAAAACACCAACAATTATTTGCAAAATGCATCTGTATCCCAGACCAGCAGCGAAATATGAAATAGGGAACTACCCCAGTCCCCCAGGAGGGAAATCCCAACTTCATGTGGGATAATTTCTCTGTTTGAAACCAGGGCTCAGCCCCTCAGCCACACCTACCCACCTCCATCGCTGGGGCTTGTGTGGAGCCACAGCTGGGCAGGGAGGGGGAAACCCAGAAACGTGGAGGGGAAGGGGAGAGGACTCAGATTACTTGGGAATTGTCAGGGATTCATTGAGGAAGCTCTGGGGTGTCTTCCAAGGGTCAGAGCAGAGGGATTTACAGAAGCACGAGAGCAGCCCCGTTGCTGGGGTCAGAGGAGCTGCTGCTCACAGAGGTTCCCTCTGGCCAGGGTGGGGTCAAGCAGCCCCAACCCAGCAGGGCAGGGCTGCAGGTGACAGAGCCAGCGGGGCTGCAGGTGACAGGTGACAGAGCCAGCAGGGCAGGGCTGCAGGTGACAGAGCCAGCAGGGCTGCAGGTGACAGGTGACAGAGCCAGCAGGCAGGGCTGCAGGTGACACAGCCAGCGGGGCACTGGAGAGGGGCCCTGCGCATGGAACCCCAGGCGCTGTGGCAGGGCCCGTTCTGGGATTGCCCAAAGTCCTGCTGGAGAGGGGATCCCGGATCCGTGCCAGGTGAACCAGCACCGGCTCCGGCACGGAAGGCAGCCCCGGCACAGTTCGCTCCAGCCGGGGTCACACACACGGCTTCAGGCACTCCGGTTGGGCCTGGCCTCGGCCTAGAGCCGCCCTGCTCCAGGCACAAGCAGAAATCCCCTTCTGGAGCGTCAGAAACCGCCCCGAGCAGGACAGGGCCCCCAGGATCACCGATCCAGCCCCTGCACCTGCACCGACACCCAAATTCCCACCCTGGGAGCTGTGTCCAAACCCTCCTGGAGCTCTGGCAGCCTCAGGGCTGTGCCCGTGCCCTGGGGAGCCTGGGCAGTGCCCAGCCACCCTGAAGTCCAGACCCTCAAGGCTTCAGAAGAAATGAAAACTCCTCTAGAACTAATTTGCCTGGCTATTGACAGAGTTAAATTATTAACAGCAACCCCAACACCCTAAGAAATGAAGACAGCTTTCTCAGGGAACGGGTCCAGAGCGGTGCCAAAGCCTTCCTCAGCCGACCCCCAGCTCCCATGGCGGGCCGGGGGCACCAGCAGCCCGGGGGGACCCGGCGGGCAGGGAGCCCCCCGAGCCCACCACGGCCCCTTCTCCTTCTCCTTCTCCTTCTCCTTCTCCTTCTCCTTCTCCTTCTCCTTCTCCTTCTCCTTCTCCTTCTCCTTCTCCTTCTCCTTCTCCTCCTTCTCCTTCTCCTTCTCCTCTCCTCCGGTCTCTGCGAGCCCCGCAGGTCTGCAGCCTGCCCGGGGTGAGGGGATGGATCCGGGATGGATCCGGGGATGGATCCGGGACCGCTCGGGGATGGATCCGGGATGGGATCCGGGGATGGATCCGGGACCGCTCGGGGATGGATCCGGGATGGATCCGGGACCGCTCGGGGATGGATCCGGGATGGATCGGGAACCGCTCGGGGATGGATCCGGGGCCGCTCGGGGATGGATCCGGGATGGATCCGGGATGGATCCGGGACCGCTCGGGGATGGATCCGGGACCGCTCGGGGATGGATCCGGGACGGCCCCGGGAGCAGCAGCAGGAGGCTGGCAGCCGTGCAGAGCCGCTGCCCGGCCGGCAGTGCGGGCACGGCAGGCACAGAGGAGCGGACACGGTGCGGCCGCGCTGCCGCCGCCTCTGTGCCCGCGGGCAGGAACAGCGCCAGCCGGTGCCAGCCCCGGGGACACGGGCACGGCCATAAACCCCGCGGGGGGACACCCGGCTCACCCCCCTGGGAGCCCAAAGGGACAGGGAACAAGAGTTACTGCATATTGCACCTGCAGCCAGCACTCTGGGAGAAAATCCACAGCATAAAGACAAAAAACACTTAGCGAAGGAATGCACCCCTCCGCGGTGCCACGGAATCCTGCAATGGTTTGGGTGGGAAGGGACCTTAAAGCTCATCCATCCCCACCCCTGCCGTGGCAGGGACACCTTCCACTGTCCCAGGCTGCTCCAGCCTGGCCTTGGGCACTGCCAGGGATCCAGCCACAGCTGCTCTGGGAATTCCCAATCTCCCATCCATCCCTGCCCTCTGGCAGTGGGAGCCATTCCCTGTGTCCTGTCCCTCCCTCCCTTGTCCCCAGTCCCTCCCCGGCTGCCAGTGTGTCCCTGCAGAGCCCAGACATCCCTCATGCTGTCCCCGGGCTCAGTCTCATCCCTGCCCACAGTGCAATAAACCCCAGCTCAAGGGGAGGCCCTGGCACTGCCCAGCCCCTGCCTCTGCCCACGAGGACATCCCAATGTCCCTGTCCCAAAGGGATTGTCACCACGTCTGTGGCCTCATCCCAATATTAACAACATCCTACCTCGGTGCTCCTTGCCCTGGGGAGAGGTCCCACTCACACTCCCAGGGCTGAGGGACACCTCTGGCCTTTCAGAGTAAATAAATCCTTGCCTCTGTAATATCCTCAATGTGACCAAATTCCCCACTAAAGCTGCAAATGAAACACACCACTCCCAGGACAAATAATTGCCTTTGTTTTCATCATTTTGTCTGTGCATCACAGGAGGCTGGAGAACAGTGTGAGTTTTTCTGATCTATAATCAGACAGTTCATAAAAATCCTAATGGAAATGAAGATTTTGCTATTTGGAGTGGTCAAATTTCCATTTTCAAACACATCACATTTTAAAACCCAGGTTGGCATTTTGGTTTGCTGAGAGTTTTAGGATAATAGCAAATTACACAGAAAATCTACCAATTCTTTGTCAAGTGAACTATGCAAAAAGGAACCATTAGTTCATAGTTCACCTGTGAGAAGGGAAGACATCCTGAATAATAATTTTGCCAGACTACGAAGGGCATTTATTCACAAATAACGCTGCCATCTCCAGAGCTCAGACTGCCCCGCTGTCTGTGAAACCTCTGTGCTCAGCTTCCACAAAAGGCACGTTCAAATAGATTTATTTTCCTCTCTGGGAGGAAACCCAACCATCCTGGATGAGGCTGGCTTGGACAAAACACCACCCAGGACCGGCTGATGGCTGGAGAATGGGATGAGCTCCTGGAGAGCCCATCCTGCCAGGGAAAGGAGCTTCTCCATCCTCCATCCTCTAACCCCCAGCAGGCTGGGGAAGGGCTGAGGGGCAGATCCCGTGGTCCCTCCCTGCTCTGGATGTTCCGTGCTCTCATGAACGGGCTGAGCACAGGTGTTAGAACGCAGCTCTCACTCAGATTCCCTCCCCTCTGGGCTTTGCCAGGACTCTGCTTCTCCTGAAAACCAGCTGAAGCCCTGCAGGCCAACAGAAAGGGATTTTATCCTGTGCAAAACTAAAATCTCTGCAGCACTGAGGAGGCTCCGAGCCAGAGCTTTGGGTCCTGTTATTTAGGAAATGAAAACTCTACCTAGAGCAGGCTCAGAAGGGAAGCTCTGGAAGCCTGGTGAGGTGAATTAATCCACTTTTCCTCCCCCCCAACAACAGTGCCCGAGGCACAACCCAAACACAGAAGTGTCTGTGCCTCACTCTTTGAAGGCTGCGTGGAAAGGGAGCCCCGCGGGGACCTGCTGCGTTTGCTACAGCCCTGGGACAGGCTCAGCTGTAAATACATTTACTGGGGCTTTTGGGAGCTCCGGAGATCTGAAATGGGCTGTTTGTAACAAAACTGTGTTCCTGTGGGGCAGGGCTGGGAGCGAGTTCTGACTCACTTTCCTGGAGCTCGGTGTGACACGGGAGAGCACTTCTGTTATTTTGTTCCTGGGCTGCACCAGGAACCTGCACACTTTTCCATTTGTGTGCCTATAGCTGTGAGGAAAACACTGAATTCCCAGGGATAACTTCCCCGGGGGTCTCCCCAAGCACGCAGAGGTTGCCAGCCCTGGATGGGTGTCCTTGGACCAGGGGATGCTGAACTGTGCAGAGCAGGATCCCCTGGAAAATTCCTCCAGGACCACGGAGTCCAGCACTGCCCTGTGTCCCCAGTGCCACAGGGCTCTGAAATCCCTGCAGGAATGGGCACTCCAGCCCTGCCCTGGGAGGGAATTTTCCAAGATCTGCAACCTAAACCTCCCCAGCACAACTGGAGGCCCTGTCCTGTCCCTTGGGAGAAGGGAATGAGAGCTCACCCACTGGAGACCCCACCTCACTCACTGCACTACAGCCCTCAGAAACGCAAGGCACAGAATGAAAAGCACTGCACAAACCAGAGAGAAATCAGCTCTCTGTTTCTGCCCCCTCCCCTTAGACTGCACTGCTCAAAATGCTCCTCAGCAGTGACAGCAGCCACCAAGGCTGCCAGCTCCCAGGCTGTGCTGCAGGTGAGGCTCCAAACACCAGCTCTGACCATCAAACCTGTGGAAATGTTTCACCAGGGGCACAGATTACAGGTAAATTACAGATTAATTAGATAACCTTCCCCCTACAGTCCAAACCCCTGTGATTAAAGGCCAACCCAGAGCAGAGCAGCAGTTTAAAATCTTACAGGACACAAGCAATGCAGTCTGAGCTGCTCCTTAACTTCACAGCACCTGAGACTGAGCTTCCCAGCCACCACCAGGCTCAGGGACCTCACCCTGAGACACAACCTTAGGGCCCCAAAGGAGCAGCCAATAACCCATGGGAAGCACCCAGAAACTGTCCTGTACAAAGGGAGTACCAGCTCAGTCTGGAGCTCGCACAGAGTGGGGAAAACAGAACGGGTGAGGTGTTATAAATCTCATTTTGCCACCACAAGGGCTTCAAACCATCTCAGCCTGCAGCAGAGCAGAGCCAGAGTCCCCCAGCCCTGTGCAGTGCTTCAGCACCCAGCAGCTCCTCCAGGGCAGGACCTGAGACCCAGGGCAGGGCTGCCAGGGCAGCACAGCCCTGACCCAGCTCCTCTGGGCACTCTGGCTGCTGCACAGAAACTGGAACCGACCTAAAAGTGACTCTGACTTTCTTTCCACCAGAGCCGAGCAGAGCACGAGCTCCCAAACACGCATCTGTGCACAAAAACCAGCTTTCAGACAGACCTCTTGGTCGGCGCTCCCAAAAACCAACCCACAAACAACGACCAACACTCCACAGCAAAACGAGCTTACCTGACTCCTCCGGTCCTCAGGGCTGCTCCTAAACCACTGAGCTTTGCCCTCCTGGGAGCTGCTTTGCTGCTGATAGAGGGGATTGTGGGGTCCCTGCTCCCCAGAGGCAGCTCCTGCTGCTGGCAGGTGGTCCCGCTCAGGTCGGGAGGGGGTGGCACTGCCACCACCTGATGGGGCTGCCTCAAACAAACACGGCCACCTAAAAGCCCTTAAAAGCCTCCCAAACTGTGACCCGCTTCAGGAGCCCCAGAGAAATCAATACAGCTTAGTGCTTCGTTGCTGATCGTTGGATTTGACCCAAAAAAAAAAAAAAAAAAATCAAATTTTTGCGCCTCCTAAAGTTCTTGAATAAGCGTGATTCTGTACAATTGAAATAAATGTTTGAAATCCTGGTCTTTGGTGGTTTTTTGTTTTTCTTCGCAATGGCCAATCCCTAGGAAGTGTAGGGTTTGAAATAACCCCTTTCCCTGCCTGGTTTAGGGTTTAACTGGTGTTATTGCCAGAGAAAAGCCTGATTTAGGATTTAATTGGTGTTATTGCCAGAGAAAAGCCTGGCTTAGGGTTTAACTGGCACCACTGACATGGGAAAAGCTGGGTTTAGGGTTTAACTGGTGCCATTGCCAGGGGAAAGCCTGGCTTAGGGTTTAACTGGTGCCACTGCCAACTGGTGCCACTGCCGTGGGAAAAGCTGGGTTTAGGGCCCAGGGGCAGGCTGGGTTTAGGGTTTAACTGGTGCCATTGCCATGGGGAAAGCCTGGCTTAGGGTTTAACTGGTGCCATTCCCATGGGCAGCCCAGGTTTAGGGTTTAACTGGTGCCACTGCCGTGGGAAAAGCTGGGTTTAGGGTTTAACTGGTGCCACTGCCGTGGGAAAAGCTGGGTTTAGGGTTTAACTGGTGCCACTGCCGTGGGAAAAGCTGGGTTTAGGGTTTAACTGGTGCCACTGCCGTGGGAAAAGCTGGGTTTAGGGTTTAACTGGTGCCATTGCCAGAGAAAAGCCTGGCTTGGGGTTTAACTGGTGTTATTGCCAGAGAAAAGCCAGGTTTAGGGTTTAACTGGTGCCATTGCCAGAGAAAAGCTGGGTTTAGGGTTTAACTGGTGCCATTGCCAGAGAAAAGCCTGGCTTAGGGTTTAACTGGTGCCATTGCCATGGGCAGCCCAGGTTTAGGGTTTAACTGGTGCCACTGCCAGAGAAAAGCCAGGTTTAGGGTTTAACTGGTGCCATTGCCAGAGAAAAGCCAGGTTTAGGGTTTAACTGGTGCCATTTGTGAGTCCCTCAGCACCGAGCAGCAGTGCTTGGGTTTCCCCCTCTCCCCGCTGAAGAGGATTTACAGCTCGGTTTTTATTTCAGCGCAGAGCCCCGGTTCGGCTCGGGAGAGGGATGAGAAGTCGCTCGTGTCAGGCTTTAGCTGAAACCCTTTAATCTCCCAAATCAGCGCCGTTATCTCCTGCAGCCTTTGTCTCGTTCCCGCATTCCCACCTGGCCCCAGGTGAGCCCTGCCAGACAAAGGGGACTCACCCAGGAGCCCGGGATTAACGGGGCTTTTCTCCCCAAATCCCGGCCTGTGCCCTCGGCAAACACCGCGGCGCGCTCGTTTGGGCGCAATAAATAATGGGATATAATTAAAATTCCACCCCGGCGTTGGGAGCAGTGTGATAAACTGTTTGTGAATTGGTAATTCTATTTATTAAAAACAGGGGCATTAATTCTGACACGTTGAATTATAACGCAGACAAACAGATCTTGTGTTTTAATTAAATGCTTCTGTTTGATGAGGTGGTTTTATATTAAGATTTAATACCAGATTCTGCCTTTCCTGCCTTAGGTGCTGGGGTGGGATTCCCACAGGAGCGGGAGCATTCCCATCCCTGGGAATTTGGGAGCTCTGGCACAGCTCCCCTGGACAGGCACCCCCTCCAGGGCAAACAAGGAGGGTCTGACCTCCCTTTTCCAGTGCCTTTTCCTGCTTTTCCTCCTATTCCCAGGCTTTCAGGATGTTTCCAGCCTCCTGCCACATTTCTTATTTCCTGCTGCAGAAACAGAGCTGAATATTTTTTTGAAAAAAACCAACAAAAAACCAACAAAAAACAACCGTACTGCTTTGAGGTTTCTTTCACATTAAGCTACATTTAATATTCATTTCACTTTTTTTTCCTATTAATTAAAAGTAAACCGTGTATTGTATGGTACATTATCCCTCTAACAGCCCCATGTGGAGATCATGAAGTGGAAGACTAATGGTGTAGACTTTAGCATTTAGTTTTAACCAGGATAATTTACATATCTGTGAGAAGAGTCCGAGGCATGTGTAAATAAGCAGAACTCGGAGATATCAGCCCCGTGCTCGCTTTGCTCTGGACTGGAGAGCCACGGGCTGTGCATTTATTCCATCACTCAGCTAATTTAATGAGACTTTATCCAGCATCCATTTCTGCAGAAGACACAAAACTTATTATTAAGGAGAGGCATGTGGCAGTAAGAAAAATGTGTTTGTTTGCTTTTTTATTCTATTACCCCCAAGTAGCAAAGGTGATCCCATTCACTGTTCATTAAAGTTTACCTTTATAATTTATCAAAGGAGCCCGATATCAAGAGCTTTATGCTGAGATTTCAAAATTCGAGACTGATTAAAATTTAATGGAAAAGGCCAACGTTTTGGGGTGGGTTGGCAAGAAAAATCGCTTCCCAACCTGCGAGGAGAGATTTCATTAATGTGCACCTCTATTAGAAGGCACCATAAAAGACATTAGAGGCATGAAAATGGCATTTTCACTTCAAAAATCTCTCTGGCTTTTTTAGCATAAGTTTCAAGGGAAAGAAAGTTGTGTTGGAATTCCAGGAGAGCAGCACTGGCTGGGCTGGGCCTTTTGCAGTGGGAAGTTGGACTCGGTGATCCTGGGGGTCTTTTCCAGCCTTGAGGATTTTGGGATTTGGGGATTTAGGCATCCCAGCCATCCCTGGCAGACAGGGACACAGCCAGCTCCTCTGAAGTTCACATCAAGAAAAGCAGGAATTACCAAGAATAAATGTTAAACATCCGTGTGTGATGGCTGGTCTGATCATGATTTGGGGAAAAACAAAGTAACAGCTGAATTCACAGTTTTGGCAAACTGAAGAATAAGGTGTAATGTGGGGAAAAAATCAAATGTGAAATCTGGGTATTTCAAAGCTAGACAAAGCAGGATTTTCACCATGTGAAGATGATGTTTTCCTTCCCAATTTGCCTACTGGTGCAGTCTCAAAAATCTTACAAATAGAAAAGAAGAAGAATTTCCACTAAGAAGAATTTCCACTAAAATGATACCATAGAAGTTGTTTCTCTTTTTGAGTTTGCTCAGTGGATTGAGAAATCCAGCACAGACTTCACTCCCCGACTTCTTCTGGACCCAGCCCAGAATTCCCCCACATCTGTGGTGCAAATGCTCCTCAGGAAGAACCACAACAAATCCTGCCCCAGGTTTTGTGGAAAAGGGTTTGGGGCTGTCCTTCCCCCCAGGCTGAGACCACCAGAACATTCCCACAAAACCAAGGGGGTTTGCATTCATTTCACCTCCTCACTGGTGTTTCTGGAATAAAAACCAGTGTAGAAAGAGGGGAAACTGAGAGGAGGATGAGCTCTAGAGCCTTTTCATGACAGAGACTGGGCAGAGGTGCAGCTCCCACCCCCGGGGGCACTCACATCCCTCTGGATGTGGCACTTGGGGACACGGGGCAGTGCTGGGCATGGCTGGGCTCCATGCTCTCCGAGGGCTTTCCCAGCCCAGAGGAATCTGGGATTTGCCAAGGGTGCTTTTTTCACAGCTCTGAGCACATTTCTGGGTCTCGCTGTCCTCCCGTTGTTCCTGAGCGAGAGGAGAGGCAGCAGAGGTTCCAAGGCTGTCTGTGGGATGTGATAACTCCCAGGAATATCATTAGAATAACAAAAATATGGTCTAGTTATGGCTGCAATTAAAGGCTTCCTAAGTGAGAAATAATTAAGGGTCGCAGAATCTGGTCTCTGCCCAAACTGAACCAGCAAATCCTGGGCTCTCTGGTGAGGTGAGCAAGGATACTCCAGGACCCCAAATTCCTAAAATTAGCCCTCAGAAATAATTTTCCATAGGTAACATAAAAACAGGGCCAGAGGAAATCCTAAAAAAGCGTGTGTCTCACTTATTGCAGGGACACTTGGTTGATTCACAGCATTGTGCAGTAAATCCCTTACAAGCTGAGAGCTGATGATCCCAATAAGAGGAGCAAATTAAACATAAAAAAGAATTAGGCCGGTGAGCTAATTTTGTAGGGGGGGGGAAATAGGAAAAAAAGGAGGGAAAGGAAATAGGGAAAGAGGGAAAGGAAAACAATAAATAACTGTAATTAGTAGGTCGTTTTGACTAGCAGTAGCTGGAACCAGAAGGACAGTGTGAGCGTCTCTCTGAATAAGGACTGGGGTTGGTTCCTGGTCATTTTTCCTGGGGTTTGGCAGGATCTGCAGGGTGCTGGAGCACTGGGCTGCTCCCCGGGCACGCTCTCTCTGTGGACAGGCTGCTGGCAGTGCAGATTTTGGGGCAGTCCCTCTGCAGATGTGCCCAGCTGAGGGACGTTCCCCTCCTGCTCGCCAGGGCGGCCGGGCTGGGTGTGCACAGCGTGGGCAGAGCCCGCTGCCAGCTCCACTGAGCCGGATTACAGACCATGACCAGCGAGCCCTCACATGACAAAGCCTTTGTGTAATTAATATGCAGGGAAAAATGCTCCCCGGACGGCTGCTAAAGCGATTTAAATCATGCACATAAAAAATGTAATCACAAATTTAGCATGGTGGACATTGTAGTCACACTGTGCTTGATTGCATAGAAGGTTCCAAGTGTGTTTTAAATGTCCTTTAAGATTGAGATTAGGACTTGTACTTACAAGATGCATATTAATCTAAAACTCAACATTTTTCAGTGTGGGATCACAGTAGGAGAACATTATGGGCAATAGAGGTTCATTCTAATCCCAGTAGGTAATTACACTTTGAAATAATATTCTTTAATTAAATCTTGTTTGCAGTTGATTGATTTAAACACTAAATCTAAAAACCTAAATTTGAGTTTTTATCAATTTTTGATGCTTATTGCACAGAACTTGGGCTTTAATTGATGTTTCTGAAGTTTTTAAAGCTCTTGTCCACCGTATCCTGGATGAATTTATTGTAATTACCAGCACTACTCTCGGGCCCTGCAGACGGCTCTCCCTGGATGGTTTTTAGTCCTTTAAAGCGTAAAGCGCTCCAGAGCTCCTCCTGCTCCCACAAAGGCCCCGCTCCACCCCAGGAGCTGCTTCCCGAGCTCTGGGGAGGGGACTCTGCTGTCCCACCACCCACGGATTGCTGTGCTGGAGAGTGGCACCGACGGGACGGCGCTGGCGGCACCGCGGGGACAAGGGGGACGTTTTAGGGACAATGTCACAGAGTTAGGGGCTGGCCTGGGCTGGAGAGGACGTTGAAGCTTGTCCCACCCCTGACAGGGAGACCTTCCACTGCCCCAGGGTGCTCTGAGCCCCTCCCAAGCTGGGACAGCCCGGGACAGTGGCAGGCGTTTATGGCAGGGTGGAACGAGAGGAGCTTTAAGGTCCTTTCCACCCCAAAGCCCCCCGAGGTTCTAGAATTCTCTAATTCTGTTTTCACAAGCACTGTCACTCCCTGAGCTTCCCCTGCCCAGGGCAGAGCACAGCAGCTCAGCCCTTTGGGCACCCAGCTCCAGTTTGGGGGCGTCTCTGCAGGCCCCGTGCAGAAGGGAACCCCAGGAGCAGCTCCCTCGGGATTTGGCCACGAAGGCTTGGACAGCAATTAAAAAGGGCTGTGATTAAATGATTGAAACGGGGAACAGCCTCACGCACCTGGGGACATGCTTGGACCACGACAGGGATGCACCAATTATCTGGGGAAAGGGGATGGGAAAAGCACCCCCTTGGCCACCTTTGTAAGGTCCCAATTCCACTTGGGAACGCTTGAGCCTCAGGAGCCTCCACGCTGGGCTGGGGCTGCACACACCTGGAGTGTGACCTGGGGCAGGGACAGCAGAGCTCGGGGGGAAGGGTCAGGCTCCATCCCCGCCCCACGAGGGCTCACGGGGTCATTTGGGCTCTGGCAGGAGGGGGACAGGTCCCCAGCATGGAATGACCTGGCACAGAGGGACCCTGGCACAGAGGGACCCCAGAACAAAGAGACCCTGGCACAGAGGGACCCCAGAACAGAGGGACCCTAGAACAGAGGGACCCCAGAAGAGAGGGACCCCAGAACAGAGGGACCCTGACACAAAGGGACCCCAAAACAGAGGTAACTCCCAGCAAAGGGACCCTGAAACAAAGAGACCCCAGAACAGAGAGACCCTGGCACAGAGGGACCCTGGCACAAAGGGACCCCAGCACAGAGGGACCCTGGCACAGAGGGACCCCAGCACAGAGGGACCCTGGCACAGAGGGACCCCAGCACAGAGGGACCCTGGCACAGAGGGACCCCAGCACAGAGGGACCCTGGCACAGAGGGACCCTGGCACAAAGGGACCCTGGCACAGAGGGACCCCAGAACAGAGGGACCCTGACACAAAGGGACCCCAGAACAGAGGTAACTCCCAACAAAGAGACCCCAGAACAGAGAGACCCTGGTACAAGAACCCCAGAAAACAGGGACCCTGGCACAGGGACCCTGGTACAAAGGGACCCTGGCACACAGGGACCCCAGAACAGAGGGACCCTGGCACAAGAACCACAGAACACAGGGACCCTGGCACACAGGGACCCTGGCACAGGGGACCCTGGCACAAGAACCCCAGAACACAGGGACCCTGGCACACAGGGATGCTGGCACAAGAACCCCAGAACAGAGGGACCCTGGCACAGGGACCCTGGCACAAAGGGACCCTGGCACAGAGGGACCCCAGAACAGAGGGACCCTGGCACACAGGGACGCTGGCACACAGGGACGCTGGCACAGGGGACCCTGGCACACAGGGATCCCAGAACACAGGAACCCTGGCACACAGGGACCCTGGCACAGGGACCCTGGCACACAGGACCTCACCCTGGGAGCAGGGAAGGCGGTGCCACCATGCTGGGACACAGGACAGGTTCCAGGAGGGTGCCGAGCTCCGCGCTGCCACACGTCCCTGGCAAACGACACCCATGAAACTTTAACTACTCCTCCACAGGCCTGACCTTTTCCAGCGTGCGAAATTCCACACGCAGGAGCTGGGGAGTGAGTCAGTGGTGCTGAGGAATGAACTTTACAAACACCCCCACGTCCCCGCGCTCCCGCGGGCAGCCCCGGCCGGGCTGGAGCTCCGGAGTTCTGCCCCTGCTCCGGGAGGACATCCGCGGTACAGGGAATGAAATTCATGATGCTGTGTCCCTAATAACAGAAAATCCACGTCCTGCCGCAGCCGCATTTGTCACATCTGAGGCAAAAAACAAACGGCTGGGCGGAATGTTTTATTAAGATGACTTCGGCGTGGTGAGAAATGATTAAGTCACTCTAAGAGCAAAGTAAGAGCACGGGACCTCATTCATTGTAACACTAATATTAATCACACAAATAATATAAGTGTCTTACAGTAATCCACATTCCCTTAAAATATACATTATATATCCTGGGGGCAAACAGCAGCACGAGGAACTTGGAATAAATCCCTCAAGCCATAGTGGCCAGCAGAAAGCCATTTATATTCTGACAGATTAATGTATATTTTGTTATGCGTAACAAATGAAAATATTTACGGCACTATCAGAGAGAGCTCAAGAAAAATTAACTCGCACTAATCAATACATTTCAAGCATGAATTCAAATTCTTTCCAAACCCTACAAATGTCCTCCAAAAATTAGCGCCAAATAAGCAGGGGTGTTTCTATCAGTTTAACTGTGGGTACTCGTTATTGCTGTGTTTAATCCTAAAATTTTTCCCTAAATGAAGTACTCTGACCATGGGCAAGCACTGACCAAAGGCCAAAACCAGGGAAATCAGCTGAGGTTTGGAACTGACCAGTTTGGAACTGACCTACCTGGAGGTCAGCAGGCAGTTAGTCAACACAATTATGAAATTCTAAAAGAAATGGAATTACACTTTTAAAAAATGGAGCAAAGGAGGCTCAGGGGGACCTGAGCAACCTGAACAATCCCTGACAGGAGGGGACAGCCAGGGGTTGGGAACAGGGAACAGGGACAGGGAATAGGGGACAGGGACAGGAGTGATAACAGGGAATGGGCAGGGAACAGGAACAGGGAACAGGAACAGGGAACAGGGACAGGGACAGAGACAGGAGAGGGAACAGGGACAGGAGGAGAGGGAAGCCCCAGCCAGGGGAGGTTGTCATGGACAGCAGGAGAGGAGCTCCACGTCCAGGCAGCCCCCAGGGTGTGAACAGCCCCGAGCTGTGATTTTGGCAGCGATGGCACCGTCTGTCCAGGCAGGTCCCTCCCCCAGAGCCCTGCCACACTCCCCTCTTGTATCCAAGGGAGGAGAGAACATTATCACTTCCAACACCACTAAAAATTGACTTTCCTTCTCCTTAACCTATTCATCCCCATCTCCTCCTCCCATTATTCCCAGGCAATTTTGTAAGATGACTATTATGCAAATGCTACAATAAAAATCTTATTTTCTGCTCCCTTTTCAGAGCCCTGCTCTGTTTACCTCCATTCTCTCTCCCTGATGGAGTTCTCGACAAAAAGGAGAGAATAAATGTGTCCATTATTGACCCAAGTCTGAGGAAACTCAGCGGGAGGTCACCAACTGCAAAACAATTTACAAATGCCTTCCACCCAGCCTCCCAGCGTGGGGCTGCAGGACTCCCAAAGCTCCAGAATTCCCGGCTCACTTTTCCTCCTGGGCAAGTTCTGCCATTCCCACTGCGACTCCCACGCTGGACTTTCTTGCTGTCCTCTGCCCCTGAGCTCTCCTGAGCCTGGCCCAAACTAACCCTGTGCCAAAGCCAGGCTTTGTCCTTTTTTAAGCTGGAGCTCCTGCCCAGCAGCTGCCCAGCTGAGGAATGCTGTCCCCAGGCTCTGCCAGGCAGCAGAAATCACTTTCCATGGCAGTTTTGAGACTCTTCCCATGGATGTGCAGCGTGCAGGTCTCCCCAGGAGCGGCTGTGGCTCAGCAGAGCCTTCAGGTGTGGCTGGGCTCTGGAGAAGGCAGGAGCTGCCCCGGAGCAGCCACACTCCCAGCCAGCCCCACCTGTGCTCCGCCAAACGATAATTACCGCTAATTGCTATGGATGCATTCATTAATGTAAATGAATGCATTAGATGCTTCTAAACTGCGCTTTGGTTAAACTTATGGCCAGCCTAAGGAATGTTTTGCTGGAGCTGATGGCTCTGAGGTGACCACAAGGACCCAGGCCTGGCTCTTCTGCAGGGGAGCGGGTCCTGACCTCCCTCCCTCCACACAAAAAAGGACTCCTTTGTCCTCCTTTGTCCTCCTTTGTCCTCCTTTGTCCTCCTTTGTCCTCCTTTGTCCTCCTTTGCCCTCCTTTGCCCTCCTTTGTCCTCCCTGCTGCTGCCCTGCCTTGCTCTGGGTTTCCACCAGCACCCACCAGCGCCGGGAGGGACCCCTGGGAGGGGCTGGGGTGTTCTGCACAGCGGGGCAGGAGGGATTTGAGGAGAAACAGAGCCTGTGAGACACGCGGAGGGTCAGCAGGAGCCGGGCACAGGGCTGGGAAGAGCTGTTTGCCATGGACACGGCACGATGTCTTCTCCTAGAAATCCCAAACCCAGCACCTCAGCAGTGTCAGGGCTGCCCAAAGCTCGGCCTGGGTGCTCCTGCAGGTCCTTCCCCACCTGAAGGACTCAGAAATTCTGTTCCAGGAAGGCCCCAAGGGAAACAGGCGGTGGCAGCAGCTCCAGCATCGCTCCCTGCTCCTCAGCAGGGCTGGCAATCCCCATTCCCTGAGGTTTGGGATGGGTTTGGGCGTTTGTTGGGGTTTGGGGTATTGGTTTTTTTGTTTAGGGTTTTTTTTGGGAGGGTTTTGTTTGTTTTGTTTTGGGGTTTTTTGTTTGTTTTGGTTGCTTGCTTGCTTTGGTTTGGGTTTTGGTTTTGGTTTCTGTTTTTGTTTTGGGGTTTTTTGTTTGTTTTGGTTGCTTGCTTGCTTGCTTTGGTTTGGTTTCTTGTTTTGGGTTTGGTTGGTTGGTTTGGTTTGGGTTTTGGTTTGGTTTCTTCTTTTGGTTTTGGGTTTGGTTGGTTTGGTTTAGTTTTTGGTTTGGGTTTGGGTTTTTGTTTTGGGTTTGTTTGTTAGGTTGGTTGGTTTGGGTTTGGTTTTGTTTGGTTGGTTGGTTGGTTTGGGTTTGTTTGTCAGGTTGGTTGGTTTGGGTTTATGTTTGGTTTTGTTTGTTAGGTTGGTTGGTTTGGTTTGGTTTTGTTTGTTTGTTGGGTTGGTTGGTTGGTTTGGGTTTGGTTTTGTTTGGTTGGTTGGTTTGGTTTGGTTTTGGTTTTGGGTTTGGGTTTGTTTGTTTGGTTGGTTTGGTTTGGTTTGGTTTGGTTTTGGGTTTGGGTTTGTTTGGTTAGTTTGTTTGGTTTTCAGTTTGGTTTTTGTTTTTCTCTTTGCAGCCCAGAGCTGGTGGTTCCCACGTGAAGAGCCCAAGAGCACCGCTGAACTGGCCCTGCCTCCTTTCCCTTGGCAGGGAGCGGGGTCTCCTGTGCTCCATCCCCCTCCCCAGGGCCGGGATTTTGGGATCTGGGGGGGCAGAGCAGCAGGAAGGGATGCAAACCCCGCTCCCCGGGCCGGCTGCTCGGGTGCCAGTGCCACCCTGCCAGGAGCCAGGTGCCCCTGCCCAGCCCCGAGCCCGCTCCAGAGGCTCCGGGGGAATTGTGCCTTGGCTGGCAGCAGAGCTGGGCTCAGGGCAGAGCCGGGCTCAGGGCAGAGCTAGGTTTAGGGCTACACCGAGCTTAGGGCAGGCAGGGCTCAGAGCAGAGCCGGGCTCAGGGCAGAGCCGGGCTCAGGGCAGAGCCGGGCTCAGGGCAGAGCCAGGTTTAGGCCAGAGCCGGGCTTAGGGCAGGCAGGGCTCAGGGCAGAGCCGGGCTCAGGGCAGAGCTAGGTTTAGGGCTAAACCGAGCTTAGGGCAGGCAGGGCTCAGAGCAGAGCCAGGTTTAGGGCAGAGCCGGGCTCAGGGCAGAGCCGGGTTTAGGGCAGAGCCGGGCTCAGGAGCTGAGCAGAGCAGGGGAGCCGCGGGGATTCCAATTAGGAGCGGTTTTAGGGACACAAAATTGCATATTCCCTGTCCACGCCTTCGCGGCGCTCGCAGAGCAGCCCATTATTAAGCTATTAATCACCTCTCTCAATTAATTGTTCTAAAAGGAGCCAGGCTGTAGCGGTCGCGCTGCAATTGAAAAGCTCACTTGTTTTTGGAAAGGTAAAGTTACAGGCAGTGGTAATTCGAGGGCGCCGAGCCATTAAGCCACTGTTTGGAATCTCAATTACTCTGCGGAAGGATAATTACAAATAAAACAAACTTGTGATCCCACATCAGTGAGAACACTTCTTCCCTGCTTTATGGAATATACAAGCAGTTTTTCATCCACTGGATTTAATTTCCACATGAAAAATTGACCTTAACAGTATGAAGTATGGCTACAAGTAAAAACTGTGTTTTCATTGAAGAGAATAAATGCATTTCCTGAACGCTGGCTGTTACAGCTAATTGATTTATTGGCTCTCCATATAGTGCACTATTGTCTTTGCACTCATGGGACAGGGAAGCTCTTGAGAACAGAACGAAATTCTGCCACAGCAACCTGACAGCTGAAGAGGGTTGGGTTCTATTTTTTTAATAAAATGTGCAAGTGTCTCGGAGCTGGAAGGAATCTGCCCTGCATTGGCACAAACTACCTGGACCCGTGGCTTCCTGAATTATTTTTTTTTAATCCCATAATATTACTGGGGAGCTGACAGCACTGGGAGCAGGTAATTTTCTTTTAATCGGATTGTTTTTACTGTGAAACGTTTATGTTCAAGCAAATGCACAATACTACCGAAAGAAAAGAGCGAGGAAATCCCCTTTTTCTATTTTCCTTTAAGGCCAGCAGTCAAAAATCCAGTAGGAAATAAAGGCCCCGCAAAAGTATTTCTCCCTGATAACGAAAACAATTTTAAAATTCATGAAATTGCCAAATATTTATTATTATCCCTTGCTTTTAGGTTTTATGCAAATGAGTGCCCATAAGATGAAAGCCAGTGCTTGGTAGCAGGTGGGAGCAAACTCACATAATCATACCAATAAAAAAGCCCTGAGGAAAAACAAACCAAAATGAAAAATCAATACAGGATGTTGTTCTCCAGATATACTATTAAAATATAGTATTCCACAGCTGCACTGTTGTCCTAAATAACGGATGAGCCTCTGACTGGGAGAAAAGCCGAGGCTCAGATTCTCCCTTTATTCCGTGGGTAAAAATCCCACAGAGCCCAAAGGGATCCACGTGGGGAAGCCCGGGCTGGGGATGGTGATGGGCTTTGCAGGGAAAGGCTCCCAAACGGGGGAACAAAGCTGGGATTTCCCAGTAAAACCTCCCCGTACTGTTGGATTTCACAGCATCCCTGGAAAACACCCCAAAGTTTCCTGAGATCCCCCAGCTGCTGCAGAAGTGAGCCCCAGAGCACAAAGCTGGCAAGAAATGGGATTGTGTTCCTTATTTCTGCAAGGATCCTCCTGTTCCAGCAACCAGCTGCTTGGCTAGAAATCGTATTTTTCTGTCCTTTGTTTTTGTCTTAGTTTGGTTCTTATTGCTAACTGCAAGCACAAATGCCACTGATATCAATTCCATGGGCTGAGCAGGAAAAGCCTTCAGGAGATGGAGAAACTCCTCTTTCCCAGGTGAGCACAGCTTCCCCCTGAGCCAGGTGAGAAGCCAGCTCCTCAGTTATTGCAGGGGAGGCTGAAAGCCATCACCAGCTCTTTACTATCAGAAAAAAAACTAATGTGAACATATTTATCACCTCTCCCTGCGAGCAAATCACTACAAAACCCAAAAATGTCTCAGTTTCTTAATTTTCTTATCTTGTCCTCAGTGCAATCTCCTGCTCTCCTGCTGCCAGGCTCCAAACTGCTTCTCCAGCTGCAGAGCCAGCACCCCCAAAGAGGAGAAAGGGAGGGGGCTCAGAGAACAAAAACCAGCCTGAAGAAACCACATTTCATAGGCAAGAAGAGAGTTCAGCAACAGCGATAGAAAATGGTAACTGTAATTACAACAGCAAACAGAGGGGCTCGTTCAGGAATTAAACTGGGCATTTAAAAATGGGTAGAAAATGGTAACTGTAATCACAACAGCAGAGGGGCTCGTTCAGGAATTAAACTGGGCATTTAAAAATGGGAGGAGACCAGGGAGAAGGCAGCTTTTCAGTTGGAAGGACCTTCAACATAATATTCTTTTAGAAGGTGAGCAGCTGTAAATAACTTTGTCCTGGCACAGCCAGAGCACCTCGAGAGCCGTTCAGCAGAACCTGCATTCTCAGCTCCCAGAGCTTTCCCTGCACAATTCCGCGCTCCACACGGAGCACCACGAAACTGGGGTGACCCAAATGGGCCTGCAGGACCATCCCCTGCATTCCCTGGGCTGCCCCATTCCATTGCTGCCCGTTCTTGGGGCTCTCTTCTGCCCTCAGCCAGAGTGTGCAGCTGCCACCTCCCCTGGGGTCACCTGGATGTGACCGGGAACAACTGATGCACGTCCAGTCTTTGCTCTCATCTGATGGGATCACTGCATCCCAGACTGCTTTGGGTGGGAAGGGACCCCCAAACCCCATCCAGTGCCACCCTGCCATGGCAGGGACCCCTCCCACTGTCCCAGCTCCATCCAGCCTGGCCTGGGGCATTTCCAGGGAGCCCCAGCTGCTCCGGGCACCCTGTGCTGAGCCAGGGAGGAGCAGAGACCAATGCAAGATCCCCAAATTCCACCTGGCCCTCCTTGTTTGGGATTTGGAGGCAGCGAGGGGACATGGCTAAGCCAGGCCTGGGCAGGCTGGGCTTGCCTGGGCCGTGCTGGTGGCTCTGGGGACGTGTCCCCATCAGCGCGAGCGCCGGCGCCGCTCAGCCGCAGTGACAAATTGCCAGGGGAGCGCGCGGGGAGAGGCAGCAAATTAGGGAATGAATAATTAAACTCGGAGAGAAAGGTGAGCAGACCGGGAGGGAAGGGAAAGAAAAGGCTCAGTGAGAGAGCCTGGGAGCCAGCACCTCGAGGTGCTCCAAAGGAAGGTGCCGGGGAGGGCTGGCAGCAGCCGGGACCTGCCCGGGCCATCCACGAATCCCAGGCTCCGAGGAAACAGGAAAATGGCACGAGCAGAGGAGCTGCTCCAGCCTCCTGTGAGACTCCCTGAGAGCCCCCGGGCACCCCCAGCCCCGTTCCCAAAGCCAGCCCTGTTCCTGCTCCTCTCCCTTCCTTTTCCAGCAGCGGGAACTGGAGCAGCAGTGCCACCAAAGCAGTGGGGACACTGGTGCCAGCCCTGGCTGCGGCACACGGCACACGGGGTTCCTCCCAAACCACCTCTTCTTTCAACTCCTAATTCTTTAAACCATCAGCATTTAATCAAACCCAAGTTCTAAAATCCTGACTCTTATCACAGCCGGTACTTATAATCCTTTTTTCCAGACTAGATGTTCCCAAATCACGTTACATCTTTCATCTTCCTTGTGATTAATTTCAAGGTCTTTACTGAGTCAAATGAGATATTTTTTAAATCTCTCTTGTTTTAGTTTTTCCAGCTTTTAGTCAATTCTGGCAGTTCAGAGGAGCCATCAAAATTACACGAGCGTTTTGTGCTCAGCCACTTCAGTGACTCCTGGGTTTAGGAGAATCCCATAAAGGCAACCATCTTATTATTTTAATGCATGCAATAATTTAAGTGATAACAACTGCAAAAGTCAGGCTGTTTTGTTTTATGGATTATCAACAGCCTTATGACCTTGAAAATAGTCGAGTTGACTCACTAATTTTTACAATTTAGCAAAATAGCACATGCAGCATAATTTTATCAACTTTGATGCGGTGAAAGTGCAGGGATCTCCAAAGAGATGAATTTCCTTCCCAGAGCCACTCCGCAGCACTGGGGAGCCTCAGGCCGGGGAACCGAGGAGAAGGGGGATTAATTGAGGGGAAAAGCAAAAGGGAACTATTTGAGGGAAAAAGAAAAAAGGGAATTATCTGAGCTGCAAACGCACCAGGTTAAAAACTTTCCAGCGTCTGTTTTGTTTTGCTGCAATGCAGAGTGAAGTTCTCCAGCACACAAACGGCAGCAGCAGCCCCGACCCCCATTTAATTCCTGCCTGGAAAAGGTGGAAGCAGCAAAGGTAAGGAGGAGGCACAGCCAACCTCTGGTGACCAAAGGTGCACTCGAGCTGTTATTTTGTATTCCATACTCTTCAAAGAGCAATATAAACAGAATTATTTATGCCCAGCAAAATGTTGCTTAATTACTTATGCACCACTGTTTGCTTGTATTTTAAGCTCTCTCTACCACCCACAGGCAGACGTTAAACAGCTGCTAAAAGCGAGCTTTAGTCTTGCCTGTTTGAAATTAGCATACTTGAGCTTTGAAAAAACTTTGTTGCCAATTTACATATGCATAGAGACTGATATTTAGACTCACCATATGATATGTCCCTCAAGAGCTTTTCTTATTGCCTCCATCCTCAGGTCTCAACCTAGAGACTGTAAATCTAGCAGGTGATTAATTCTATACCCTTGAGAAACTAGCAATTAGCACTTGCAACCAGTAAAAAATTGTCATTTCAAACCCCTGTTTACTATGCCCATGTATTTTCTATGAACTCACAGTTAACTCCAAACAGAAATAGATGGCAATAGATTTGCAGTCACTCCTGTCTCTTTATATAAAAATATATTATGGCTTCCAGCTAATCAACCTATTAAACACACCGGAAAAAAAAGAGATGAAATAATTGGCATTCCTTCTTTTCTATATAAATATATAGAAAATGGGAAGATGGAGCAAGCATGAAAACATTCTACATGATGTTTTATGTTCCCAGACCTTAATCAGCTCATTTCAACATGACGACTTTGTAGGGTTTACCTGTTTTGTGTCAATTCTTATCTCTGCTAGCCGAAATTACCGCACTTCCAGATGTTCTTATGCATTATTGAGGTCTTCTGCAGTAGATGCTGGAAAAGGTAAGATAAGGTTTTATTTCTTTGTAGTAGTCACAACACCCAGATCAAAGGCAGGAAAGTGCAGTGCTTAGTATTGAAAACTATGATGAACTTCACATTTATTTTCAAGTAGAAAATCTGTCATAAACCTGCTCATCAATCTTCAGTCACTGTTTCAAGTGTAATCCACTGGAGCGGGGCACGGGAGTTTAAAGACTTGGGGCTGCTGCTCCTAAAAACCGGTTTTAGTGTGTGCTGAGCAGGGTGTGCCTGGCAGGGGCACCCAAAATCTGCCTCTGAGGGACAGGGGGGTGGGTGTGGGGGGCTGGCACTGCCCTGGGGCGCCCTGTGAGGAAATAAAACACAAAAACCTGGCTGCTCTGAGCAGGAATTGGCCATCCTGGCAGTGACAGGAGAATGGGGGCCCTTGGGCAGAGGTACTGCCCCAGAGCCAGCTTCAGTAAATTGACATTAGGAGATTTGCCCCTGGATTTAAATCTGCTAATAATGGGGGTAAATATAGGCACAGCTTTAGATGTGTGTGTGGTAGATTTAAATCTACCAGAATCTGAGTTCCTAGATTTACCAGCACCAGTAGATTTCCTAGATTTTCCAGAACCAGTAAATTTCTTAGATTTACCAGAATTAGTAGATTTCCTAGATTTTCCAGAACCAGAGTTACTAGATTTACTAGAATCAGATTTCCTAGATTTACTGGAATCAGTAGATTTCCTAGATTTACCAGCATGAGTACATTTCCTAGATTTAAGAGAATCTGATTTCCTAGATTTACCAGAACCAGTAAATTTCTTAGATTTACCAGAATGAGTAGATTTCCTAGATTTACCAGCATGAGTACATTTCCTAGATTTAAGAGAATCTGATTTCCTAGATTTACCAGAACCAGTAAATTTCTTAGATTTACCAGAATGAGTAGATATCCTAGATTTACCAGAATCAAATTTCCTAGATTTTCCAAATCAGATTTCCTAGATTTACCAGAACCAGTGGATTTACACCCAGCTCCCACCTTTTGTGCCAGGGGGAAGCAGTGCTGCCTCACACCAATTTTGGGGGGAATTCTGAATATTTTTGAAGCATCTCGAGGCCATCTGGGTGGAAAATGCCAGAAGCCATCTTTTTGCAAGCACCTCTCTAAAGCAGCGAGGGTTTAGGGGTAAATATAAAAGCAGTCAGCAGTGCAAGGATATTTTTTTCCTGCGTTGCACAGTCATTAAGGGGTCTGCTGCAAAAGCCTGCTTGACTTTCTTCCCACTAATTACATCATCAGATCATCACACTGCTAAAATCAGGCACAGAGTACTTGCACACAACTAAATCCCTGCTTCTAATTACTATTTTAGTCTCTTTTTCCTCGTGACATGTTGGTGATAGATCATTATTTTTTCAGCAATTTGTTCGCATTTATATGCAATATAATTGGATCTGATTAATTATTATGATTAATGACTGCAGAATTTCCTTGCAAAGCTATTAATACTGGGAGTATCAAATGAAAGACATGGACAAATTAAAGCCAATGGAGTCCTGTTGCTTGTACTTACAATGCCTGGGCTCAAGTAACCCTTTGCTGCTCCAGCCCTGCAATAAATACCAGGGTTTATCTGGAATTTCCCCACGGATCTCTGCATTTTCCAGCGCTCTAAGTACATAAGTAATGGGGGAGAGATGCAGGTGGAATTCTTAGGTGGACTGCCGTAGTTAAAATTACATATATTTGGATATATTTTAAACGAGCTCAGCAGCATAAACGCAGCTACATCCATTTAAAGTCAAGAAACTGGCAAAAAAAGAAAAGCCTGGGCAATATTTCTATGTATATGAAGCGGATTTATCCATTTTTCAGGTGGCGGCGCAACAAAACACCACAATAAAAGCAGTTAATTTCCATTAAATGTCATATTAGCCCATTTCTGAGGGATGTATTTACGTGGCGTGTGCTGTACCTTAAATTACAGCCCGGCTCAGAAGTGGGATATTACATGTAAAAAAGCAAACAATGAGGGAGTAGCTTAGGGGATCGACTTGCCTGCTGCCTCGGGGACCTGCCTTTAAATCT
This sequence comes from Onychostruthus taczanowskii, assembly GCF_017590055.1. Taxonomy (NCBI): domain Eukaryota; kingdom Metazoa; phylum Chordata; class Aves; order Passeriformes; family Passeridae; genus Onychostruthus; species Onychostruthus taczanowskii. The sequence goes on from NW_024496526.1 coordinate 17,281,728, forward strand.
GGCTTTGAGCAAACGGAAGAAAAATCATTTCCCTCTAATGGCAGCAGCGCGGGGGGAAAATCAGGAGTGCCAGGCGGGTGGCAGGGAGCCCGGAGGGAAGGGCTCTGCCCGGGCTGGAGGGGGTTTGACCTGGAATAAAGCAAAGCCAGCCTGGAGCAGGGCTGGAAGCTCTGGGCATGGGGCTCCTCAGCTCCTGGGGAACGGGGCGGCAGCTCTGCCCTGGGAATGCCCCTCCGGCCGAAATGCGACAAAAAGATGGGGTGTGCTGTGAAATCAGAAACGGTGGGCCACAGAATATGTTGGAATAAAAATGTGTTCGGTGTAAAGGAGATTAAAAGGATGACTCCTTAAAAAAATTAAAAATAAAGAGGTAAATAAAAAAAAAAAAAAAACCCAAAACCAAAAACAAAAAAAACCACCAAAAAACCACCACCCCAACAACAAATAAAAATCTCAAACCAAAGAAATCCACCCCAAATACAGAGAATATTTGTGCCCAGGTGCATAGAAATACCCATTTTTCCAAGAGAAAATCAAGCAAATTCTCAACTTCAACCTACTAATAAATTCCAAATTATTTCTGTCTAAACTAAAAGTCACATTGTCCTAAAGAGCACAGTTTCCCTGCGAGGTATTTTGTACTTTCCTCCTGATTTCTGAGCTCTGCAGCTGACACTGGGTGGGCTCCTTTGGTTGGGTTTTTAGGGATGTGCAGTAAAAGCACACACCTGGGGCTGGGCTGCTCAGCATCTCGGGCAGTTCCTGCAGTGGCTGCAATTCCCAGGAACAGGAATCCAAACCGCTCCTGCATGGAAAGCTGGGTCCTGGTTTGTGCCACGAGACAGGGCAGGGCATTCCCCTGTGACAGGGAGAGGGAAAAGTTAACAGAAAACAGGAATTGAATGTTCCACAGCACTGCTGGAACCCTCTGGAGCCGGGCTGGGAGAGCTGGGAATGTTCCCCTGGAGAAGGGAAGGCTCCAGGCAGAGCTCAGAGCCCCTGGCAGGGCCTGAAGGGGCTCCAGGAGAGCTGCAGAGGGACTGGGGACAAGGCATGGAGGGACAGGAGCCAGGGAATGGCTCCCACTGCCAGAGGGCAGGGATGGGTGGGAGATTGGGAATTCCTGGCTGGGCTGGAATTCCCAGAGCAGCTGGGGCTGGCCCGGATCCCTGGAGTGCCCAAGGCCAGGCTGGAGCAGCCTGGGATGGGGAAGGTGTCCCTGCCATGGCAGGGTGGAATTAATGGGATTTAAGGTCCCAAACCTGCCCCAATGTCTGATCCAACCACCCTGACCTTGTTCCAGCCCACTCCCGCTGACCAAACCTGTGTTCTCCTCACAGCCTGAGCCACTGCTCCCATTTACAGTGGATTTTCAGCGGCTGAGGTTTGTGACCCTAAGCTGAGGGGCAGTAACCCTTTCCTGCCCAGTCAGAGGCCCCTCAGAGTCCCTGTCCCCAGGCTGGCACTGCCAGCCCCACGCCTGCAGGGATGTGCTGAACGAGCACCCCCCTCTCATCTGAGATGAAAAACAGCGGCCTGGCAGCCTCCAAAATGCCTCCATGCAAAATGAGGGCGAGATGATTTCCTCCTTCTGTTTTCATTTTTCTTGGGGGGGCTTTAATCATTTTTTTTTTTAATAAAGCCGGGTGAGATGAGCGAAATATCAGCCCAGGAGGCGCCGGGGAAACAACATTTAGAGCACAGTAATGGAACAGGCAAATGTGAGCGTCACAAGCCCTTAGCATCTCCTGCTCTGCATTAGCCCAGCTCGCTCCATCAATCTCCCCTGGCTGTGCTCCCCTGCCTGCCACCCCACAGCCAGCAGCACAGGGACACCCTCCCAGCTGAGAGCAGATGTTCCACACACGTGGAAGCAGAGATTCCACACACGTGGGCTGGCACAGGCAAGGCAGCTCTTGGGTTGGTTTTGTTTCTTTTAACTTTCTGGAAGTTTTGTGCATTTTTTAAAAAATATTATTATTATATATATATATTATAATTAATATAGATATATTATAATTAAGCTTATTGCTTAATTTAAAATTTCGCCTTCAAGTCGGCTTACAATTCTGATGGCGTCAATTCTAATTGTGGCCTTCCAGTACCTGAAAGGGATGACAAGAAAGAGTGAGAGAGAAAATGTATAGGGTCTGGAGGGACAAGAAAAGGAGAATGGCTTCACATTGAAACAGTGGGGTCAGATGGGAGATTGGGAAGGAATTGCTCCCTGGCCAGGCTGGACACTGGGGCTGGAGCAGCCTGGGACAGTGGGAGGTGTCCCTGCCAGGGCAGGGTGGCACTGGGTGGGATTTAAGGTCCCCTCCAGCCCAAACCATTCTGGGATTCTGAGATTTTGTGATTCTGTGTCTACACATAACAGATTGGCCTCCTATGTATTTTTGAGTAATTCCAGTTTAATAAAGAATTTCTTAATAATTTAATTAATAAAAGTAAATTAATTACTTATTAAATTAAAAGAACCTCTCTATGTATTTTTCTGAAGATGAAAAAGTACCTCTTTATATATTTTCTCTGTGTATTTCAAAGCCAAATGTGCCTGGAAGGACTGGTATAGACACATAAACCCATACCTTGAAACTCCTATTGACCAAATGTTTAACTTGAGAAACCCAGATTTATCATTTTCAGGTTTAGGAAGAGAAGAGGTTGAGAGCATGGCAAGAAGGAAAAACTCACCACTAAACAGATGTTCTGGAGTGCTGAGAAAACCCTGCAGGGAGAGCACCCTGAGTGTGTGGGGGAAACACCTCAGCCAGGACACACGGGCATGTCCCTGTCCCATGCTGACCACGTGCCCTGTGCTGACCACACTCCCTGTGCTGACCATTCCCCCTGTGCTGACCATTCCCCCTGTGCTGACCATTCCCCCTGTGCTGACCATTCCCTCTGTGCTGACCATTCTCCCTGTGCTGACCATTCTCCCAGAGCTGACCACACTCCCTGTGCTGACCATTCTCCCTGTGCTGACCACACTCCCTGTGCTGACCATCCTCCCTGTGCTGACCATTCTCCCTGTGCTGACCATTCTCCCTGTGCTGACCACACTCCCTGTGCTGACCACGTTCCCAGAGCTGACCTCGTGCCCTGCCCTCAGCTCAGCCATCAGCAGCACCAGGGCCAGGCATTTTTGTGGGTGATGTTTGAACCACCCCGAGCAGCCTTGGCTGTGAACGGTCCCCAGTGTGCCCAGCCCAGCCCCAAGCTGGCCCAGCAGCTCTGTGGGGACACAAAGACCCCAGAGCCGTGCCTGGGGCTGAGCTGGCCCTGGAGCAGGCACAGGGTGCTGGGTGCTCCCGCAGAGCACTGCCAGGACTGGAGCCCAGGGCACTCAGGATCGCTCTGCAGCAGCCCCTGGAGCTCCTGTGTGCATTCCCAGCACGGGGGGCACTGCCTGCCCGGGACCCCCACCCTGCAGGGCACCCGCAGGCTGTGTTTTTCTGCATTTGATGAGTGCTGAGCTCCAGGAGGCTGTGCTGTGCCTCGAAGCAGGCTGGAGATGCTCAGTGAGACACGCCAGTGTCTTTGTGCTCTCCTCTGCCCTGAGAGCCGAGCAGGAAATCAATACATTTTATCCATGGAATGTACATAAGTCTTCTTAAGTCGTGATCCATTTTAAGTAACGTGTGGAGGGGCATTAGGCAATTAGAGCTGGCTGAGGAACTGAGCATATTTATACATTTTAACGCCTGTCTTTTTATCTTGAGCTTGGATGAAGCAGTAAGACCTAAAAATCAAACACTGGATGAGTTTAGATGATCGGGTATTTAATTTAAGATCTCCATCTTAGCATTAGAAAACCTTCCAAATGAAGTGTCTGTGTTTTAAAAATTGGCCATAGCCAGTAGCTGCTAAGTCTGATGTGTAATCTCTGCTTGGCTCTGCACAGAAAGCACTTATTGAAATTCAAGTACATGCTCAGGGCTCGTTAATGGCTATTTTTGCCTCATTAATACAACAAACATCACTGATATGAAAGGTGCTGTTCTCCTACACTAATACAACTGCAAGAGGTCAGAAATAACTTCTCATGCTCTCTAGTTCTTTATCCAATATGTCAGTGACAGGGAAGTGGAGAGCAAGTAGCAATAGGAAGGTGGATTTATCAACAAATGTTGTGTTACTGAGACCATTACAGTGGTCCAGCCTGGCCTTCTTTGGTGTCCACATTCCAAAACAAGAGGCTGGAAATTTCAGGAACATCCTGAGAAGCCCCTGAGGGAAGACTGGAGTGGACAGAGCAGCGGAGGGAGAGACACGGGTTTAACTCAGTGAATAACTCAGAATTAACTGCTCAGTTTATTCAAAAGAAGGTGAAGAATTGGCTTGGTCATAATTTAAAATCCCAGACTGGCTTGGGTCAGAGGGACCTCAGAGGCCATCCAGTGCCACCCCTGCCATGGCAGGGACACTTCCACTGTCCCAGGCTGCTCCAGCCCTGCCCAGCCTGGCCTGGGCTCCCCTGCTTTTCATAAGGGAGCAGAAGCTTTGCTGGTAGAACTCTACTGCAACCCATGAGCAGGAGCACGGAATGAAGCGAGGCAGATTTGGCTGAGCCTCGCATTTCCGTGCGCCTGGTCCTTTTCACCACGACGGCATCACAAACTCGAGAGATGTCCATCAGCTGCACCGCAGCCTGGAACAGATCAATTCACACCCATGCAGGGCACCCCTCTGTGTTCCTTAAAGCACCACGAGTCAGGAATGCCACAACAGCCCCCATTCCTTATGAGAGCACTTCTTTCCCTCTGAATTCCTCACAAACCGCTTTGGTTTTCTCGGCGCTGGCGTTAACCTGCCCTTCCTTCAAAGGTGACCCGTGTTCCCAGCAGCTGCAGCAGAACACCCATGCAGAAAAGGCTCAGGAACACAGCAATTCCACAGGTTTGGGATGGCAGCGCCCCCGGGCCAGCGGGACCCCCGGCTCCCGACCCCGGTGCTGCTAATCCCGAGCTTTACAAAGACAAACAAATTGAAACCAGCTCCCAGGGTGGCTGGGGGAACTTCAATGCATTGCTTTCAAATTTCCTTGTAAATAAAAATGCATGGGAAGGAGAGGAGCTGGGAGGCCCTGGGTGTATCCCCTGAGCATGGTTCAGAGCCCCCAACATCCTGCCCTGCTTTTATGAATTAGAAATCTTGTCATCTGATCACAGAGACCAAGAAAATTGTGGCAAACTTTATCTGCTAAGTGAACCTTAATAACCTCAACTTTAACTTCAAGAAAATTACACTTGGAAACATTTCATAGTCTTGCAGGTTGCAGGAGACATAAAAATTCTTTCTTTTCTCCCACCTCTCCAGGAGTTATTAACCCTCCCCACAGAGCCCCAGAGACCTCCAGCAAATTGTCCCTTCCCAGAAATCACAGGGAATAGCTGTGCCAGGGGCTCCAACGGCTCTGGCAGCACATTTGCAGTAAAAGCTACACCCAGACTCAGATGAAAACCTTCACAGTTCCTTGAAAGAAGGCAAAGAAAAAAAAAAAAAATCCCAGCCTTTGAAATAAAGCTGTGGTGTGGCCGTGGTGGCTGCTCCAGGAACTGTCACACCTGGCTGCTCCCAATCAACAGCTGGGGCTGTTTAATTACTTCTCTCCCTAAATAACCCGCTCCTGGGGGCAGAAATGGGGAAAGGGCAACTCCAGGCTCAGCCTCGGCAGAGGAGCTTCAAGTGACCCACGGCGTTTGGGGAAGCAAAGAATAAAAGAGAACCTCAGAATATTTAGGTTGGCAAATCCTCCAGGAGCACCAAACCCAACCTGTGACCAAACACCACAATGCCCCCTAACAGCACACAACAAAATGATATGCTTTAGTCATGTGAAAACGTGTTATTCAAGTGAAAATGGAGTATTCAAAGAAGAGCATGAAACATTATTATTATTGTTGTTGTTGTTATTATTATTATTATTATTATTATTATTATTATTATTATTATTATTTTATCCTGCACATTTGTGGGTGTGATCCCACGGAGGGTTTTACACCTGCCTTGGTAATGCTGCTGCTCTGTGCCTGTGCAAATACAGCCCCACCCCCCCAAAAAATACCCTACAAGGGAATGGCCTTGAAAATAAAAGCCCAGAAAACACAGCTAGTCCTCTGATTTGGCCCAAAAAGCCCCTCACAATTTCATGCCCAGAGCCTGACAGTTTTAACCCAGGAAGAAAATGCCTGAAGGTGCCAGTGAGGCTGAGATGTCCCTGCTCAGTGTGAGGGACAGGGATCTCCCTTTGCCCAGGCTTTCCCAGAGCCCAGGCACACACATTTGGAAGCTGTTTCCTCCAGCAGTTTCATTCTCCACCTGCTGCCAGGAACCCCGGAGCTCCCAATCCTTTTAATTCTCATTACTGAGGCCGAGCTCGAGGTCACAGCTCCTGCGGACACCCTCGTGCAGCCCAGCTGCACCCGCTCATTTTTAGGTCCAGAAGAGGCTTTCTCCTAGTGCAGGCAAAATGAGGATGTCACCCCCACCCCTCCTGGTGCAGAACTGCCTCGCTGGGTGACCTCACATCGCCCAGAGTGTCTCTCACGCATCAGAGAGACTGTGGAGGTGTGAGCAGAGAAGTAAACAATTGTCAGAAGGAGGATTGTGCTCCAAAGAGTTCTCCAGGCAGGGGGAACCCTCCTGCAAGGGAGCCGTTCTCACCCAAAAACCCAAACAAGATTCCTGAGAACACTCCCTGGGGAGATCTTCAGGAAAACCTCCTTATGAGGTTTTTTCAAAGATCAAATTCAAAACTGCCTGGTGAAATACTGTTTAAAATTGTGGGGAAAAACACAAATTCGTTGGACTTTGCACTTGAGGTTGAGACACCTCCAGTGTGTTTGCCACTGGTTAGAGGTGTAAAAAATGGCCATTTTCATGGGATCCCAGAGTGCTTTGGGTTGGAAGGGAGCTGAAATATCATCCAGTGCCACCCCTGCCATGGCAGGGACACCTCCCACTGTCCCAGGTGCTCCAGCCCCAGTGTCCAGCCTGGCCTTGGGCACTGCCAGAGATCCAGGGCAGCCCCAGCTGCTCTGAGCATCCATGACCCCCCTGGAACAGCTCCAGCCAAACCCTGCTGACAGAAACGAGTGTGAATTACCCCAGGTCAGACCTGAGCACCCACAGCTGGGCCAGGGACAGCCACGTCACCTCTGGCTGCTGTCCCCACATGCAGCCCCTGTGCCAGCACGGGAGGGAGTGGGATTGGTGCCCATTTCCATGGGCAGCCCTGATCCAGCTGAACAGATGGGGAAATCCATCCCACAGCCTGGGCCCTGATCCTTCCCACGGGATCACAACAGCATCCCAGACACAGCAGTGCCCTGCTGAGGGAACATCCCAAATATCCTACCCTGGGCACAGCAGTGCCCCTCCTGAGTGAATATCCCACCCACCCACTGAGCCCAGCACCCGTGTGCCAGGATGTCCAGAGCCCTGCCAGCCACAGCCAGCCAGAAGGTAACAAACACAGCATCTGAATTACACAAAATCTCTGCCAGCTTTGGGGAAAGGAACCGGAGAATCCACGTGGCCAGGCCAGACTGTCAGCAAGAAACACAAATGAAGGGTTTCCTTGTGTTCAAACGGGGCAGGTGTCTGCAATGACAGACCTGGGTGGGAGCACTGCTGAGGTCACTGTGGGGTGGATGCTGGTGTTTTGTCTCGAGAAGGAAAGCAGGGACAGCCTGCAGCAGTGCCTTTAGTAAGGAAGGGTTCCCGTACTGCCAGCTCAGCAGTGCCTGTGCCACCCCACTGCCCGTGGGCTCTGGGGGTGTCAGGGTGCTGTGCCACCATCTCCTGCTCCCAGGAAAGGGGTTTTTCTGCTCCCAGGAAAAGGGTTTTTCTCCCAGGAAAGGGGTGTTTCTGCTCCCAGGAAAGGGGTTTATCTGCTCCCAGGAAAGGGGTGTTTCTGCTCCCAGGAAAGGGGATGTTTCTGCTCCCAGGAAAGGGGTGTTTCTCCCAAGCACCAAGTGGTCCAAGTGGCCAGCACAAAGCCTCGGAGGTGTGTGCAGATGGAAGCACTTCGATCCACACAAAGCTGCTGCAGGGGCTGGGGCTGAGAGGGGCCGTTATTAAAAGAGGGATCAAACCAGGCTGCAATTATGCCCAGCTAATCCTCGGAAAACAGGGAGGTATTTCTTCATTATTTGCACGGGGTGAAAATAACAACCGTCCAGGACAAATTAAAACTTCACCTTCAGATGCCACCCCGATTGTTATGCAGATTCCCTGGGTCCCAGGCAGCCAAAAAGGGAACCCAAACACGGGTCCAACAGGCAGCCCGGCGGCGTGACATCACCGCTAAATTAATTACCGCTTGATTTGATTGATTTGGAGCGCAGGGCTGCGGGCAGGCGCGAGTGCTGCGAGCGGGAGATGCCTCTGCTGAAAAGGGTGAGCCATACATCAAGAGCCCTCGGAATTTCTGCAGGCCATACCTGGGCACGGCAGCCGGGGTGTCCCACGGCCCAGGCGGGCACAAACTGCTGGTGGAGGCTTTTTTAAATACAACCGTCGCGCCTCGAAATGTCACGCTGGGCTTTAGTTAGCTGAGGTGGCAGGTCCTTAAAGCCCAGAATTTATGGGGTTGAAATTTTCCAAATGTAAGACCGGAAAGGGAAAAAAAAATCTGTCGGCTTTTATTTATTCCCTATATAAATACAGGCAATTTAGTCCTTCCCCCAAATAGGGGCAGATTAGATGAGTTAGACAGCAGTCAATTCATTTTGCATAGGAATGGCTCATTAAAAAAAAGAGAGCCCCCCATTTGTACGAGGCGCCGATTGGGCCGAGCACAAAATGGATTTACGGTGTCACTCAGAGCCGGCAGGACTAATGAGGGAGGAGAGGCTGCGGCGGGGGCACAGCTCCACCAAACCCATTCCCCGTGCCCCAGCGAGATGGAGGTGTCCCTCATTATGTATGTGTCTCAGGAGCTTGCTTTAATATTTTAATAAATAACAACATCAGCCCAACAAGAAATTAATGAATAGTATCATTAATAATGAGCCTGAGTCTTGTAGTGATAGGACAGATATTAAATTGAACCACAGTGGTGCTATCTCCAGAGACTTGGGAATTTTCCAGCGGCAAACAAGGCCACTGAATGAAGCAGCCATCGCTCTGTGCCAACAGCTTTTACAACAGGTTGGGAGTAATAAAAGAGGATTTTCTGCACGATAAAGTTAAGCCTTAGAAAATCTGCTGGTGTAGATCGGTGTGAAAAGTACTGCCAAACGTGATCCTTAATTAAACTTTAATTAAGATAAAGCTCTTTCCCTTAAAAAGGGGGGCGGGGAGGGGGAGGCAGCAGCAAAAAGAGTGTCAGCTCTTTTCCTACCAGTTTCTGATCTAAAATGATTCTATATTAAATCACAGAAAACTGTGTTCAAATAAGTTAAATCCATGAAACCCCGGAAATTCAGCATGGGGGATGAAATGCCATCCATAGCCCAGCCACGAGCCTATTTATCTATATTTATCTCTATTCCTATATCATTTGGAGCCCGTGGTGTAGGAGATCAGTCACAACTGGGAACAGTGGTGGGAATGTTCCCATCTCCCAGCTGCCACTGGCCGTGGTTGGGCCCACAGAATCCTCCCCATCCCTTTCCTAAAGGTTTAGGATTTTGTGTTCCACAGCATGACAGAACATATGTCACACGCCTGAGAAACAGGCTGGGGAACAGAACATTTTCACTTGCAGAGCCAGGAGCAAGCCCTCAGCACGTTCTCCACGGTCAGCTCTGCAGGAGCATGGAGCACTTTCAGTACCAGCACATCCATTTCTGGGCACCTTCCCAACACAGGCACCCCAAAATATATTCCATCAGTCCAGACCCTGCTTTTCCCTCACGGCTGATGGTCAGCCTGGCAGCTGTAGCAGCATGGAGAGGAGCAGAGGGAGTTTTCCACCCAAAAGTACTGTGCAGGGGCTGCTTCATACCCCAAAGCCAGAGCAGGGAGTTTGGCTCCCAAAAACAGCCCATGTACAGCCCCCATTTCTCTTTGGGGCTGAAACCAGCTCCTTCCCCAGCACCCAAAGCCAGGTCTGTGCTGCCACGTGGTTTCTTTATCAGATAATTAACACCAGCTCACCAAAGCACAACTCACTGCCTCCTCAGAGTCAGATTTATTCTCCTGCTCGTGGTTTGAACTTTCCAAGCTGGACCAACTGGCTGGTACCTGTTCCAATTAAACGATGAGTGCGAGGCCTGGCAGCGTTGGGATGGATTGGAAATGGGGACAGAAGGGAGGGGAAGAGGAGGAAGCCCCATTTCACCCCTGCACAGCAGAGCAGCCGTCTCCTGGAGTACTGAAAAAGCATCCATTTTGTAGGCACCAATTTTTCTAGGTTTATTTTCCTGTGCCTGCAAAGCTGTGGCTGTCCCTGGCAGTGTCCCAGGCCAGGCCAGGGCTTGGGGCAGCCTGGGGAAGGGGTGGAAAGGGATGGGCTTTAGAGTCCTTGCACCTCAAAGCCTTTGGGGCTCTGTTTGACTCCTGGTGTCTTTGCATCTTCCCTCCCTGCTGGACACGTTTTAAAGCTCTTTCCTCAGTAATGCCACAGTGAAATGCAGCATCCTGGGGAATTTCCATTCCAGGTGTGGTGGGAAGGTCAGGAATCCTCTCCAGAGGAATTGTTTAAGCTCCAGGATGAGCTGTACTGAGAGCAGAACACAGCCTCACCTTGGACACAAATACCTGACTTTTGGGGACTGACCTGTCCAGCTCTGACAAAGCCAAGGCTCCTCCCTGCTGCCCTATTTCCCTATTTCCCTCACCATTACTTCCACAAGCAGTATCAAATTTTACTGCTGAAAGCCTCAAAATGCTCTTTGCAGCCAGGCATCTGTGCACACAGATTCCTGAAGCTTTGCCTCAAACCCAGCCGAGTTCAGTAAAATCAGAGTTCATACACAGCACATGGACAGCAAAACAAATATTTTGTACAAAGGCAAAAGAATACAGAAATTTTTTTGTTTCTTCTTTTTTTTTTTTTTTTTTTTTTTAATGTGGTTCCACTTGAGATATTTTTTTTTCCATTTCTTTCCTTTCAGTGTCTCTAAGAAAAGTATCTTTAAGGGTCTGTACATGCAGGGGCACTTAACCTCCACAGACTCCCTGCTTTGATGAAAGTTTTTATTTAAGCTTCAGAAGGCAAGTCAAGCCTGGATGACACGGTGCTAATTCTTTACTAATTCAAAATTTAAACCAGGGTGTTTGACTTAAATCAGGGGTTGAACACGCATGTTGGAGCGAGATCTGATAAAGGCAAAGGCAAGGAAAATCAAGGCTTGGAACATCTATTATTCTCCCAATTAACCAAGATTCTGTTATCTAGCCACTTTTAATAACTTTAGTGATAAATTAATAATCGGATGGCAGAGGAGCAGCCAGCTGCTCTTGCCAGCTGCCACCCAGGAGTGGCAGCTCCAGGGAGCTGCTCCTTGGCTCCGCACCTGCCCTGGGTGGGATTTGGGGAGAAGGAGCTCGGTCTTTGGGGGTTTGGGATAACAGCTCTCGCTCTCACGGAATATTGCCTCCTGTTTTAGAGCTGCTCCTTGCCCAGCGGGTTCCGAGGTTTGCGCTGCATTCGCTGGAATTTCAGTGCTCCACCCCAGCCCCGTCCATCTCCCAGCAGAGCCCGGGGGGCTCAGGAACCTGCAGGACCCAGGCTCCAGGGATGGGGCACACAGCCCCCGGCACCCCGGGCAGAGTGGGGGCCCCTCCCCAAAGGTGCCCCCATCTCCCCAAAGCAGGCAGGGGCAGCCCCGAGCCCCAGCGTGCGGCAGGAGGAGCTGTGCATCCCGCCCTGGCCGTTTCCCTGGGAGATAATGGTTCATTTTTAGGCTGTTAGAGCACAGATCACAAGGTCCCGCCCTCGGCAGCGGCGTCTGGTAACTGCCTTTCACTCCCTGAAAGCACAGGCAATTTTTCCATAATAAAAACTGGATTAGCATGTATCAAGAAGAGGTTCCACCAGCTGTCACTTTGAAATCAGGCTACTCTATCCGATGGGCGAGATGATAATGGATAAACCCATAAATGACAAGCAGTTTTCCTGTATTTATCTAATAAGTGGCTAATGCAGGCGAGCATCTTCTCTAATAAAACAGGAGGACGGGGGAAGAGACAGGCTGGGGCTCTGTTTGAATTAAATCCAAACTGAGCAGTAGTGGCACAGGCAAATGCTGCAGGAAAATGGCTTTTTTTTTTTTTTTTTCATCCTTTTATAAATTCTATTTTTAAATGCACCGTGGACACAAGTTAAATCAAAAGCCATTAAAAATAATTTTTAAAGTTTTCCGAGATTCAGCTCATTTTGATTCAATAGAGCCAGAGTGTCTCTGTGTGTTTGTAAGCTAAACAGAAAACCAGGTGTCTATAAATGAACAGGTGTGTTTAAAACAGGAGCACCGGGCTGCTTGGATCAGCAGTGGTGGCACCAGCTTCACAGAGGCAGGAGAATTCTTATTAATCTGTGGAATATCAATCAACTATTCCTTGACTTCTGTATTGTATTATTGGTGATGACACAGCATTAAAGTTACAGCAGGGGAAATGACCAAGTGTATCAGTGGAATTAGCAGTTTACTGAAGGCAATGCACAAAAATTGGGGCTAACTTGGCTAAATTAATGAAATAGGAAAACATCCTTAAAAAAGGACTGATGGCTGGCTAATAATGAGAAGATAAAAGAGCTTCCCCACCCTGCCAGCCAGGAATTCCCAGTTCCCAATCTCCCATCCATGCCTGCCCTCTGGCAGTGGCTCCTGTCCCTCCATCCTTGTCCCCAGTCCCTCTGCAGCTCTCCTGGAGCCCCTTCAGGCCCTGCCAGGGGCTCTGAGCTCTGCCTGGAGCCTTCCCTTCTCCAGCCCTCAGCCCTCCACTGTGTCTGGAGATGGGTTTGAGGAGAATTTGGAAGGAAGAGGCATTTCCCATGCACACAGGGCAGAGAGAGGGACAAAATCCGTTTTTTTTCCATCCCAAATCCATTCTGCCTTTTCCTTGCTGTCCCAGAGGAGGAGACAAGAAGGGAACCAGACCCTGGCACGGCCCTGGCAGCTTTGGGCAGCCAAGGACAGGGACAAAACAATCCCTGTGCTCAAAGCAGGGTCGGAGGGGACATTCCAGTGGCAGCAGGCACCACATTTCCAGGGAATGCATCCATTCCCTGTGGATGAGCAGGACCTCGGTGGGAGGGAGGCACTGGGAGAGCTCCTGGAGCTGTGGGAGAGAAGGGAGCTGGAGAGGGCTGGAATGGGGAACAGCTGGGGAATAATGGGGGGAAAGGAGCTGGAGAGGGCTGGAATGGGGCACAGCTGGGGAATAATGGGGGGAAAGGAGCTGGAGAGGGCTCCATGGTGGAAGAGCTGGTGATCCATGGGGAAGGCACCACCCAGCCCCACTCCCAGCCCAGAGCTCCCTGGCTGGCTCTGGGAATTGCAGCTCCTCGGTTTCCCCCTTTGTTCAGCCTGGCACGTGGGAAGGAGCAGGGTGTGATGAAGTCAGTGCCAGTAAAAGGGGTCCTTTATTGCATTTTTTGAGATGTTGTTTTGGGGTGGCTTGTTTTAAATCCCAGATGAGTCAGGGAGCAGGAATTGCTGGCAAGAAAATGCAGGCACCAAAGTCCTCCATCCTTCCAAGACACCTCCCCCTCAAAGGCTGCAAACCTCCCCTCACCCCAAGTGATAAACATCACCTATTTTATAAATACTGATTCACAGGGCGATTAGGAGACTTCCCAAGCCTTCAGCAGGGACAGAACTAACAGTGTGCCACAAACATCAAGTGCTCCTCCTCACAAATGTGATAACATTTACTTCCTAAACAAATTAAATCTGATATTTTAGAAAAATACATAGAGCCAATCCACAACTTCTCCTGCCCTCAATTTAACTTTTCCCTACAAACAGGCTTCAAGAAAATGACACTTGGTGTGCACTTAATAGCACTGGAAAACAGGGAGCAAATCCCCCTGCACGCATTCCTCACTCAAAGACCCCCCATCCACCCTGCATGAAATGTGAATCTTTGTGTTTCCTCAGGAGACTGCAGAGAGGGAAGAACAAGGTGGGCCAAGGGAAATGGGAACTATGAAATGAAATAGCTACCCAATGGCAGTGCTGAAAATGGATATTTTTAGCAGATTTGGTGCCTGGTAGCATGTCTGGAAGCAGCTCCTGGCCTGGCACCAGCCTTTGCTGTCATTATTCTGTCGCATATTTAAGGCAGGAGCACAACCACCCCTTCCACACTTGGTCAAATATGGGACCAACGTGTTCCTCCCGAAAATCAATGTCAGCTGAGCTGTTCTGTGAGTAAATGTCATAGTCCCAGGCAGCCCCAGAGCAGCAGGCCAGGGGGGATCTGTGTGAGCTGGAACCTCCCTGCAGAGACTGGGGCTGCAGGAGGAGCCCAGGGCCGGTTTTCCTTGGAGCTTTTGGAAAGCACAAAGTGTGAGGAGGAGATGGGATTGCTGCTCCTCCCAGACAGCTCCTGACAGAGTTCCACATCAGAGATTAAGGTCTCTGTGCACAGATTGAGGTCTGGGGAAGCAAAGGAAGTGGAATGGACAGAAATGCAACGTGAAATGGATTGACATGGGCTAAAGGGCAGCCGGGACAGGCAGGCACAGTCATAAATAAAGACTTTTCTTCAGGGCAGAAGTAACTGGGCAGACGTTATTGGATGGGCACGAGGAGCCTCACCGTGTGCCACAGACACGGGGAAATACAGGAAAGGTAAATGCAAAGTGATGGTAACTCTGCTGAGAGCCACGGCTGCTAAATCACTGCCAGGCCAGGCAAGGCCAGCTGAGTTTCCTTTCTGCAAATTAACAAAATGGGAAATGCTCATCAATGCAGTGCCCCAGAAAAAGAGATGCTGAGCTGCTCAGAGAAGAGGGTGCGTTGGGCTGGTTTGGATTCTGACCCAAGAGAAGAGGTGAGCCATCCCTGCTCCAGGAGAGCACGGGCAGCTCTGCAAACCACGGGGCTCGCCAAAAGCGCAGCCTAGAGCAGGAGCCAGGGCCGGGCAGGGGTCTCTGGTGGGCTGCTCTGATCTCAGCCCCGGAGCTGTGCCCGGAGCCGCTCCGGCAGGCCCTGAAGGATGGCACCTGCACCGGCAGCCTCCTGCAGGGCGGGCACTGACCGGGGCTGTGCTGGGCTACAGCTGGTCCCCGTTTTGGGGACAGGAGGTTCGATGGCTGGCCCAGAGCGCGAGGCTCCCGGGAGGGCAGCAGGGGGAGGTGAGATCAGCCCCTCAGAACGGAGGTGCCCCGCGAAGGAAGGAACACGTTCCGTGTGGGGCAGAGGGGCCCTGGCTCACCTCAGAACGGGCTGGGCCGGAAAGGCCTCCCAGCCCCGGAGCCCAGGGCCACCACTGTCCCCAGTGCCACCCAGAGCTGTGTTCGGTGCCACCCAGAGCTGTGTTCGGTGCCACCCCGAGCTGTGTTCGGTGCCACCCAGAGCTGTGTTCGGTGCCACCCCTGAGCTGTGTTCGGTGCCACCCCAGAGCTGTGTTCGGCGCCCAGGGACGGGCTGGGCTGGTGCAGTCCCAGGAAAGGGCCTGAGGAAGGCGGAGGAGCAGCAGCTCGGCCCTCCTGGACACCCTCACTCCCCAGCCACGCTTGGGGCTCCTGGAGCTTCCCACCTGTGCCTCTCCTGCGCTCCCCAGCCCCGGGGACATGTCTGGCCTGGCCCTGGGGATGGCTCCAGAGCCCAGCCCTCGGAGCGGCCGTGGTGGCCAGGCCTGGTCAGCACCAAACACCTGGGAGCCCATCACCAGGGCGTGATGGAAGGGTCTGCAGGGGCACCCCCCTCAGGATGGCTAAAAGAAACATTCACAGCTTTGTGAGCTGGAAAAACACCAAATAAAATTAATTCCAGGGTGAGGGTAGTGCTGGGAATGGGCAAACTCCTGCATGGAAGCTACAGCAGGCTGAGCCTCCCTGCGAATGCCTCATCCATTGTGCCCCTTCCCTGGGATATCACACTGCAATTGTGACTAAACACAGGATTACAGATTAATTTGGCTCTAAGCAGTCCCTTCAATACACTGTAGATCATTATAATGAAGACATGAATCTCTCCCTGCTCCAAAAGGAGCAGCGAGGATTTCAGCTCTGAAACGGGAGTTTCCTACCTTGGTGAATATTTCCATGGCACTTGTGATATCAGAAATAAGCTTTGCAGATTCTGACTTTTAGAAAATTATTCCCTTGAAAGGCTGTTTATGTTTTCCTGTTCTTTTCTAGCAATTAATGCATTGGCTTTGGAGGAGGATCAGTGATGTTATGCAAGTTAAACCTGTAAAAATGGTGAACTCTTATTAATAAAACCCCCAAACAGATACATTACAGCACACACACGTACTCCTATAAACACATAAAATACTGTGTCTGCATAGAAATAAATGCACACCTTGAGAGGGGTGATCTGTCTTCTCTGTTAATTGTCTTTATCAGATAAATATACAATTAGATCAAACAATACCATTATTTTGCCAACTTGCAGACAGGAGTGGTGACAGTTATTCACTAATATCTGTAAATGCTGGAGGGGGAATATTCTCCATCTTATTTGGAAATGTTTGACAAAGCCTGGAAAAAGGGTAATTTGCTTAACATATTTGAAAATAAAAAACCTTTTGCTTCTATCAAAGTGCTGGCAAACATCCCCTCAGTCTGAGCATTTGGAAGGATGCTACAAATGGACAGAAATCCTGGACACCCCACAAACTCAGGGGATCACAGATCCCACTAGAGCCAGACCAGCCCACCAGGCTGTTCCCATCACTGGGTCCAGCACTGCCACTTCTGTCCCCCAAACCTGGAATAAAACCAGGCCTTTGCACTTCTCTGGGGTCTTTCTGCAGAGCTCCAGGTCTTTGTGGACATTGAAAAATTCCCTGACAGCAGAATGCCCAGGTCAGCCCACGTGTCCCAGGAACACACAGAGCACTGGGGAAGAACCTCCAAGTCAGTTCTGGGTTTGGTTTATGGAAAAAAAAAGGGATGGGGAGTGGGTATGGGACAGGACAATCCCAAATCCCTCGCAGTAATGAGCTGAGTTTCCATGGATGGAGTGACCTGGACACAGAGCAGTTCCAGGAACTTGTGGCACTGCTGCTGTCTGTGCCACTGCCTTTGGAGCAGGGTGAGTCACCATAACCCTGCTGAAGTCAAGCAGTCTTTGAGAACTGAGGGACTCACTGTTCTTTATTTCTGCTTAATCAGTAATCTCCAAATATCATCGCTCCAAAGGAGGCCCCACGTGAGGGGAGCAGGCTGAGCCCAGCACAGCACAGCAGGAATTCCCAGCCTGGGCACAGAGCATCCCTCCAGCCCTGCTCTGGCATCTGCTCTGGAGTGTCTGAGACCCTCTGAGCTCTCACCTCTGTTCCAAACCATCCCCTGGATTTTTAACCTGGCTGACAGCGCAGGTGAGAGCAGCCCTGCTGCCTCCCCCTGCCCTCTGCAGCCTCAGAACTGGAACAGGAACTAACGCTTCTCCCCCAGGAGCTCTGGAAGGAGATTCTCCAGTGTCAGCAGGCTGACAGCACCAGGAGCATGGCCATCACCTGCTTTAACACAGCAATGCTCAGCCAGGATTTGCTCGCTCCCTTAGTGGGGTTTGAGGGATGGGCTCACAGGAAAAGCACTTGGCCAAGAAGGCTGAGCACTGGCTGTGTGGGAACAGCTCCGTGCTGCTGGTCCTGCTGTGGTTTGTCACTAGCAAGAGGAAGGCCAAGGAAAGCCTGCAGCTCACCGGGGCAGGGGAGCAAGGACGCGGAGAAGGCTGAGGCACTCGGATCTTCAGTGCTGCAAGGGCAGGGCTGGAGGGGTTTAAAATCCCTGGAGGGATTGAAAAGCCCTGTGTGACCTTGGGAACGTGGGTTAGTGGTGGCCTTGGCAGCGCTGGGTCAGACTCAAGGTCATACAGGGTTTTCCCAACCCAAACCGTTCCATGAATTTGTGATTTCCCTCCTGCATGCCAAAGTCCCTGATACCATGGGGAAGTTCAACACAGGACTCACCCTGGGTGGAGGAGCCCAAAGTCACATCGGAGCAAAAGAAAGAGAGAGAGAGATTGTCAAATAAATCTCAATATTTTTTTATGATTTTTGGAGTCCTGTTGGAGGATTTGGACCATTCCTACCTGACCCCCCCAGTTTCCTGGGGTTCATGTCAGATACTGCATTGAAAAGTTTCCCTGGATGAGAAGCTTCTCACCAAACAGAGCCACCCCTCCCTTACCCCAACCCCTGCTTCAGGAGGAGCTGTCCAGCCTGGCAAAAATAATAATATAATAAATAATATTTCAAAGCTAGCAATGTAGGCAGGATTCAAAACAACCCCAAAGACGGACAGAAATCCTGGAGCAGGATATCTGCAGAGATGCAGAGCACTCTTTCTTTCCAGCATTATTTCCAGGTTGCTGTTTCTCCTGGGCTCCCTCTGTGTCTCTGCAGCGTCCCTTGCACTGAAAATGAGCCCAGTCGTGGCTGTCCCTGCCCAGCCTCACTGCAGGGTGCTGGCACTGCCACCAGTGCTGATTAGGGGACAGCTGGGACTGTCACCGCAGCCCAGCGCCTCCGAAGGCATCTGGGGATGCATTGATCTCCCACCACGTCTGTTTTAAACAATGAAGTTGTAACACGGGGAACTACATCTAAAATAGTAGGTTTGCCTAATAAGAGGCATTTTTCTCTTGTAAAACTCTCTATTAAAGCCACTTTGCTTTGTTAACTTTCATGGCATGCACCCTCACTATAGCCTTCAACACCTGAAAAATTAGTGGAAGAATTTGACTGATTATAGAGGCTGTTTTCCTTGTTCCACTGCTTCTTCTAAAAGGGATACTCAGCAGAACTTGCCTTTTTTTTTTTTCATTTTGTGCTGTCTGCATGAGTAATTACCTCCCTGATTTCTGAGATGCAATTGAGTAGCTTCCACATTAGAAAAATCCCAAGATTGATAGAGCCATCTCTCCTAAAGGATTAGTTTGCTGCTGTAATTCCACTGAGTAGGTCATTCAAATAGCAAAATGCTACCAAGTCTAATTCCTCCTGTTTGTAAAAGCCAGGTATTGATACCTATTTAGGAGAGGCTGGAAAGGGCTCTTTGCCTTTGGAGGGGAGAAGGGGCTCCTTTTTCCTGGCTGTGGGGCAGGGCAGGAAGAAGAGCTTTGTATTCCTGGATGGGTCAGCTCAGGGGCTGCTGATGCCAGGGAAAAGAGAAAAGAAAAGGTGATGATTGTGCAGACAGGTTGAGAAGTGGGGCACAATTTTGTGGATTCCTAAATCCACAGGGAGTTTCTCCCAGGATTTAAGGACACTGGGACAGCTTGGGGATGGCTTTGGGGTAGCAGGGGATCCCTCGAGAGCCCAGCACAGCTGTGGAGGAGAGGATTATCCCAGGCATGGGCAGGGAAGAGATTTAAAATCATTTCCCAGGTTCCATCAGGGCCCATGTTCCTGGGCAGAGCCGTGTGTGTTGCCAGGCTCCCCAGGGGATGTATCCAAAGCATCCACGGGCAGCAGAAATCATTGCCTGAGCTCTGCACTCCCAAATCACCTGCTTTCATACCAAATATTTAGGGAGCAGGCTCTTTCATTTATTGGAGATATTCTGGGAAAGGTTTGGAGAGCGTTCAGCGTTCATCAGAACCCATCTTCCAAATATTTGAATAATGACAGCAGAGCTTTGGAGGGCGTAGGGAGGCAGGAATTCCTCTAAACATCACAGGTGTAACTGTGAGGATGCAGAGAGCAGCTGGGACTGTGGTAAATGATTGTGCCAGTGCCATTTTATCAGGAAAAAATTACTGACTTCCTCTGTCACTCTGCTAGACTAAAAATAAATGTATTGACTAAAACTGACATCTTACAAAAAAACAAGAATACTTTAAAACCCTCTAAAATTCTGAATAACATTTTTTTTTCAATTAAAATGCTAAAAGCATGGTAATCTCTTAAGTTCACCGAGATGCATTTTGTGATAATTCTAGGGAGGAAAAGCCTACAAAATAGAAACAATAAAAAACTTTGTTGCGTGAAGTAAATAAATGTTTTACTCCCAGCGAAGCGCCCCGGGGGCCAGGCCACACCTGAGCTGATACAAAGCCCCTTTCTCTGCCCTGATCCACGTCCCTCTCCACGCAAACACAGCTCTGCTCAGGAGAGGCTCAGCAATTTCCATCAGCACAGGATCTGGAAGTTCATTTGAAAGGCAGGAATAAATCTCAGCGTGCTCTGAAGTCAGCTTCACTGAAATGCAAAGGCTCCTTGCGAGGTGGGGGCACATTTGAGGGACTGAAATCCGGCTCCCCAGACAAGGCACAGATGCTGCGTTTCCTTCTCCCCGGCAGCTGCGCCGGGCTGTGCAGCAGAGCTACCCTGTAGCTAAACACCTGGAGAAACCCGGGCAGGAGAATAACAAACACCTCCAAATTCCACCGGGCACGGCCCTGAAAGTGACTTCAGCGGGGGAAAAGGGGCTGGGGGGAACAAGGAGCCCAACCTCAGGCACCCCTCAGGGGAGGAATTCACTGGATCCCACAGGGATATCAGCCAGCCCTGCCTCTGAACCACCCTGGTCAGGGCAGCAATTCAGATCTTACGTGTTATATTTTTTACTTCTTCTCCCTCGCAAACTGCCACTTAAAAGAGGAACAGAAAGCTCCATGAGCTCGGCTGGAGCACTACAGTCACAACTGCACACGCTGCACATCAGCAGTTTTCAGTTCTTTCTGACCACCTTTCCTTTGGCTAATATTCCTAAAGCTGTGACATTCCTCACCACAACCTCCTCTGCTCTGCTCCTGTCCTGTAAAGACCCTGCTGCAGTGACTTGTCACAGTCGTGGGATGCCAGAGTGGTTTGGGTTGAAAGGGACTTTAAATCCCATCCTTGTGCTGCTCTGGACACTCACATTTCCACCCCCGTTCCCACCCCAGGACCACGGGATGGAATTCAGACATTGTGCAGAAAAATCAAGATGTGAAACAGAAGCGTTTCCTGTGGGGCAGGGGAAGAGCAATGTCAACAACCCCGTTTAACCTCTTCTCCTGAGCACATCCCTGACTGTGAGTCACTCTGCCATCAGCCACCTCAGCAGGTGGGTGGAAGGACAGGAGGGACTGCATCCACTGCATTTCACAGAGTACCCAAAATTTGTGCTTGGTGAACGGCAGGCAGCTGTTCCCAGAAGGGAGATAAGGCTGGAGATAAGGCAGGGACATGAGGAAGAGTCTGCAAGATGCTTCTTTGCTAAACAGAAATTCTGCTGTTTACAGGGGATTCTTTGAGAAACCTAATTCATTTTTTTCCCCTCTGAATGAAGGGAAAAATCTTTTTTAAATGACTAGTTCTTCCAGATGCCTTTATCAACAGCTGTGCTCCTGGGGTGTTGTTAAGGTGACAGCCATAACACTGCTCTTCTGGGGGAATATTCCACCCTGACCCAACACTATTGCAGTGATTCCATCACTAAGAAATCAAAACAATCCTTAGTTTTGCTTTTGCAGCTTCGCCGGGGCAAAGTGTGGGATTTCCTGAAAGCCAAAGGACAGCCTGGCAGCTGGGGAGCAGGAGCACAGCACTCACCCAGGAAACACAGCTGGAATTCTGCCTCATTCCCTTTGCACCACTGGCTCCCACACACCCCAGCGTGCTCAGCTCTCAGCTCACACCTTCCTGGGCTAAATACAATTCATACAGGGAGTGTCCTGAAAGAACTTTGGGATGGATAAGAGGCAGGAGGCAGCCCCAGGAAAGGGAATGAGCCCTGCAGTGGCCGTGCAGGACCGGCTGTCTCAGCACCTCAGCCACCACAGCGCTGCTGGGAGAGACTGGCAAGGGCAGGGAGGCACGGCTGGGAACGAGAGAGAAAAAAGAGATGAAATCAGAAAACCTCTCTATCAATCTGCCAAGCTGTCAGAGACGCTTGTTCTGAAACAATTCCTCTCATTTCCAATAAATTATGTCAGAAGTGGATAAAAGGCATAGACAGCGAGTCTGGAGACAGCCGCCTCCTCTCCCGAGCCGCGTTCAAACAATCCGGGGTAAATCTGCCGTCAGTGCCGCTGGCAGCCCGGCTGGGCACGGCTGCCTTGGCAGGGCTGCTGCCAGGGAAGGGCTCCCCAGCCTTGGGGAGCAGCCCCCAGCCCCTGCCTGCCACCCCAGCAAGGCCTGAGGGGAGCAGGGGTCGCTGCAAACTGGGAATACTGGAGAGGAGGCAGCGCCTGTGCTCCAGGGGAAACCCAGCAGCACTTCTGAGAACCCATAAATAGCTCACAGCACACCCAACAAAACATAAAACCAGGGGATTATTCGGAAATTAAAGAAATTAAGGAAAAATCTATCAATCACCTGAGCTTAAAAACGTCAATAAGAGCAGCTTGATACAGTCAATATGAAGAGCACAGTCGGTGCTGAGGAGGTGGCAGGGGCTGTCTGGGGACACTGGGGACAGCAGAGCTGGTGGCTCCAGGGACAGGGGCACAGGGATCACAGCATTTTCAACATTTTCCTGAGTATTCCTCAGGAAAAAACCAAACCTGGTGTCAGCCGTGCCCAAACAATCGTGGGCCACCCCAGGAAAGTCTCCTGAGCTGACCCTCAGTTCCTGGGTTGGGCTGGAGCCCCAAGGACTGCTCTGATCCAGTCCCCAAATTCAGAAGTGGCCAACGTGAACTTAGACCTGGCACAGGAGCAGTCCTGGAGTTCCCAGCCTCTCCCAGGCTGGGTTCTCCTCCCCAGCTGTGGGTGAGAGATGATGCTCCACATTCTGAAGGTTATTTTTGTGTTTATACAGCTCTGTGTGAAGTTGGACCTTTTCAGAATAACACCAGCAAGGGCTGAGGCTGTTCCTCCCTCCAAAACACATTCCTGGGAACACCTTCTGCTCCCCCTCCTACCCAGCCCTTTTCTTGCCTCTTTATTTGGTGGTAGCTTTGGCCAGGAAGACTTCCTGACACATGAGTGAGTGCCCAGCACAATAAATATTCTAATCAATGCATTCGTACTCTCTTCCCTTCATTGGTCCATTTTGAAATTATGCTCCCTCAGGGTCCCTTCTTCCTCCTTTATTTACATTTTTGATCCATGGATTGTCGTCTCCTTGCAGGTTTCCAACTTCTGCAATTCAGGAAATTATGTTTTTCATTTCCTAAATTCAGGTGAATTTAGGGAATTCATTAAATTCATTATAATCCAATTCATTAAAATCCACCTGAGCACAGGAGGAGTTCCTGCCCCATCTCCAGCCTCCTCTGGCCACCTGGAGCAGGGAAGGGTTCCCAACGCTCCTGAACTGCTGGTTTTGTGGCCTTACAATTAGTCTTATTGTTTATCCTAACGAAGGGAGAAACCCCCAGCACTTGAGCACCGCTCATGTCAGCAACACCTTTGTGCCACTTCAATAATTCCTGCACGGAGGCTTCGCAGGGCTTTGGCCAGAGCCCTTGCAGTGCCAGCTGTGGATAAAAACCACCCCTGGAAGAGCCCTGGGAAGCAAACACGGGCTGTGCTTGGCATGGCTGGGCACAGGAAGGAGCACCCCTGGGCAGGTGTCTGTGTCTGAACCTGCAGCTCGTTCTCTGCAACCTGAATTAAATGTTTAAATGGCAGGGGAGGGTGGTTGGAAATGGGGCTAATCAGGGTTTTGGGGCTCAGTTCCTCCTGAGCCTCTGGAAGGGAGGAGAGGAGCAGGCAAAGCAGGAGAACTGCTCCAGCATTCCAACCTTCCCTGCCCCTCCTCTGAGAGTCATCCAAAACACAACAGAAAACATCAGGAAACCACACAAGGGTAAACGATCAGCCAAAACAGACCTCGGAGATTATTAAAATCAAACTTAAAACTGCCACATTTTGTTACACAAAATCTTTCCAAACACCAACTACCTCTGTCCTTAGGAAGAGTTTTTAGTATCCCATCCCCTACAAAAACCACCTAACTTTCTGTAATTCGAATCCCCTTCATCCCAGCTTTCAGATACCTTTCCGTTCCTCTGTTCCAGGTGCAGCTCTGGATGGGGGGCTGCAAGAGGAAGGGGCTGGGGTCTGCAGGACACCCCTCACTGCTGGCAGTGCCCACTGAGCACCCAGCACAGCAGGGGCACCTCCCAAACCTCTGGGACACACAGCCAGAGCCAGGGGTTGAGGTGAGGGGTGCCACTGCTGCATCCTTGTCTGCCTCATCCTCATGGAGCGTGCAGGCAGCTCCAGGGCTGCTCCTGCATCCCTGTTCCATCATTCCCAACCCCTGGCTGGGCACCAGGAGCGCTGGGAACACCAGGAGCTTTCAGGAGGAGGGCTGTACAATCACAGAGCAGCCGGGCACAGCTGGCACAGCTGAGCTGGCACAGGGAGCATGGGGCAGAGCCCGGGGCCAGCAGAATGTCCGGGCTGGCCGTGTCCCTGCCCTTCCCGGGATGCTGTTTACAGGAACCATAGCAACTCCCAAGGCCATTAGCTGCAGTCACAGCCGGCTCCAGCACCTGACTGAAGGCTCGGATGTGTGATATTTAGTCTGACCTATAAAAATATCTCTGGAGCAACCTGCGTGCATAAGTGTCACATCAAATGTTTGTCATACACGGGATGTGACACCGGGCACCTGACGGAGCCTCGCCGCAGCTCAGGGGGATCTGCCCCTTTAAAAGGCTCCTAATATTCCTCCCAGACACTGAAAACCCAGCTGGTGGCAGCGGCCAGGCAGCCTGTGACAAACAGGTCCCCTCTCTTCCTCGCTCCCAGTCCAATATCCTCGGTTGCCATTTTCAGCCGTTTCATTAAAGACGTGTGTTATTGCCCGGGACTCCCCTTAAATGCCACCAAAGATGGCCCAGTGCCACCCTGACAGGCTGAGCCACTCGGGGCAGCTGTGGGACGGGTCACACTGGGAGCTGTGGGCAGCTCTGCAAAGCCCTAGGGGCTGGGGCAGGGCTGGGGAGGCACCAGCACCCCCTGTGCCCCAGGTGGGCATGGGAGAAGTGCTGCTCCTGCACCCCAAACACCTGAGCCGGCCCTCACCTGAGAGCCCCAGCGCTCTGCTGCTCTCCTCAGCGCTTGGGAGCACCTCCTGGAGGGGCTGTGGCTGGTGTAGGACAGCCCGAGGTGAGCTGGGGTGATTTAGGAGCGCTGCCACGTTCCACAGGTGCTCCAGTCCTTCGCCTGCAGAGCTGCTCCAACACCTCCCACACCTGGGCTGCAAAGTCTCCCACAGAACGCACAGATTTCCTCATTTTCTTTACCACAGAAACAGTGTGGGACCTGTGCTGGAGTGCCCGTCCCTGGAGGTGTCCAGGCACACCAGGAGGTGGCACTGAGTGCTCTGGGTGGGGACAGGGTGGGCATGGGGCACAGCTGGGACTCCATGGGCTGGGAGGGCTGTGCCAGCCTCAGGGAGCCTGGGATTCTCTTTGCAGATGAAGCAAAATTGCAGAACCTGTCTTGGCAGGAGAAGGTATCCTGGATCCCTCTCTGAGGAATGGCCTGGCCATTTCTGACCTCCAAACACAGCAGCCTTCAAAACCTCCATTAACTGTCCATGGAATTGGGGAAATTCTGGCCCTCGAGGTCCCTTTGGAGGATGAGCCACTGGGACAGAGCCAAACTTAAATTCCTCCCATTGCCTTGGTGTTTCTTTAAAAAAATCCAGTTTGGATGATCAAAAATT
This sequence comes from Onychostruthus taczanowskii, assembly GCF_017590055.1. Lineage (NCBI taxonomy): Eukaryota > Metazoa > Chordata > Aves > Passeriformes > Passeridae > Onychostruthus > Onychostruthus taczanowskii. The sequence continues at coordinate 17,307,424 of NW_024496526.1, forward strand.
ACAGGAAGAGTGTTAGAGGCTGTTCTATCTGTTACTGGGAAGTGGGGCCTCTCAAAGGGCACTGAATCCAAAATTCAGTAAGATTTATCTGCTAAGATAAATAAAAACATCTCTCTGTGCTTCTGTATGGAATCTAAAATATGATACACACACAAATTTCAACAAATTATTCATAATGGAAAAAAAAAGAAAAAAACCCAAGGGGGAAAAAAAAAAAATAAAAATAAAAAAAAAAAAAAAAAAAAAAAAAAAAAAAAAAAAAACCCAAGGGGGAAAAAAAAAAAAAAAAAAAAAAAAAAAAAAAAAAAAAAAAAAAAAAAAGGAAAAAACCCCCAAGCAAAAAAACCAAAAAAAGAAAAAAAAAAAAAAAAAAAAAAAAAAAAAAAAAAAAAAAAAAAAAAAGAAGTTTTCGATGCCAAAGAAAACCAGTTTAAGATTTGATCTGAATCTCAGACATTTCACTCAGCTCTCCTGGAAAATCCTGCCTCTGTCAGGCATTTCACCTCTGCAGCATCTGACCTTTCTTTGGAGTATGTAGATTTTAAAATTAATTCATATTCATCCGCCACGTGGTTTTGTGGGGCTTCTCTCTCAAAAGTGGGATATTTATTGTCACAACAACGTTACAGGGCATTAATTAATGTGGTACTTTTAGAATTGGTGCTTGGGGACTGGAACAGAAAGTACCAGCAGAGTGTGAAATCCTGCCCTGGGCACTCCTTGATAGGGGAACAACTCACAGAATGTATATTCATTAACTTGCAGCTTCCTCAGGAGCCACCGAGAGCCACAGAGAGACTGAACTGAAGCTGTTACTCCCAGAAATATGGCTTTAAGCAAGAATTTGCTTGATTTTCACCAACATTTCTGAATGCCAAGCAGTACATGAATATGATGTTCTTGCATACAAACAGTTGTTTCAGGAGAAATTACAATGGTTTCCAGGAGTCGTTGGGGCCCATTTAAAGAAATGGAAACAACAGATTAAATTATCCCCTGTAGATTAACAAAAAAAAAACCAAAAAAAATATTTCTGATGTAGAACTGGAAAAGAGAGGGAGCACACCAGGTGTACTCCTGTGGTGCCTGTCAGAAATCCCTGTTTGTTCAGGAATTTTCCACCTTTATTCACTGACCCTAAATCCACCCTCGTGGCACCCTAAACACCTCTCTGAGGGATGGGGAAAGCTCTCAGCCAAAGGAGTTTGTAGTTCTTAAAATCCACAAATGGTTCTTAAGATAGAGCCTAAATCTAAAAGCATTCAAAACACAGAATGGCTTAAGAAAGGCAAATTGGTATTAATGTAGCATTTCCACCCAAATTCAGTTTGAGATGACCAAAATATGATCAGCTCCAGTAACACCAACAAAGTTTAATTCATTTGCTTATAAGCTAAATATACTCTGTGTTTTGATAATATCAGGAATGTTTCACATTTCCTCATAATTAATTGTCCTTCAAATCTGTCTCCTAAACACAGAAATGATTATTTTAAATTTATTTGAAAACCAGGGGTGTGTGTGCCTGGACAGGTCGGGCAGCCAGGTCAGGTGAAATAACCCAGGTATTATCAAAGTTGTGTTTCACAGGTGTTCAGGAATTAAAATGGGAAATTGTAGGAATGACTCCCAGCCTGGAGATGCCATTCCCTTATTTAATGTCTATTTTTAAATGTGGATGAGATTTTCTCTGTAAAAAAATAATGAACTTTACAAAATGTCACTTTTGCTAACAGAAATTATGGCTCGAATACCTGAATGTGAATATTAAATATTAAAAATAAAAAAGAGAGAGAAAAGAAAATTTCATTTAAATAATGCTGAGGTTGTGACACAAGCTGACAAAAGCAGGGAAATGCAGAGTCACAGCTGACACTGCCCTTAATTCACACAACTTTGGGCAAGGTCAGGAGGACAAAAGTGTAACTCCAGTCTGGGTATCAAGTTTGGAGACTTTGATTTCTTTAATTTTGAATTTACATCTTAATGCATTTTAAAGATCATTTGAATCCTCTTATTTAAGATAAAATGGTGGATGGACTATGAGAGCTGGAGAGGGACTGGGGACAAGGCATGGAGGGACAGGAGCCAGGGAATGGCTCCCACTGCCAGAGGGCAGGGATGGATGGAGATTGGGAACTGGGAATTCCTGGCTGGGCTGGAATTCCCAGAGCAGCTGGGGCTGCCCTGGATCCCTGGCAGTGCCCAAGGCCAGGCTGGAGCAGCCTGGGACAGTGCCACAGCAGGGCAGAGGATGGGCAGGGCCAGGAGGAGCACCCAAAGCCCAGGTTTGGGTGGAAACTTCTCAGGTTTGGGAGGGAAACATCTCGGGTTTGGGATGGAAACCTCTCGGGATTGGGATGGAAACCTCTTGGGTTTGGGTGGAGGTTTGGGAGGAAAACCTCCCAGATTTGGAGGGAAACCTCTCAGGATTGGGGGGAAACCTCTTGGGTTTGGGCGGAGATTTGGGAGGGAAACCTCTGGGGTTTGGAATGGAAACCTCTCGGGTTTAGGGGAAAACCTCGCAGGTTTGGGAGTCAAACCCGCGGGTCGGGAGGGAAATCTCATGGGTTTGGGAGGAAAACCTCTCAGGTGCTCCTCAGCCAGGGACAGGCCACCTGCACGTGGCAGCTGCTGAGCACGCCCTGCTGCAGGGACAGATCAATGCATTGGTGATCACCTCTGCAGGTCACTTCCTAATGCAGCAATCAATCAAATTTCCTTCCATTCTTTCAAAATTAAGCAGAAAGAAAAAGAGATTTTAGTTTTCTTTTCTTAGCTTATTTTTAACAGAGGCACTACAGAATTATGATGGTGTCCTTTTGGTAAACCAAAATGTCAGACACATATTATTCTTTTAAACATCTCCTGGCCTTTCTCTGAAAGGTTAAGGTGGTTTAAATAAATTTAGTCAAAGTAAATGACAGCTGAGGAAGAGTATTAGAAAACTATACTTATCAACAACCTCTTTTCCTTAAATTTAAACAAGTCATTTACCAAACTGCAGTTTAAGGAGATCATGACAATATATGCTGTTCCACAGGAAGATGAAAACAACTTTAAATGGTAAAGAAATGTTGGGTGGGAGAAATTACACACAAGTTAGTGAATGTTAATGCATGGTCTGAAAGTTGCAAACCATGGTTTTTAAAATAATGGGGCAGCAGCCTGGGCTTTCACCTGAGACCTTAAGTGGGAGTTGTCCTTTTCCTGCTTTTACATGCCATTGATGACAGGAACTGAGATGGAGCAGGCAGGAAAAGTGTGGATCCAGACCTCACTGCAAGAGAGTCCCTCAGACTGCCTCAGTGTTGGACAGATGTTATTGTTTACCACAGGAGTACACCTGGTGTTCTCCCTTTCTTTTCCACTTCTACCTCAGGAATCCTTTTTTTTTTTTTTTTTTTTTTTAATCTAGAGTAGATAATTTAAAGCAGTGGATTTTAAATGTATTTATAAATTATGAAGTGCAACTTTAAAAGTGATTCTGACCCCCATGAGCATTTCAGATGCACGTCTGCAAAAACAGTCCAAGTGGGAAAGAAACCAACCCAAACCTACCAGCCAAATCAGTGGCTCCTCAAGATAACTCAGCAAGAGATCATTTCCTAATTAACATAGATAATTGGGATCTTGAGCTCATCACCCAAATCAAATGATGATTAAAGTACAGTGAATCTCAGAATCCCAGAACGGTTTGGGTTGGGTGGGACCTCAGAGCCTGTCCCATTCCCTCCCTGCACATCCCACCATCCCAGGGTGCTCCAAGCTCTGTCCAGCCTGGCCTGGAGCACTTCCAGGGATGTAAAGAACACCCTGAGATCGTTTTTCACACATCAGTAATGAGTTTTTCCCATTCCCATCTGCCGAGGAACCAGCAGCAGTGAGCAGACACCTCTGAGGTGCAGAGGCAAGACCTGCTGCTGTCACCTTGGCCACCTCCTTCTTCACCCCGAGAGCCAACAGGGGTCACCCCACTCCAGCCAGTTCCCACTTTCCTGCAACAAATCCCATTCCCAATCCCACTGCATGGCCCTGAACCTATTGCCCTCACAGACAAAGGGGACAGGGGGTCATTTATTTGGCACATCCTCAGAGCTGGTTGCACCAGGACCTCTGGCAAATCCAGGAGGAAGAGGGGCTGCCTTACACCATCCTTTTTCTGGGCTCTTTACACATAACACAGGCAAGATCAAGAGAAAAAAACCCTTGTGAAAACAAAAACATACATTTTAGTATTGGTGTTCACTGATCTACACCCAAGCAAAAACCTCCTGTCCAAAGACTTATGTTATTATTATTTTTACTTATGTTATCATTATTTTTACTTACTTTATTACTATTTTAATACCACATAGTTACAACCCCCTGCTTAAGCGTTTCCTTTCAAACTTATCAGGAAAGCAACAAAATCCAACTTTCTGCAGTTCCACCAGAGCACAGCTCCAATGAAATCGCTGCTCTCGGGACTCAGCGGCAGAAATTTCAATTTTACTTGTTGGTAGGAAAGGCAGAATTACTCGTCCACTGGCCCAGCACGAAGGGCTTGCAGCTTGGTGCCGAGTTTCCATAGAAATGCATTGATTAGAGCCTAATTCCCGTTAATGTTGTGTCCCTGCAGCACGCTCTGCTTGCTCACACCGCCGAGCACCTTCCCTCGCAGCCGCCCTCCGCTTTTGTTCGGCTCAGTAGGTTTCCTAACTGCTGGATTTTATTGAGTTAAATCAAGCTGTCACTTCATCTGCCTGAAGGATGACTCAAATACAACACATAATAATAAAAGAAAAGTAGGATAAAATAATCTTGTCAAGCCAGAAAAACTGATTGCTTGAAGTTGTAGCCTTCAATCAATACACTAATTCCACAATTTATACCTCTTTCAATTGGAGAGGAAAGAAACCCTGATATGGTATTTCTTGGCTCACTGACCAACTTTGACCTTCTATCTATGTGAATGTGGGATTAGCAAGTGCTGCTGCTTAGTGAAATCACCTATGAAAACAGGGAAGCAAATCAGAGCCATTTGAGGCTCAAACTAACTTTATTAATTCCAGCAGGGCCAGGGGTGTTTATTGCTCAGGCGCCCTGGGCTCGCAGCAGAGGCCCCGGGGCTGCTGGGCTGGGGTTTGCTGTTGGAGAGGAGGGGGAGCAGAGCTCTGGGACCGTGGCACCCAAAGCCACCCCTGCTGTCACCTATCCCAGGGAAATCCCAGGAAAAGCCGGCTGTGGCCGCTGCTGCTGCTCACTGCTCCCTGCCTGGAGTCAGGTGGACAAAGACAGCTTATCCAGGCACCTTTAGAAACCAATTTCTCCAGGAATAATGACCCACTTTGTAGCTTGCTATTTTTTTCTGTGGCAAATCATCACAAACCCCTCTTTTATTTGTAAATTGTCGTTCATCTGCATAGCTTTAGAAAAGAACAATCAAACCGCTCGTTAAAAAATTTGGGATGCTCTTTGGCTGTCGGGTCCCTGCTTTGCTTTCAGAATTCCTCCCCTGCGGGCACAGTCCAGGAAATAAAAATTCTTTGTTTAGTGAAGCTTTTATACTTCACCCTGCCACCTGCTTAGCTCAGGTTGTGGCAGGCTATCAAACAGGGCTGGAAGCAGGAGCCTCCCTGCCCTGTGCCTCCGAAAGGAAAAGGCAAACCCGTGCAGGCTGTCAGATCAGCTGTGGTGGGGAAGAGCCAGTCCACACTGCTTGAAATAATAAAGGTAATTAAGGCAGTGCGATAAGGTACAGCTTTCCTTTGCTTGGGAAAAGGTGGTGTTTAATTAACACCAAATTTACCCACTTTCCAAGGACATTCCACCTTTCCAGGAATATTCCTTGTGTCTGTTTTCAGTGATTTCAGCAATACCTGCTGGCCTGAGAAATAGTAGCTGAAATAAAGGCATGCCCAGCCTGGGATGACCTCTGAACACAGCTGGGAACAGCCCAGATCTCAAATCTGCATCACAAGGGCAACGAATGCCAAAGCTCCCACATTCCAGGAGCTGCTTCCTACCCTTTTGTCCTTCCTTTGTCCCACTGGTGGGGTCAGAAACAGGGCAGTGCTGATGCCAGAGAGACTCAAGGAAGATGTTCTTGCACAGTGAGGGCGGGCAGGCCCTGACAGAGATTCCCAGAGCAGCTGTGGCTGCCCCTGGATCCCCAAGGCCAGGATGGACACGGGGGCTTGGAGCAGCCTGGGACAGTGGGAGGTGTCCCTGCCCTGGCAGGATGGACCTGGATGAGCTCTCAGATCCCTTCCGACCCAAACCACTGCAGAATCTCCTGACTCCCAGCCCCACTGAGCAGCTGGAAACTGAACCCACTGGGTAAAAGCAAGCAGCCAGGAGCATGGTGCCTTTAACACCTGCAGCATCCCTGGCAGCTCCTGCATCTGTGCAGCCACGGGGCAAGGAGCACAATTCAGCTTTCCAGTTCCTTTTAGCAAGACACCACTTTGATTAACCTTTCCTTTACTCACAGTTTACTTTGCTTAGGGTAGAACACGCTGCTGGAGACGTTGCCTTTATTTTTTTTTTTTTTCCAGGGAGTGGATGGTATTTCCCCAGGCACCAGCCCAAGCAGCAGAAACACCTCCATGGAATACCAAGCAAGCAGCAGAACACAGCCCTGGTGCAGCTGTGCTTCCCAGCAGCTGGCACCAGGCCCCTGCCCTGCTCCAGGTTAACTCAGAGCTGTTCTCAGCTCCCTCAGCACCCCTGGCACAGGGCAGCCTCCCCCTTTAATAGGGGAGCAGAGTTAATGATGCAGCGTTAATGGAGAGAAATCAACCACACGAGTGTCAGGTGGTCACCTCACCCTCCCAACTCCTGACTCAGAAAGCGAATTATTCAAACCTGCCTCTGCTTTAATGCTGGGCATTTACAGGCAGCAAAAAGAGAAAACAGCAAGGGAAAACGAAGAAAAACTCAAAAAAGAGGAAAAATTTACTGGGTATCAAAATTCTCCCTTCATGATTATAAGCAATAAATAAAAAAATGCTCCAGGTGAGATCTTAGTCTCCCCAGACACTTCTCACTCCCTAATTTGGATCCACTCCATCAGAGGTATAAATACCTGCAGGAAACAAGGGTCTGCACCAAAATACTCCCTGCTTTCCCTTCTGCTTCCCCTTCAAGGGAAGCAGAATAAAAGAAGACATTTGCAGGAGAGGAGGCACAGCCCCTGAGCCCACTGATCACATTGTCCCTGGATTTCTGCTGCGATGAGGGATGAAGATGCATCTCATGCTGATCCTTTGAAGCTCATGGAGATGAAGGTTAAGAGGCATTTGAAGTTGTTAGTTTGTTTGTGGCCAGGGAGGGAGGTGCTCGGTGCCCTCAATCCTGCAGGCTGAGGGATGTCACCGGGACTCACCTCTTGACATTCAGTCCCATGGCAAGAACAAAGATTAGAGCCAGGGTCAGCCCGTGTCAGCCCAATTTCACTGAAAGTTTTATTGCCGACACCATTGTTCATCTGATTGTTTCCAAACACTTTCTTTTAACAGAAATGCCGAGATTTAGCCTTATTTTCAGCCATCCATTACAGGGCTGTCAGCTGAGCAAATACTGGGCTGGAAATTGCAGTGTATTTGAGAAAGTAAGGGGAAAACCCATCAGAAATGAACCAAAATTGCTCGTGGAATAAGCAAATAAGGGAGATGGGCTCTGGGCTGAATAAACAGCCTGTGTGGTGTGTGCACAAATCAGAGGTGCCTGCCCAGCCCAGCTGCTGGGGGAGCCCAGGATCTGGGGGGCTCCAGGAAGGAGAAACAAGCTGCTGAACACTCCAGGATCCCCAGGAATCTTTTTACCTGGACACTCAGCTTCTGCTGCCCACAACTAAAAAGCAAATGCTGTTATTTTAATGTATATTAATGATCTAAGCCGTGGCAGTTTGGCTGTTTTGAAAGACTGCCCGGCCATGGCTCAGCTGTGGCACCTCCATCATCCCCATCACCCTTGAAACACCGAGGGCTCAGCTCCAAACCAGCTTCTGGCTCCCCAGTACAGCTCAGGAACACCTCAAACAGCTTCACAGCGCTCGGGAAACACAACACAGCGAGCAGCAGCAACCACACAAAATTAGGAGGGATGAGTAAACGACAAAAGCCTTAAATGGGCACAAAATAATTCTGTTCCAGGCCTGCACTCCAATAATTTCACACTGAAGCCTCAGACACCATCCCAGCCCAGGCCTCTGCAGCCTGGTTAGAAGACTTCTGTCTGCTGTGCTCTCCTCTCAGCAGTGACAGGGCTGCTGCCTGGAGGCTGCACAAACTGCAGCAGAGAGCAGGGACCCCCAGAAGGCATCAGCCTGACCCCGAGGATGGGGCAGGGGACGGGTGCTGAGCCCTGGAGCACTGGCACTCCCAGCCCAGGAGCTGGCTGCCCTGCAGGAGCTGCCCTGCAGAGCTGTGCCAGAGGGAGTGGAAGCAGGGCTGCGAGGGCACACGCTGCACTCACTCCCTGGACTTTGCAGGGGTGCCAGGGGCAGCACGGGCAGGAGCAGGGTGGTGCCACGGGCTGCTGCTGAGGGACCTGCAGCACTGCCTCCTCAGCATGGGAACACCTGGGTGGGCCCCAGGAGCCCCAGCACCAGGCAGGGAACCTCTCAGTGATTGTCAGTGTCAGTCCCACCTGGCTCGGACCCCAGACCCTTGGCTGAGCCCAGTGAGCCCAGCACGGCCCTGGAGCTGCCCTGCACTTGTCCCAGGGCAGGAGGGAGCCAGGGCTCCGTGCCCACACTGCCCTTGGCAGAGTCACTGGCACTCCCCAGCCCCTCCTCACCTCCCAGCCTGGCTCACCTGAGCTGCAGCTGATGCTTTCCTTCTCTCAGTTAAATGCTGCTCTCTCTTTTGGTGCTGGCACTTGGAATTTAAAGAGAGAGCGAGAGAGTGACAGGGACTATATGCAGCAGGGCAAATATTTGTTGTATAAGATAAACACACAATTATCTAAAATGTAATCTTAATATGACTTATTAAAATAGATTACATTTTAATGTGCACTGCAATTTGCACATTATCCAGCACACTCTGGGTATGCAGCTTCCCCTGTGCCTCTCCCCTGACAACCTGCACTGCTGCAGATACAGGGGAGGCGAAAAGCCCGCCGCTATCTCCCTCTAAATGGCTCCATTCCGTGTTGATAGTCAGATACAGCCCTCACCTTTATCCCAGCTTGTTTCTGACCCACTGAGTTCGTGTTAATCACCCCTGTGGGCACCAATAATTTCCCCATATGTGGAATTTGATAAGTTAGAGCACCCACTTCATTTCAAGAAGATTCCAGCTGGCTATCCAGTTATCGCTATGGACAGCTTCAAGCACTTCCATGCTGCTCCTTGTATTCTCAGCTTTATCAAGTGCTTTGCACTTTTTGTCTTTTATCTCTTAATTGAGACCTGACTGCAAGAAATGCCTATCTCTTAAAGTGTGGTGCATTAAGTATTAACTTGAACTGCTTTGGCTACTTGAGGTACAGAAAAACCTTAAGAAGCAGGGAAAAGGGTGGAAAAAAAATCTCCCCAAATCTCTATTTAGAAAAACTGTGTAAATGCTACAGTGTAATAAAAAAAAATAATAAATCTTGTTCTTCCTTCTCTGCCTGTTCCTTACAAGTAAAAGGAAAAATAGAAAAGGAAAGTGTGTATTACAGACAGAAATCAACTCCATCTACTTGTTTGCTTAACTGGAAATGCATTAAAATGCAAAGGGCCTGGGAAAGGAAAGCGTTAGGAAATGAATGTGTATGAATAAGAAATTATTTCACAATTAAAGGTGGTAAAGAATTCTTTTCTCACCGAATGATCTGTTCAGTCCATTCAGTTGTCAACAGCAGCAGCTGAATCTCCTCACGGAGGAGCCGGGCGGGTGTGGGATTGCCACAGACACCCTTTGATGGGGAATATCTGTATTTTTTTGAAGCATCCCTCCCAGAACGACTCTGAGCGAAGAGTGTGGAGTCTGGCAGAGCCAAGACAGCGTGGAAGATGCAGGTTCTCTCTTGCTGCTCCACTCTGCACTTACTCCTTCCCCACAGACGTGCTTTGCATTCAGCAACAGCCCCAGGAGCAGAAGTGTTCCACTCCCTGTTGGTGTCTGAAACCCAAAACCTGATCTGGGTTTGTGGTTTTCACCGTTTTGCTGGCAAGCAACCTCCCTGAAAAGCTGCTCTCAAACTGCCTGAAGGAGCTCTCCTCATGTCCCTGGCAGGAGAGGCAGCCAGGTGAGGGTCAGTCTCTTCTCCCAAGGAACAAGGGGCAGGACGAGAGGAAATGGCTCAAGGCGTGCCGAGGGAGGCCCAGGTTGGACAGCAGGGGAGATCCCATCCCTGCAGGAGTGGGTAAGCACTGGCACAGCTGCCCAGAGCACTGCTGGACTCACCATCCCTGGAACTGCTGGGAAAATGAGTGGACAGGTTGTTTCCCAGTGTGGTTCGGGGGGATGCAGCTGAAGGTTGGGCTTGATGGCCCTGCAGGTCTCCTGCAGCCTCAGTGATTCTGTCATTCTCCAAACTGAAGATCTAAGCTCAGAAAACATTTGAAAACGTTGGCACAAATCTCCCGGTGCAGCAATTTTATCCCCTGTAAAATGGGGCAAAAACATTCCAGTGTCAGCTTGAAACCTCTGGACAGCACTGTTCCCAAACTGTGGTGCCCTGGCAAAAAACCTGGGGTCCACAAATTCCTCATGAATGATCACTTCCTTTTTAAAGCAAAACTGAGCAAGATGTGAACTGCTTCTTCTAGCCCAAACCCAGTTTCTCAGGAGGACCAGGCAATATCTTTGTGCCAATGACTTTGCAGCATGGAAAAGTAGAGGAAAAGCAGGACTTGCCCTTCCCAGGAGCCCTCTGCCTCCTCACTACAGGTGTCACTCGCAGGTGATGGGACAATACACAGCCTTCTCCTGCACTGCATGTGGAGCAGTGTTATTTCTCTGAAAATGAACAAGAAATAAATAAAATAAATAATAATAAACTGATTTTTCAAAGGCTTTTTGCCCATTCAAAGAGCTCAGGTGAGTCCAGGTCTCACTGTGACCCAAATGTGTCCCCACTCCTGCAGCTGCAGGTGTAGTCTGCCACTGGTTTATAAAGATTCCAGTTTGCTGCCCCAAAAAAGCCACAGGCAAGGCAGACAAGACCAGGACTGTGTGGGGCAGCTTAGGAGAAGGAAATATTGATAAGCCAAAAGGCATTTTTCCTTTCAAAGACAAGGGCAGCAGCAATAATCCCATAGTGAGGGAGAGTATTCCTCACCTTCCTCTCTGGGGGACGTTACTGAAATCAGAAAAGTAAAGCAAAGGCCTTGAAAATGAAGGTAAAATGACACATAACAGCACTTCAAAGGGGTTAGATGAAGGCACCTGTGGTTCCTCAGGGGCAGAAGGGCCATCACAGAGTGGGAAATAAAGACAGGAGGATATTTTGGTTGGTCGGCAGTAAAAGCAGAACAGAACCAAAGCGCCAAAGAGGTACAGGGCACAAAAGGGAATTAAAGGGAATCATAAAGGGAATTTTTTTACATGGCTAACACTGCATAACTGAAATAAAATTCCCTATGCAACAGAAATATAAGGCATCAGAGAAGATACAATTCACCTGCAAGAAGTCAAACCCTTTGCCATGGCATCAGATATTTAACAGCATCCCAGATATCAGAAGGCTTTTACTAATTACAAATTCCCACTTACATCCAAGGTCTTCAACAAAGAAAAAACTGTGAAGAACCCATGATCTGTTATTCTTTTCTTGCCAGTTCACAACCTCCTTGGATTAGTTTTGGGGAGACTGTAAACTCAATATATGAAGTGAGTTGGCTGCTACAAACTGGTACAAATCCCCTCAGTGAGTAAATCAACACTTGTACAAATCCCCTCAGTGAGTGAATCCCTGACACACACTTGTACAAATCCCCTCAGTGAGTGAATCCCTGACACACACTTGTACAAATCCCTGCAGGAATCCCTGGCACACACTTGTACAAATCCCTGCAGGAATCCCTGGCACACACTGCCACATCCCTTAGGATCTGTACCTCTCACAGGTGGTGGGACAATACACAACCTTCTCCTGCACTGGATGTGGAGCAGTGTTATTTCTCTGAACACTGACCAGAAATAACAGCCCAAAAGGCCGTATTTTAAGAACCAAGCCGACAGCTAAGACTGCACAAAATGTAAATCCTGCAATCAGATAAATCTCCCAGCACACAGAGGAACAGGAGCACCCCCAATTCCAGGGATTTCATCCCCCTGTCCCTGCTCAGCTCCCTCAGCAGGCTGGGCTCAGCCCTCCACCCACACAGAAATGTCTCTGGCACATTTCCCACAGCCCCCAGGCTCTGTATTCCCCAAGCCCCCCGAGCCGTTTGGCTGCGGAGACGCCTGTGTTATTGTCAGATTCAAGAGTTAAATATTCCAGGAGGAATTTGTTCCTGCACGGTGATACATAATGCCTGAAAACCCCCTGCACCAATATTGCTCTCAAATTGGCAGCAAGTGAACAAGGGACATGAAGGATGCTTCAGCACAGTAACCTATCCTTCCTTCTCTCCTGGGAGCCACTTGGCCAGCTTTCATCCTCATAATTATAATAAATTTGACATTTCATAGATAATATTGATTTCTGTATTTTAGCATTTCACCATAGGTGACAGTCTAGCGTCAAGAATGAAATTTCTATTGATCTCCAGCGCATTAATCTCTCATGTGTATGTGATCATTTTTATAAGACCTTTTACTGCACATAAATCAATATTTCATATTTCCAGCTATGCCAGAGGAGATGTCATATTTGTAAACTGTGAGTTGACACCTGCAATTCCTTCCTGTTCAGCTTCAACTGTTCAGTAACAGTCGATTCAGGGTTGGGAAAGGATCAAGCTCCAGAAACAAGCGAGATGAAAAAGAAGGATGTAGAATACAGTAATTAGCTTAATGAACAAAGCAGCGGAGTAAGTGAAATAAAGCTGTGTTTCTTCTGCTTACACTTGCCTCATGAATACAAACATCTTTAGGGAGGTTTGCTAAGCAACTGATAATGCATTTTAATATGTTTAGAGCACATTATAGTATAAATGTATTAGGGAAATAGAAGCTGTTAGGAAATTAGGCAAACCCCTAAATTAACTGCCTTGCTTGATACACCCTTATATCCATCTGAAATTATCCCTTTCACTCACAGCATTACCAGCCATTCTAACTTGGAGATGATACAAGAACGATTGAGTCACCATTTAAACTCTATAATTTAGCAAACATAATTACAGTTTATAGATAATAATTAGAGTAATAAAATTCTCCTCTTTGAGCTGAAATATGAACTTCCCACAAACAGCAAATGGTATCAGGAGAAGAAAAAGAGTAAATCACAATGAGACCTGGTTCTCCTCTGTGTAGAGGTTTAAGTGAATCAGTTCAAAATCACATGCATAAAACATCTTTAAATAATATAGAATCCATAAATAAATAAAACTGTCCAGCTGCTTTGGGATTTGCTAAATTAGTTAAATGAGCAATTACAGTGTGATGTCCAGCGGCCCCAAACCCCCTTCCAGCATTCAGCATTTTAAATTATTTGCTGTGTTAACAGTGACCTCCTCTAGTTTGGACAGTTGAACAGTTTGTGGTAGCAGCAGATAATCTGTGATTTAACAAACAGTCACTTAAAGCTGCATCCATAATCCATATGCAGACACAGATCCTGATAAAAGCGCCATGCCAGTTCAGTCCTGGGTGTGTGGACAAAATCCCAAGCGTGAGCTGTCCCAGCTGACCTGGGACAGCCCTTCCCTCAGTCACAGTCACCGCAGGGCATTTCCAGGGAATGCAGTCAGGACTCAGCCTGCTGCTGAGCAGTGCTCCCATCTGCACAAACAGAACCACCGCAAATGTTCTCGGAGCCACACTCGGATGAGGGGCCCGCTGCGGGAAGCTCCTCAGCCCTCCTGCCCAGCTAAAGGCTGATTTTGAAGCTCCCATTCTACACCAGTTCTACACCAATCGTGCTTGCAGCACTATTGGCACACTAGTATTTCAAATTACGCGTCTACTCATGGCGCAGAAATGCTGCTCTTGCTAGGGCCTAAAGGCCAATCCTTTCTGTCCATCTCTGAACACATGCCCATGAAGTGTGTCGCCATGTGCCTGTGTTAACACGGTGACAGACAGCCTATCAAAGTGTGACTGCCTGCCCTGTGTGACGAGACCCCGAGGTTGCAGCAGGTGCTGATGGAAGGGGCAGCATCAGAAAAGCATCTGAGCAGAGCGGGCGGTGTCGGGGCGAGGGAGGCACGGGGTGAAAGGTGTCCCCACACACAGTTTGGTCAGAGGGGCCTGGCGAGAGCCCTCCCTGCTGGCAGCCTCTGTTTGTTTGGCAGGGAATGAGTTCCAGGTGTCTGCAGCCCCATGTGAGGCAGCAGCACAGCAAGGCCCAGCAGCGCAGCAAGGCTCAGCAGCGCAGCAAGGCCCAGCAGTGCAGTGAGGCCTAGCAGTGCAATGAGGCTCAACAGCACAGCGAGACCCAGCAATGCAGTGAGGCCCAGCAGTGCAGCGAGGCCCAGCAGCACAATGAGGCCTAAGCAGCGCAGTGAGACCCAGCAGCACAATGAGGCCCAGCAGTGCAGTGAGGCCCAGCAGTGCAGCAAGGCCCAGCAGCGCAGCGAGACCTAGCAGCGCAGTGAGGCCCAGCAGCGCAATGAGGCCCAGCAGCGCAGTGAGGCCCAGCAGTGCAGCGAGGCCCAGCAGTGCAGTGAGGCCCAGCAGCGCAGTGAGGCCCAGCAGCGCGGCAGTGCAGCGAGGCCCAACAGTGCAGCAAGGCCCAGCAGCGCAACGAGGCAGCAGCACTTGCAGGGCTGGGCCAGTGCCGGGCTCTCAGCTCCAGCAGTCTGAAGCTGGTGCAGCCACCTACAAGGGCTTTCCTTGGGAAAAACTCGGAGATAGGGAACACAGCTCAGCAGAAACCATTCCACATATGTGTTGTGCATAACCAAGAGAACAGGTTGCTCAAAGGAACTGGGGATTCCCCATCCCTGGCAGTGTCCCAGGCCAGGTTGGACAGTGGGCTTGGAGCACCCTGGGATAGCGGAAGGTGTCCCTGCCATGGCAGGGGTGGGGATGGAGGAGTTTAAGGTCCCTTCTGACCCAGATCATTCCGTAATTCCATGAAAAGCCATCCTCTCCATCCAGCAGCTGGTGCTTCCTGTTTATCTGGAGGTGGCACAGCAGCCATGGTGGGGGGCACAGCAGCTCCCACCCTGCCACATCTGCACATCTCAGGCCTGCAGATGTGGACAATCCACCCTCAGCATGACTGTAATGGAATAAAGCGACCTCTTAAGTGTGAGAGCAAACGCTCAAATGCAATTTCTTGGCCCTGCCCTTTGATATTCCACAGTAACTCAGTGCCTACTCAAACCTTCCCTGCTGGGGAAGAACATTTACTCATTCTGTTGCTTTTATCAGTGCTGTCATGGACCAAGTACAACCTGCTGAAAAAAAAAATAATAAGTTTCATCTGAAAAATATTTATTTCTGGTCAGAACTTTTGTCATTTAGTTGCACCCATGTGGGGTGGCAATCCCTGCTCCCAGAGAACCCCACGAGAGTTTCACAGGAGCTCCTTGCAGAAACTGCTCTGGGAATGAGATTATCCCTGTGGTGTCAACACAGCCTGTTATTAACACATTAGGTGAGAAAAAACGTTTTGTGTTATTAAATTAGTGAGAACATAATTCACATTTGGTTGGACTTTGCCTCATCATTTATGAACAGTAAATACTCCAATACTCCCAGAGCTGAATTAACTCAGCATTCCTTAGCATGAGGGGCGCAAAAGCCCCTTGTTCAGCTCCTCGTCACTAGAGTGGCCAGATTTTGGACAAGGGACAGATTTCCAAGCAAAGTTTAGATTCAGCACAAATAAATGCAGTGCTACATTACAATATTTCAAGCATCCCACATTGATCACTGGTTCTATCAAGGTCCAATCTGACCCAAGATATTCTGAGATTCTGGGACTCCTTCATTAACTTTTCCTCAATTTACTCTAGGTTGGACAAGCTTGGAGCACCCTGGATAGTGGGAGGTGTCCCTGCCCATGGCAGGAGTGGAATGGGATGGGATTTTAGGTCCCTCCCAACCAGCCTGGTATTCCACGATTCTGTAACACTTTGGCACATCCTCTGCCATTTGGGCACAGCCCACAAACGTCATGGCAAACCCAAGACAAAGAAGTGAACAACAGTGGGGATCATCCCCTGGGAATGGAGCCTCCTTCCCCTGGCAGGCAGGTTCAGGTGAACATCATGAAATGCCTTGTGCCTGGTGCATCCCTTCATCCCCTGGGGATTTCAAACCGCTTCCAGCCCTTCTGGAGCTGAAACCTCACAGCCAGTGTTGCTCTGAGCACATTGGTGTCCATGGGGTCCCTTCCCAGCTGAGCTCTCCTTCTGAACCCCCCGTGCCCATGAAAACAGGGAACCTGGTGCTGTGGGAGCAATGTCCCGCAGAAAGGCTGAACCCAGGGAGCACAGGTGGGGAGCAGATTTTCCCACCCTGAACAGGAACCCTGAAGCCACCAAGGTGCTGCTGGAACCTTCCCAGGGGAAAAAGCCTTCCCAGGAACAGACCTGTGGATTTAAAAATCAGTTTTGATGTGACCTAATGGCTTTTGCTGCTTTGAAAAGAACATGAAAGAGTGACAGCAATATTGAATTTTTAAAATCCTGCTCTGTCCACCTGCAGAGCTTTTCTGGCATTCTTTAATAAGGACTTTTACCATGTCATTATACATTTTAATTACACTGTTAAATGTCACAATCATACATGCTAATGACATCATTATACCTATTTACACCAATTATGTCATTTGATGCAATTACAGTAATTCTGCCAATACACACAAATCAATAAAAAGGTTTTGTTTGCATTTTTAAATGAGCAATCACAAAAGAATAAATCCACTTTCTAAGAAATGCAGGGCAAGGACTCAAATACTGAAGCTAAAGAAGTGACATTTGAGGCCTGGTTCTTATTTCCACCATTAAGAACACTAAAAACTTCCATACC
Organism: Onychostruthus taczanowskii; assembly: GCF_017590055.1. Classification (NCBI taxonomy): domain Eukaryota; kingdom Metazoa; phylum Chordata; class Aves; order Passeriformes; family Passeridae; genus Onychostruthus; species Onychostruthus taczanowskii. The sequence goes on from NW_024496526.1 coordinate 17,324,493, forward strand.
CAAAGATGACACAATCATCCTGGTATCACCTCCAGAGGTCTCCAGGAACGATTTTACACTTTCTTCCAGGTCATCCTGGCAGTGATCAGTGACAGAATTCCACAGCAACCACATTTGATATTTAAATTCATGGATCTTTTCTCCAAACTCCCACAAGCAGACAAGTTTCACAAGAGGGTAACAGCAGAGTCACGGAACACCAGCTTGGTTTGGGTTGGAAGGGACCTCAAAACCCATTTCATTCCACCCCTGCCATGGACAGGGACACCTCCCACTATCCCAGGTTGCTCCAAGCCCTTCCAACCTTTCCTGGAGCACTTCCAGCATCTTTCCCTGCCCAGGTCACCGCCTGAAGGCTGACATCCCATCGCACACAGAGCTGAGCATCACGGAGTGGAGGTTTTGATCCTTCCCAAGCTCCCCTGCTGGAGCCAAGGTGCTGTGCTCATGAGCAGGCTACAGCACAAACTGGGAGCTTGCAGCACACAATTCCAATGACGTTTGCCAGGGTTTAAAACTTCTTTTCTGTGCACAGACCCTTATCTTACAAAAGGAAATCCAGTGAAATTGGAATACACCAGTTAGTGCTGAGGGGAATCAGAGAATCAGCTCTGTCCCCTTCACCCATTTTGGTGCTCAATGCTCACATTTTCTTTAAAATAACTCTTTTCTACACCTGCTTACATGCTCCTAAACACACTTGAACCTATATGAATGAATTCCAGGTCTTCCCCCAAACAGTTCTCTTTTCCTGAAGCATTGCTGGCAGCCTACACAAGTATTCATCAGTCCAAGGCTGCTCTTTTCTCTCTCTCCACTACTGAAAAAAAAAGATATATTATTAAGAGATTTCATTTTTTCCTAGTATTTAACATGATCAGTTTCTGTGTCTGGATGGTTTGAAATATGTTCTCCATTGGACAGATAAGTCTTGGGCAAATGACTGACCTTTTGAAATAATATTTATAATTTTAGAAATGTAAAACTTAACATTCTTTAGTAATCCAATATTAAAATACATTTAAGTTGATCTATTAAATGCTACGATTCAAACTTTAAAAAAAATGTGCAATAGAAAAACATTAACAACATGTGTGGTTTGGAAAAATTCATTTATACAGCAGTTTGCAATGTCATGATGTATTTTAAATAAAAGAGCTACAGACAAAGGTATTGATTTTAGAGACTTAACTAAATAAACAGTATGTAAATTCTGTCTTTTTCTATAAAATTGGATCAGGACGCACATATTACAGTGTCTTTTTCTGAGGGAATGACAGCGATTGAATTTGGCAGACATTGGAATTTGGTTAAAGAGTTAAAGACCTTTGCTCTTTGGTTTGCAGCGCAGGCGAGCGCCGGGAAAGGACAGCGGCGTGGGGGCACGGCCACGGCCGGGGGCAGCTGCCCACGCCAGGTGTCACTGTCACTGCCACTCAGGGGTCCCCAAACAGCTCGGCCCGGCCCTGCCCGCCGCCCTGGCGTCACCTCGGGGTGACAACGGGGACAGGAGGGACCCCGGGAACGCTTCCCGGCCCTTCCTGCTGCTCTGGGGGTGCCCTGGCAGCGCTGCCTGGGGGGCACCCAAAGGGGATCCCTGCTTGGGATCACCCTGGGGAAAGCCCCGGCTAGAAAAGTCAACTTTGGGCTGCTTGGTCTCCAAGCAGAGCTGCTCAGTCTCTTTTTCCAAGCTGCATGTGGAGCAGCCCCGACACCTGGAGGGTCCTTCCCCTCCCCAGCCCCATCCAAAACTTGCAGATCAGCAGTGCTGACCATCATGCTCTTTAAAAAAAAAAAAAAAAAAGGAAGATTTATTGATAACCTTTCTAACAAAGGGAAGATCATTCCCCAAGTTCCTTATTAATTTATGCTCCTCTATAATTATCACTTAGAGCAACCACTGGAGCACTAATAAATATATAATGAAAGCAAAAACATAGCACGCTGTGGTGCTTAATCTGAGATTACATATTTATAACAACAAAATATGCAATTCAAGCCTGGTTCAGGGCTTTCTATCCCAGCCCACCCCCTCTGAGGGCCGGTTTTTTTCCCCCCTTTCTTTGTTATGTCATTCTGCAGACAGATCCCAGGCTGTTCCCTGTCACCCACCGGAGCAAGCGGCTCAACAGCAAGCACAGTTGGACAGCCCTTAATTAGTGCTGCTCGGGATAGTCAGGATGAGAGCTGTGTCAGCATCTCACTCAGACACCAGCCGGGGGTGCCCTGGGTGCTGCCCAGCCCCGGGCAGGGTGGGCTGGGCAGGAGGGGCTCAGCCCCAGCCCCAGCCCCAGCCCCAGCAGCGGGCAGGGAGCACCCAGAGCCAGAGGGAAACTGCAAACTGGGTCTCTCACTCCCACCCACAGGAACGCGGAGCTGGGGGACTGGCACTGCGAGGAGAAACGGGAAATTATGTACTTGGTGTGAAGTGGCCTCAAATTATTCTATCCCATTACACAAAGTGGTTATTTCTTTAAGCTTGAACCATGCGGGGTCATCGGCTCTGCCTAAACGGTGCCAGAGAGGTAAGAACAAACAGGCGAATATCAAAGTCACTCTTCAGATCCTTAAAAACTCAGCATGGAAATCCAAATGCTGTTATTCAGATATTTGAATATGAAATCCTGGTTTCTTATTCAAAAAGAACCAGGAGTGATATTAAAACTTTGCATTTTCATGGGGATTAACGGACTGTTCCACAGGCTATAACCCATTCTTGGGAAAAGCAGCGGAATTGTACCCCCCCCTTACATTGCCTTGCACCTGGAGAGGTGCCGAAGGAACCACGTGAAGGCATCCCAAATTTCACAGCTGGATTTTTACCATTTGAACAACTTGCCTTTCGCTTTAAATCAGGTGGGGATGTCAGCTGGTTATTCACATCATGTCATACCCAAAGCATCATTGCCATGTTCCTACCCTAACAAATTGTGTTTTCATTTGATTCTGATCAACACTAGACACAAAGTGGGGGTGACAGCATTTTCCAGTGCAAATTTGTCATTGTTTATGAAAGATTCATAAACTGAGAGTGACATCAGGTAATGTCTCCATAATCAGTGAGGAAACTTGGGCAAAGCATGGCATTTTCAGCTCAGAATTTCTTCCAAATTATTCTGCTTTGAAGGTTCGGTGCTCATGGTGTGCTCAGACATGAGCAGCAGTCACCTGAGTCAGTTCTGCTCCCAAATTGGAGGGACCCAATTTTTAAAGGGAAGCAGCTACGAATGCCTGGGGAGGTGCAGAATTCATATTTTGGGGGGGGAAATTGGGTGAAGCGATGAGATCCATGAACACCTCTCAGATCTCCTCCCTTGAACAATTAAAGCCGTGATCCCGAGAGAACAAACGAAAACAAATGGGGGCTTGGTGTGTGTGTCATCCTTCTCTCTAATGCTCCAGCAGCTCTGCTCAGAGTTCAGCCAGTAAACAGGATGATTGATGGTCTTCCATGCTCAAGTAGGAAAAACTGGAGATTCAGCTCCTTCTCCTGCTCCATTTTTCTTTTGCTGCTGCACCATTAGAGCTGGATGCCATCAATTTAAGCAGGTACAGGATCATACCCTAAAAATAACTCTCCTGATCTCTCCGTTTCTTGTTGGAGGAGCCGGGGAACCGGGCTGCTGTGTGAGGTGCTCCCCACCCATCCCTATCCATTGCCATCAGCTGTGGAAACTCCTGTGCACCAACCGCCAATGTCACAGGGCATGGCACAGGCTGGGCGGGCACAAAGCTCCCCTGATCCCACAGGAATCGCCCCAAATCCCACAGGAATCACCCCCGATCCCACAGGAATCACCCTGATCCCACAGGAATCACCCTGATCCCACAGGAATTGCTCCCATTCCCACAGGAATCACCCCTAATCACACGGAAATCACCCCAATCCCACGGGAATTACCCCATTCCCACAGGAATCACTCCGATCCCACAGGAATCATCCCAATCCCACAGGAATCACCGCAAATCCCGCAGGAATCACCCTGATTCCACAGGAATTGCTCTGATCCCATGGGAATCACCCCGATCCCATGGGAATCACCCTGATCCCACGGGAATCACCCCAAATCTCATGCGAATCACCCTGATCCCACAGGAATTGCGCCGATCCCATGGGAATCACCCCGATCCCATGGGAATCTCCCTGATCCCACGGGAATCCCCCCAATCCCGCGGGAATCACCCCAATCCCATGGGAATCACCTCGATCCCACAGGAATCACTCAGATCCCACAGGAATCACTCAGATCCCACAGGAATCACTCAGATCCCACAGGAATCACTCAGATCCCACAGGAATCACTCAGATCCCACAGGAATCACTCAGATCCCACAGGAATCACTCAGATCCCACAGGAATCACTCAGATCCCACAGGAATCACTCAGATCCCACAGGAATCACTCAGATCCCACAGGAATCACTCAGATCCCACAGGAATCACTCAGATCCCACAGGAATCACTCAGATCCCACAGGAATCACTCAGATCCCACAGGAATCACTCAGATCCCACAGGAATCACTCAGATCCCACAGGAATCACTCAGATCCCACAGGAATCACTCAGATCCCACAGGAATCACTCAGATCCCACAGGAATCACTCAGATCCCACAGGAATCACTCAGATCCCACAGGAATCACTCAGATCCCACAGGAATCACTCAGATCCCACAGGAATCACCCCGATCCCACAGGAGTCACCCCTAATCTCACACTGATCACCCCAAATCTCATGGGAATCACCCCGATCCCACAGGAGTCACCCCTAATCTCACAGTGATCACCCCAATTCCACGGGAATCACCCCGATCCCACGGGAATTGCCCCAATCCCACAGGAATCACCCCAATCCCATGGAAATCACCCCGATCCCACGGGAATTGCCCCAATCCCACAGGAATCACCCCAATCCCATGGAAATCACCCCGATCCCACGGGAATTGCCCCAATCCCACAGGAATCACCCCAATCCCATGGAAATCACCCCGATCCCACGGGAATCACCCCAATCCCACAGGAATCACCCTGATCCTACAGGAATCACCCCAATCCCACGGGAATCACCTCGATCCCACAGGAATCACCCCAAACCCAAGGGAATCTCCCCAATCCCACGGGAATCACCCCGATCCCACAGGAATCACCCCAAACCCACGGGAATCACCCTGATCCCACAGGAATCGCCCCAATCCCACAGGAATCGCCCCCATTCCCGCGCCAGGCGCGTTCCCCGCCCCGTCCCGGCGCGGAGCCGCGGTGGCTCTCCAGGCTGGTGGCAGCACAGGCTGCTTTATAAGGATGAATGAAGATGAAAAGGAAGACAAATAGAAGTGAATGAGGCGCTGCTGGCCGTGATTCATGAGAGCCTGCAGTAAGCCTGTTAGCCTCCGCCTGGCTCCCTTCGCCGGGAATAATGGATAGTTACAGTGTGGATGGTGACATTGTCAAACCATCAGGAATTGCTGATTATGGTGCTAAATATTGATCTCTGCTTCACATGTGTCAAAATTCTTTCTTCCCTTAATTAGAACTTCCCTAAGCACCCTCCAAGAACAAACCGAATAGATCAGATCTCCGTGAAAGGGAGTGTGATACCAGAATATAATTGTGACCTCTTGTCTTCCTCCTCTCTCTGGAGTTTTGAGATGACTTCAGCTGTCTATCCTGCCCTTCCCAGCACATGTGATAATCATACTCATTTTTCCCAATCTAAGCATAGGAAGATTTTTCCAAGGCTGTGCTTTTCATCATTTCAACCCACCGGGGCTGCAGTCAGATGGCAGCGAAACTTAAAGTGCCAGAAGGTGCCTTTTTCTATTTGTTTGTTTCATGGTACACTGCACCAGGCAATGACCTGTGGCAGGAGTGTCACACAACACGGAGACAGGTTCACCCAATCAAAGGGAGCCTGAAAATTAACACAGATCCCTTCATTTCTTCATGCGGGATCGGGGAAGGGCAATTTAATGGATGTCAGAGTCCTCTGATTATCACCCCGCAATCACGGGCGATAAAAAATTAACTTTTGTTATAATGATTACTCCGCATTATTTGTATTAAAAGCACATTTCCTCATCAAGGGAGTCATGACAATTAGTACTAATTTTGTATTACTGTTCAATCATCTTTCCTACTCTTTACAGTATTTATAATATAAAATAATGAAAGCCTGTGATGTATGGTTTCAATTTACTCCACAAACTGAGCACTTAAGTCATTTATCTTAGTTTATCCGTAATATACTGGGGCTCGGGGTTTTTTGTATTGTTTATCTTAAACATGACACGGTGGTACATTTACCTTTAGTTTGATGTGCTTGATAAAAATCAATACTTCATTAAAAGATTCCCCCAAAATTGTTCAGAGCAATTTCAGCAGAGGAGAGGGAATGAGGAAGAGGCTCATCTGTAAGCCACTAACATTTATATAACCACGCAGGGCTGCGCTGTCCAGGGCCAGCTTCTGCAGGAGCAGGGATAAAGACGTGCAATTTGTGGGATTGTGAGGAGGGCAAAAGGCGGGGAAGGGCAAAAGGAGAAGGGCCCCGTTCTCTCCCCGCTCCCTGGGAAGCCAAAGGAGAGCCCACAAATGACAGAAGAAAGGGAGGCACTCCCCAGGACAGAACTTCAGGGGAAGTGCTGCAACAAGTGCTCGCTGTCACCCCTTCCCCTTTGTCCCCAGCCCAGGGCACAGCAGCCAAAAACGAGCAATACATTTAATTCTGATGGCTCTGTTGGAACCTGTTTGATGGAGGCTCCCTGTGCAGCCACAGCACTGCCCTGTGCTGGATGGAAGACGATCTTCCACAGCAGAGTGGCAACAGCCATGGAACCAGGGAATTGGGAAGGCTGGAAAAGTCCTTTAAGATCACCCAAGAACCAACCAGCACCAGCACTGGTGTGTGTCCATCACCAGCCCCTGTCCTCGAGTGCCACAGTCACAGGTTTTGAGCACTCCCAGAGATGGTGACTCCACCACTGCCCTGGGCATCCTGCCCTGATGCTTGACAGCCCTTTCCACGAAGAAATACCTCCTAATATCCAACCTCCAGCTCCCCTGGCTCTGCTTAGAGCCTTTTGCTGGCAGCACTGGCAGTGCTGCTGCTCTGTGCTGAGGAGGGCAGGCAGGAAGAGCCTCCCTGATCCACCGGGTCAGGCAGGAATTCCCTGTCAGGAGTCACATCTGGAGCGCCCCAGCTCCTCCTCCTGCTCATCCAGCAGTCTGTGCTGAGCCACAGGACAAGCCAACAGCCCAGCTCAGAGCCAGCCCTGCCCCAGGACCCCCTTCTGAGCCCAAAGAGCTGTCACCAGGGCCCCCCGGTGCACCCAGACCCCGTGGTGTCCTCAGGAAGGAGTATGGAACTATCTGCTACCCACCAGCTGCTGAGCATCCAGCCAGGCTGTTCTTTAATTCAGATTCATCCCCAGGGATTGTCATTGCTGCACGTTGCCTTTTGGCCATCAGGAGTGACCGAGGCTGGGGCTGCTCTGCCCGAGTCCCAGGCCTGTGGGACAATGACACAGGACAGGCCATGGCTCTGTCCCTCCTCTGCCCCTCCAGGATGCTCTGCCCGAGTCCCAGGCTCCTGGGACAATGACACAGGACAGGCCATGGCTCTGCCTTTCTCTGCCACTCCGGGATGCTCTGCCCACATCCCAGGCTGGTGGGACAATGACACAGGACAGGCCATGGCTCTGTCCCTCCCCTGCCACTCCAGGATGCTCTGCCCACATCCCAGGCCTGTGGGACAGTGACACAGGACAGGCCATGGCTCTGTCCCTCCCCTGCCACTCCAGGATGCTCTGCCCACATCCCAGGCCTGTGGGACAGTGACACAGGACAGGCCATGGCTCTGTCCCTCCCCTGCCACTCCAGGATGCTCTGCCCACGCCCCAGGCTCGTGGGACAATGACACAGGACAGGCCATGGCTTTGTCTTTCTCTGCCACTCCAGGATGCTCTGCCCGAGTCCCAGGCTTGTGGGACAATGACACAGGACAGGCCATGGCTCTGTCCCTCCCCTGCCACTCCAGGATGCTCTGCCCACATCCCAGGCCTGTGGGACAATGACACGGGACAGGCCATGGTTCTGTCCCTCTCCTGCCACTCCAGGATGCTCTGCCCACATCCCAGGCTGGTGGGACAATGACACAGGACAGGCCATGGCTCTGTCCCTCCCCTGCCACTCCAGGATCCTCTTCCATGCACAGGTTCTGCACAAGGGGGATCCCACACTCCCGAGGCTCAAAGCAGGGATACAGAAAAGCTGTATCAAGCCATGCTCGCTGTGTGACTGGAAGTCATTCTGAGAGCCAGTTATGCTCCTGTGCAGCAGAAATCTGTGTGGTCAGGGACCCTGGTGTCAGAGCTCTGCTCACCTAAAGATCACTGACCTGGCTCCGGGGCCCAGGGCCCCTCCAGCCCGGGAGGGGAACTCTGCTGATGAGGCAGAACCACGCACAGGGCTTAAGCTTTTAAAAATATTGCACCTGCAGATCAGCAGGAGCGGGGGAAAACACATCATTCCTTTATCCACGGCGCAGATTTCGAGTAATTCAGGGGAGGCAAATACGATGCGATCAATAAAGCAGCTCCGTGCCTTCCACACTCACGGCCTCCTCATGAATCTTAACCAAGAGAAATAATAATAAGTGACAGAGAAGGTTTCTGGTACTTTAAATAAGCAAGTGAGCCTTCCAAAGCTACGAGCAACATTCTCTGGATATCAAAAATAATAACTGGTTGTGCAGCAGTGCAGCATGGAAACACAAGGGTATAAGATATACTGTACTTTAAGCTCTGTTTGATGAATCTGAGCACAGTTCCTGGGGGATAGATTACTTTAAACCATGCTCTTTTACTTTCTAATCCTGACTTGATTTGATTTGTACTTTAATACAGCTGCCTGGCAATTCAACAGCAAATAGAGACTATTTATGTAATCATATTGTAAGTAGTGGGACAAGAAGAAACTCTCTAGAACCTTTTTGGAAAATAGTTTGTTGTACTTTTTTATTTATTGAACAGCAGGGCTTCGGGCTTTTCAGTGCTCATTATAATTGGTTTTCTGCTTGAACTTTCAAAAACTGTCATGTCAATACTCAAACAGAATTTTTTTGCTTACTATATGGCTGTGGGCTCTATTTTCTCATGTGCTACTTGGCAAAGTTCTTGTAATATCTTAGAGGCAAGTTCTAGACTTGGAGCTGCTATTTCAGGGACTGGAAGGCAGGGTTATTTTATCTCCCCCATTGTTCTTGCTCGCCTTCCCAGCATTCTGCAGCTCGTTTGCTGGGGTTCAGCGGGCTGGGGAGGAGCTGCCAGCCTGCTCCAGGCTCAGCATCTGCTCAGGACGCACTGCTGGGGTGGGCCCTGCTCCTAAAAATGGGTGTGGGGCTCACCTCCGACCCCGGCGCTGTGAGGAACGAGTATTCCCAGGGCCAACAGGGCCAGGATTCAGCCAAGGACACAAAAAATCTAGAGGGCAGCAATTAGAGGCCCACTGCTGATTGCAGGCATCTCCTCATGCCCAGGTCCCCTGCACCAGGACGGGGGCTGGATCCCAGTGCAGGAGGTGGTGTGGGTCAGTCATGCAGGACTGGAGCTGTGCCACTCCTCAGCACCCATCCCTGCCTGTGAGCACCAACTTTGAGTCCTCAGCATCAACTCTGAACCCTCAGCATCAATTCTGAACCCTCAGCACCCATCCCTGCCTGTGAGCATCAACTCCGAACCCTCAGCATCAATTTTGAACCCTCAGCACCCACTCCTGCTCCTCAGAATCAATTCTGAGCCCTCAGCACCCAGTCCTGCTCCTCAGCATCCACTCTGAACCCTCAGCACCAATTCTGAACCCTCAGCATCAATTATGAACTCTCAGCACCTATTCCTGCCCCTCAGCATCAACTCTGAACCCTCAGCATCAACTCTGAACCCTCAGCACCCATCCCTGCCTGTGAGCATCAAGTCCAAACCCTCAGCATCACTTCTGAGCCCTCAGCACCCATCCCTGCCCCTCAGCATCAACTCTGAACCCTCAGCATCAATTCTTAACCCTAAGCACCCAGTCCTGCTCCTCAGCATCAACTCTGAGCCCTCAGCACCCATCCCAAACCCATCCCTGCCCCTCAGCACCCAGCCCTGCCCCAAAACACTTTCCACAAACACAAATATTTCCCTTCCTGAAGAACTTCCCCTCAGCTGCTCCATTTGTTCCTTTGCAAACAGGAGCCCTCAGCACCCACTCCTGCTCCTCAGCACCAATTCTGAACCCTCAGCATCAATTCTTAACCCTAAGCTCCCAGTCCTTCTCCTCAACATCAATTCTGAGCCCTCAGCACCCATCCCAAACCCATCCCTGCCCCTCAGCACCCAGCCCTGCCCCAAAACACTTTCCACAAACACAAATATTTCCCTTCCTGAAGAACTTCCCCTCAGCTGCTCCATTTGTTCCTTTGCAAACAGCCTGTAAAATTACTGTCATAATTTTTCTATCATGTTACAAACATGGGAGAATAAAAAAAAAAAAAATTAAAAAAAAAATCAAAGAAAGAGTTTGCAAACAGCCTGTAAAATTACTGTAATAATTTTTCTATCATGTTACAAAAAAGGGAGAATAAAAAAAAAAAACAATTAAAAAAAAAAATCAAAGTAAGAATTTAGTGCCTTGAACAGCAAAAATTCCAGTTTGTCTGCAGTGGGGAAGGGTGTTCTTGGCTGTGCTTTGCTGGGAAAATAAAACTGGTCTGAATGGGAAATACAGCCAGCCTATTGTAGTACTTAAAGAAAAAAAAACCCACCTCTCTATTTGTGGTTACTTACTGGATTAGAAAAAAAAAAAAAATAAAAGAAAAAAAAAACAACTTGGTCAGCTACTGTACACAAAATTAAATTAAAATAGAAGCCCAGCCTAAGAGCCCTGCTTCTTTTGGTACTGATCTTGCAAACCAGGCAGCAAGGGAAGGAGGTGGGACCTATTACTTCAGACTGTGACAATGGCAAAGCCTCACTCCAGAACGTGCATTTTTGGTGTTTAAGGGTGGCTGTGGGATTATTTCCATCCCCGAGGTGTGGCTGCTGGGCTTTAATGAGCTTGGCTTTGCCGAGCTGCCCAGCTGAGCAGGACTGGACAGGGTGGGAATCTGCTGCTCCCCCAGCACTGGGCTCGGTGCAGAGCACCATTGAAAGCAGAATTCCGCCTTCAGCTTCTCCCAGCGCAAGGAGCAAAACTCCGATTTTTGTTCTAAACCCACGTTAGACTGGAGATGAATGATAAATGCCATGCTGAGAATGGCAGGGTTTTCCCCAGTGTGCACCACTGCTGACAGAAGAAAGCAGGCAGTGAACTGTTTTAAGAGCAAGCCGCTAATTCCAAGGAAATTCCGCGACTGGGGGGTTGCAAAAAGCCTCATCCAACAGCAAAATGCTCTTTGAAACAATAATGCAATATGCAGCACTTATTAAAATCTATTATTTCTGTCAAATATTGAGGCAGCAGGGGTGTGCAAACACATGCACCGGGGTGGCTGCGTGTTAACCGGGCCCTGACACGTTCTGCTGGGCTCTGGAAGCACCGCAGGAAAATTCCACACAGCAGAATTTCAGTGGCCAAAATTCATGCTAAATTAATATTTAAACTTAAAGCAAACGTGCATGGGAATGCTGTTAATAACGGGCTGAACAACAGCCTCAAAGCTTTCTTTTTTAAAAAATTACTGTGCATTTCATATTCAAATACATTAAATATAGAGTTCTCACTACAGAATTTATATTTGCTTTTTGGTTTTCTTATTAATTCCTGTTTTCTCTGCACTTGACTTATGAAATACTAATACTGCAACTATTTTTTTCCTTAAAGAAAAAAAAAAAATCTGTACAGTTGATTAAAAAATGACCAAAAAACCAATTTGTCATTTTTCCCAGTGTTTCCAGAGACAATAGAGGGTCAGTAATTTGGCAGGATCAGGACAGGGGAAGGTTTATCCAGTGTGGGTGACAGCTGGGAAGGGAAAGCAGAGACGATATTGCAGGTTTGGTTCCTAAAACTATATCAAGGCTACTGTTTTAGTCAACTTGGAAATTTATATACTATACACTAACCCTCCTTTAATATCCTCTCTCTCTTTCCTCTGGGCATTTATTGCTGTTCTTTCTAGTTCAGTAACCAGTGAGCAGAAGGTTCATTAAAACTAATTGAATTGGAAACTTGTCTGCCCTGGGAAATGTTAACTCTTTGTTGTTATCTCTGGGAAATTCCTTTTGTTATTTCCCTCTGAATCATGTGCTCGGGCTGCAACAAACAGCAAGCAGCACCTGGGCGAGGTTCTCCTGCTGCCTGGCCGGGCAGCACCTTTGGGATGGCTCTGTGCCCTCGGGGTCCCTGGGGACATCCCGGGGGGGTGCCTGGGGCTCCCCCTGCCCAGCCAAAGGGGCTGCCAGGGACCACCAGCTCCTGCCCAGGGACCCCCAGGGACCACCAGCTCCTGCCCAGGGACCACCAGCTCCTGCTCAGGGACCCCCAGGGACCACCAGCTCCTGCCCAGGGACCACCAGCTCCTGCTCAGGGACCCCCGGGGACCACCAGCTCCTGCTCAGGGACCACCAGCTCCTGCCCAGGGCTGCCAGGGAACCCCAGGGACCACCAGGTCCCTGCCCAGGGACCACCAGGCTCCTGCCCAGAGCTGCCAGGGACCACCAGCTCCTGCCCAGGGACCACCAGCTCCTGCTCAGGGACCCCCAGGGACCACCAGCTCCTGCCCAGGGACCCCCAGGGACCACCAGCTCCTGCCCAGGGACCACCAGCTCCTGCCCAGGGACCCCCGGGGACCACCAGCTCCTGCTTAGGGACCACCAGCTCCTGCTCAGGGACCACCAGCTCCTGCCCAGGGCTGCCAGGGACCCCCAGGCTCCTGCCCAGGGACCACCAGGCTCCAGCCAGGGACCGCCAGGGACCACCAGGCTCCTGCCCAGGGACCACCAGCTCCTGCCCAGGGCTGCCAGGGACCCCCAGGCTCCTGCCCAGGGACCCCCAGGCTCCTGCCCAAACCCCAGCACAGCCCCAGCCCTGGGCACCTGCTGAGGGTGGCACAGAAACCCCGAGAGGACACGGGGTGACATGCCAGGGGTTAAATGTCAGAGGGAAGGACAGGGAGATCCCCGGGGGGAGAACCTCGACTTCCCTCTGCTAATCCTTTGGGAGCAGCACTCCCCAGGCAGCTCAGGACAGGGGCTCAGGACAGGGGCAACTCCAGCTCCTTGCAGCTCGAAAATATCGATGAAATAAAACACTTGATAATAGTCACAGTGGTAGATTTCTGACAGCTTTAAAAATCAATTGAAAATAACAGGCAACCCACTGTTGCTAATAAAAGTAAATATTTATGACTGATTTGACTGAGCTTCAATACCAGTCAATCACTTTCTAAAGGATCTTTGCAATTCATTAACCTCTTTTTACTGGTCTTGTCCCTGTTGGTATTAGCCATTAAAAGGGAATAAGGGAGGGGGGCTTGATTTTTCTATTCTCATCATTCATAGCTTATTTGTTCATTCCCTCCATTCCCATACGTTGCTGTTAAATTGATTGTCTGTTTAGTCATATGAATGATAAAGTAGCTCTGCCAGGAAGAATGAAAGCCTCCATTAATTCCTGAGGAGGGTGGGCTGCTTTGGTTCAGCCTCAGCCTAAACCAAAACTGCTCCCATAGTTTCCTGCCACATCAGTAACTAAATTTAGCCCTTAACATATTGCTGATAATAAGAGCCATAATTCTCCTCACAAACTTTTCCATGTCAAAACTTCAGGGAAGATCATGTTTATGAATATCTCCTAAGGACTGCTGCTATCAGCCTGGTCTCCCTACCCCGTAAGGTGACGCAGCAGGAATGGAGACAGCTGGCCTCGTTGCAGAATTCAAATGGGGCTGCTGAAAACCACTGGTGCCGTGCCACAGGGGAAGGAGAATCACACCAGCAGGGATTTCCCCATGGAAAGGGGGCTCAGGGATTGGAACTGCCCAGGGAGGTTTGCAGTGCCCATCCCTGGAGGTGTCCCAGGAATTCCTGGAGGTGGCACTCAGGGCTGGGGACAGGGTGGGGATGGGCACAGCTGGGACTCCTTGGGCAGGAGGGCTTTTCCAACCTCAGGGATCCTGGGATTCTCTAAGAATAGACACAATTGCTCCTTCAAATGATGAAGATTAGGAGGGTAGGTCTGACTTTCCAACCGATCTAAATCCCTGTTTGTTCGTGTGTTTTGAAACTGGCGAGCTGAAGCGTTGTCTAAACACAGCATTAACCAAACCCTTCACACAGAACCCTCCCTCTAAACCATCCCAGAGGGACAGAGCAAGAGATTTCCAGGTGATGGCCCCAGGGGTGCAGCCACGGGACTCCTCATTGGCACAGTTTGCTTTGTTATTAAGAACCAGCTCTAGGAGCAGAATCCGTGGGACCTGAATTAGAAACAGAACCGGTATATCTCAATTAACGGTGGCAACGCTCACATCCCCTCCAGCAAACACTTTCTTCCCAGCTCGGATGCCCCAACGAGGGTGTGAGGGTGAAGGCAGCCTGTCCCCCCCAGCACAGCACATCACATCAGCCAGCTGCACGTGGCCCAGCTGAGAAAAGAGCACAATGCCAGAGCCACCGACGCTCGCTGAACCCAGGGCAGTCCTTGCGGGGCTCACCGCTGCTGTGTCACCTCCAGGCAGTGCCATGACCTTTAATGCCACCACGTCCTCAGAGCAGAATAATCCCTCCCGTGGCAGCAGGAGCAGCCCAGGGCGGCGCTCGGGGTAGCAGATGAGTTCTCTGCAGTGGAAGTTTTTGTGATAAACACCGAGTTCCTTTTCCGTGTGTGCGTCACCCCTACACAAACTTCTGTTGATGCTAATTTAGCACTTTCATTTATAAGTTTCTCTGATCCATTCAGCAGCTCGTTTTCAATATCAGGGATAACCACAGATTGCCCACGGACTGTTCTCGAGTCTGTTGGCTCCAGCATTTCTTTTTCTGTCTGATTAGTCACTTCAGCCACACGCTGCTGTCTCTGGTCCTTGCAGCTCCCTGCAACTCCAAGGCTCGTGTCCCCAGCTGAGAACTCAGCCCAGATGCTAATGCTTTAAAACTGTGGCAGGGAATTTTCAATTAAAGAACTTCATGTCTGGATTTTTTTTTTTTTTTTTTTTTGCCTTGACAATCCAGCCCAGGCTGAGTTTCAGAGTGAGGCACAGCTTCGTGTCTGCAAGTTTTCCCACAGTGCAGAGCTGAGAATGTGCTTTCAGCTGCTCATTAAGGTTCTCACTTGGTGAGGATTTAATTATTTCAGGTCACTCCCCACTTCACTCCAAGGCCCACCCCAAGTTTTGCTAAGGAGGGCAAGGTTTGTGAATAGCAAAAAAAAAACTGCTACTTGTTAAACTGATGCTAAAAACGTTAATCTTAGTTTAAACCAAATCTCCAAAGACAAGTTCTTTAGCACTCCCTCTGGGATTCAGTGTCACCCTGTTCGCTGTGGGGCTGGGTTCCTGTGTCACACCAGGAGCCCCTGGCACTCTGGGGGTCACACCTGCAGAGCCCTAAGCTGGGAGGAGCAGCTCTAAACCCCCAGCTCGGCTCCTCTGCAGAGTTCACAGGGAAAGGCAGGACCTAAGTGGGGCTAGACAATGTAAATTCTATTTAGATGGCACCTCAGACAATGAGATAAAGCTCATAAACTCCGTTTTATCATCCTCTCTCTTTGAGGATGAGTGAAATCCTCTTTCCTTGTTTGCAGAGCGTGAGAAAGCCTGAGAGAGCGAGGCAGAGCGCTCACAGGCCGGGATGGGAGGGCACTGCCCTGCCCTGCCGACTTCATCCAGGCTCTTCCCAGCCCCAGGGGCTGCCAGGGCCAGCACAGCAGTGGGCTCTGAGGGGCAGCAGCCCCATGCCACCCTCCCAGTGCCCTGGCACTGCCCGGCCCTGGGCTCACAGCGCATCCCTGAACGCGGCACATCCCTGAATGCGGCACCCTCACCTCCCTGCACCTTCCTGACACCAAGGGCAGCGCTCCACAGGCAGCCCTTGTGACGCGGCACCCTCACCTCCCTGCAGAGCCACCCCTGCACCTTCCTGACACCAAGGGCAGCGCTCCACAGGCAGCCCTTGTGACCCCAGACTGGTTTCCAAAGGAGCAGCCCCTCTGCTGACGGCAGCCAGGACAGGGCACAGCCCCGGGAGCCTGGCATCCACAGCCCTTCCCTCCTCTGCAAGTTCCGCTGCCTGCAAGGGGCGCCGAGCTCGAGTTCTTGTAGATAAATACAGAACATACTTACAGCTGCCAATGACAGATGTTCAGTGTAAATATTATTCCAGCAGATTTCTTAATCAGATGGTGTAATGCGTGATAGTGTCATTTAAAAGAGAAAAAAAATGGGTGAATACAGTGAAAAAATTACCATTTGAAAGGCAGAACTATTTTTGGCAGAATTCGTAATGAAATAATTTTTCTCGTCAGCAAAAATTATGCTAAAAGAGACACAAAACTTATTTCTTAGTTGTAAGAAAGCGAATAATTAAAAATTATATACATGTTCACCTTTATGTTCAGGTGCAGAGGAGTCCCGCACACCATGACCTGTATTTGTTCAGCACCATGGAAACCATTTCACTCCATTATCCAAACATTATTTACATAAAACCGAGGGGGAAAAGGTAAGAGAAAATAAAAGTGACACAGGCAGAAATAATGACAGCGATCGGATTCATGGTGGAGAAGTGGGCAGGGAACCAAGAGGGCTTTAATGAGATTTACATTCGCGGAGGGGAGCGGGTTCCGAGGAGCTGATTGCATCCAAATGGGATGAGAAGGCAAAGCCGAGGCAGCGGTGTAGGGTTTCTCCTTCCTGCCCCAGCGCTGCTCCGCCAGAGGGACAAATCCCGGGGCAGCACAGCGGGAGAGGCTCGAGGGGACAGCGGGACAGGGACAGGAATGGGGACAGGAATGGGGAATGGGGACAGGGACCGGGAACAGGGACAGGAATGGGGATGGGAAATGGGGAATGGGAACAGGGACAGGGAAAAGGAATGGGAACAGGGACCAGGAATGGGAATGGGAAATGGGAACAGGGACAGGAATGGGGACAGGAATGGGGAATGGGGAGAGGGACTGGGAACCCGGAACGAGGATGGGAAATGGGGAATGGGAACAGGGACAGGAATGAGGAATGGGAACAGGGACCAGGAATGGGAATGGGAAATGGGAACAGGGACAGGAATGGGGACTGGGGACAGGGACCGGGAACGGGGATGGGAAATGGGAACAGGGACGGGAATGGGGATCAGGAACAGGGACCGGGAACGGGGATGGGAAATGGGAACAGGGACAGGAATAGGGACAGGAATGGGGAATGGGGACAGGGACTGGGAACCCGGAACGGGGATGGGAAATGGGGAATGGGAACAGGGACAGGAGTGGGGAATGGGAACAGGGACTGGGAACAGGGACAGGAATGGGAAATAGGAACAGGGACAGGAATGGGGAATGGGAACAGGGACAGGAACAGGGACAGGAATGGGGATGGGAAATGGGAACAGGGACAGGAATGGGGACAGGAATGGGGACAGGAATGGGGATGGGAAATGGAGAATGGGAACAGGGACAGGAGTGGGGATGGGAACAGGGACCGGGAACAGGGACCAGGAATGGGAATGGGAATGGGGATGGGAAATGGGAACAGGGACGGGAATGGGGACGGCAATGGGGAATGGGAACAGGGACAGGAATGGGGAATGGGAACAGGGACCGGGAACAGGGACGGGAATGGGGATGGGAAATGGGACCAGGGCCAGGAGCCCGGTGCCACGCCGTGTTTGGGAAGCACAGCTGGACAGCAGCCCGCTGTCTCACCCACAGCAGCTCCTCAGCAGGGCTGCCCGCAGGGTTTTCACGTCCCTGCCCAAAGCTGCCCCCCACACCCCCAAATGGCAGCGACATTGCCGGCCCTGGGCACCCCAAACAGCCCACACTGGCTAAAGTGCACCTCCCTTGCCCCCTGCTGAAGGTTCCCAGGCTCTCTCCATGGATAAAAGCCCCGGGGACACCAGCAGACCCGGGGAATAGCAAGGAAAGCTGCCTTTAGAGCAGCCACCTCCCTGTGTGCACAGCTCAGCGAGAGCAAAGCCCAGGATTCTGCCCGGGGAAGGGGAAACAGGCAGAGAAACTCCTTACCCCTGGGGCAAGGGACATCCCGGGCTGAGCCTGGCAGCCTCTCCTGGGACAGCAGCTCTGCCCTGGCACCAGGAACCAGCCCTGGGCTTCCCAAACAACTCACAGCTGAGTGCCGGAGCACGGAATGCTTATTGTCACTTAATTAAAAGAATTTCATTTTAATGCCTTTTGCCCATTTAGAGCCAATTAATGCAAGGTGCTAAGTACTCTTAAATCACATTGCAGCCAAGGCGAGCTAAGGCTGATCAGCCGTTCACAAGAAGAACCTTTTCTGATTTGATTCTCAGCTGAGATCTTGAAGTGCTCTTCCAAGTGCCTTCTTTGGGATGGGAAGTTGGAGAGAAGCAGAATTGGAGGCTTCCCGTGTCAGCAGCACCTGCAGAACGTGGCAGTGCAGCTGCTGCTACCCCAAAACACATGGAAAAGAACTTCAGTGCCACGGCAGGGACACCTCCCACTGTCCCAGGCTGCTCCAAACCCTGTCCAGCCTGGCCTTGGGCACTGCCAGGGATCCAGGGCAGCCACAGCTGCTCTGGGCACCTGTGCCAGGGCCTGCCCACCATCACAGACAGGAATTCCTTCCCGAAGAACTCCTTCATCATTTCTGAATAGCACAACCAAAGTTCTCAAGAGCAAAGAAAAACCCAAACCACCCGATCAGCTTCAGAATTCCACCGCTGGGGAATGTTCAAATTATCTCCAACCAAAACCATGCTGGATGGTTGGTTTCTGTGCTGCAGCAGGACAGACAAACACACTCAGAGCGCGTGCCCACTCCACAGGGAGTGGTCCCAGTAACCACAGCCTGCTCCGAGCAGCACAGCACAGCTCCTTCAGCCACAGCTCCTGCCTGCAGGAGGGAACCCAGCTCACCAGGAGGGAACCCAGCTCACCAGATTTCCCTGCTCATCAGTCCCTACCTGCTGATGTCTCTGGGTTCACCCCCAGCTGACAGAGAAGAGGCAGAGCCCAGGGTGTTTCACAGAAAAAAGGTGCCAGGGAGGAGGAGCAGCAGAAGAGACTAGGACAACGCTTGCCAAAACCACGTCCCTGTGGTGCAAGGCCAGGGCTGGGGGCCCTGGGGCCACTGGACCTTAAAGAAGGCAGAGTGAAGGACAGAAGTCACCCAATAACTGCAGAAACTGGAAGGTAAAATTCACCAGCAGCCGCATGAACACTGCAAAGGGGACCAAACCCACCACAAAGTGCTCATCACTGGGTGTACAGAAGCACAGCAGGTTTTGTGAGGTCCTAAAACTCTGTGTTTTATCGGGAAGAGCCCTTCCTAATTGCAGAGGGATGCACAGAGCTGGAAGGAAGCCACCAGTTACTGAAGTGCTCCTAAGCCCAGTGTGTCCCTTCCCTGGGGACAGCCCCAGCTCCCACCTGCACTGCCCTGGGCGAGCCTCCCCAGGCGCCAGCGCCCAGCTGGGCTCTGATCTGCTTCGATATTTCCTTTGTGGCTGCTGCAGAACCATCCCCTGCCTTTGGAGCAGCTCTGCTTTGATGTCTCCTCCACAGCTTTGCTTTTCATGTGGCAGTTGGTGTGAGGAGCTCGTATCCCAACAGGAAAACGCTCTCCAGTCCTCACTGGTGCCTGCCTGAATGCATCCCATAATCGCAGGCATCCGAAACTGTGTGATGCCAACTCCCTTGAGCTGTAAAAATGGGCTTTCCAAAGCACACTGCTGCAGCAATAATGAATAACCATAAGCTAAAACACACCATAAAGCTGGGGGTTCAGTGTTTTGTGGCTTAGTTTTCATTTTAAAAGAGACGTCTGATGTAATTTTATTTTTTTTTTAATTCTCTTTCTCAGCCTTAAGTTGAGGTGCAAGACCGGTGGTGTCAGCAAGGCAGACTCTACCTGGCTGGTTATTTGCCTTTAGGGAGGAAAAAAGGCAAGCTAAGCACGGCAAAAATCTGTAAAAATCGTGTTTCAGGGGCAGGGCACAGAGCAGCCCCTTTCAGTGCTGCTGAGCCCAGGGGGATCTGGGCAGGTCCCAGGGAATGCTCCCACAGCCCTCTGGGAGCCCAGTGGATGCACAGGGCCAGGCACCCTTGCTAACACCGTGATCACAGTTGCTATTGTATTTGTAATTACCCTCATTTATCAGCTGTGCTGCCGGGCTGATCACCATCATCATCATCATCCTCATCTCAGCACATCCACGGAAGCCACCCCAGCAGCCTTACCCCGAGCTGTGCACGCAGCCAGGAGCTCACCCACAACCTACAGCCAAGGAGCTGGGGAAAGGAAACTTCTCTTGGAGGTATTTAGAGACCTCATTTCCACAAAATATCCTCTTCCCTTGCTCCTTAGGCCTCCATAAAAAAACCATCTCGGGCAAAGCCTTTAAACACCCTCACCTGTGCTACCAATGGGTAAATGAGAAAAAAAAAAAAAAGAATGGAAGGGGAAAAAAGAGTCAAATCCCTTAATTTTGCCTTTGTAAGCACAGATTTTATCCCTGAAACACTGACAGCCTGAAACCTTGGTACAACTGACCGGAGACTGGAGAGCAGGGTAGCGCAAAGAATGTGACTGTAATTAAACACACCTCAAAAAAAACCCAGAATCCCAGATCCCTGAGGCTGGAAAATGCCTCCAAGGTCATCAAATCCCAGCTGTGCCCATCCCCACCCTGTCCCCAGCCCTGACTGCCACTCCAGGAATTCCTGGGACACCTCCAGGGATGGGCACTGCAAACCTCCCTGGGCAGTTCCAATCCCTGAGCCCCCTTGCCAGGAAGAATTTCCCCCCCAATTTACAAAAATGGGGCTTTAAGGACTTGCAGGGCTCCTTTTCTGCTGTTGGTGTGAAGAGTTTGGAGCCGTGGGGAACACAAAACGTTCCCTGCCAGAAGGGGCTGGGGCAGGGACACCTCTGCTGCTGGGCTTGGATTGATGGATATTCCCTTCTGGGAAAAGCCCTGGGGATTCTGGTGCTCAGGATCCCAGAAATGAGGCTGGGAAAGAGCTCCAAGGTCCCAGCTGTGCCTGATGCTCACCTTGTCCCCAGCCCTGAGTGCCACTCCAGAAATTCCTGGCACACCTCCAGGGATGGGCACTGCAAACCTCCCTGGGCAGTTCCAATCCCTGAGCCCCCTTTCCATGGGGAAATCCCTGCTGTGCCCACCCTGAGCTGCCCTGGGCCAGCCTGGGGCTGCTTTGGCACCCGAAGTGTACCCGGAGTCCCAGGGAGCTGAGGCAGACAGACATTACCGCACAAACATTTCAGGTGCTAATTGATAACAATCCACTGAAGGAGGGCTGGCAGTACAATCTCAGCCGTTACGATCGATCTGTGAGTTAAATCTGGGATCAATTCCCGTCGGGACAGGCGGGTGCTGCAGCCTGGGGTGCATTCCAGCACTGCTGGAAGCTCGGGGCACTCCCTGTGCCTGCAGCCCACCTCACTCACAGGGCCAGCGACGCAGAGAATCCATCACACCTGAGGCAAAAAGTGTTTAATTGCAGCAGGATGGGGCTGGCTGGGCGGCTGCGCACGGCAGGGATTGCAGGAGCCTTCAGCCTGGCTCGGCAGAGCCCTGAAGGATGAGCTGGGTGCCACGGAAGGGTTCCAGCAGCTCCAGCCCCCCGGCTGTGACCCAGCCCTGCCGGGTCTCCTTCCCACAGCCCCTCTGCAGCTCTCTGCGTTTGTCTGCCTGCCTTAAATGAGCGTCCCAGCCATTCCCAACGCCTCTCCTCGTGGCTGTGTCCCTCTGCTGCAGTGGGCAAGCACAGCCCATGACAGCAGGGAGAGCAGCACAGCCACCCGAGAGCTGCTGGCCCCGTGCTCTGAGCCAGCCTGCCCTGGGCATCATGGAATGACCCGTGCCAGGGCCTGCCCACCCTGCCAGCCAGGAATTCTGAATTCCCAATCTCCCATCCATCCCTGCCCTCTGGCAGTGGGAGCCATTCCCTGGCTCCTGTCCCTCCATGCCTTGTCCCCAGTCCCTCTCCAGCTCTCCTGGAGCCCCTTCAAGCCCTGCCAAGGGCTCTGAGCTCTGCCTGGAGCCTTCCCTTCTCCAGGGGAACATTCCCAGCTCTCCCAGCCCGGCTGCAGAGGGTTCCAGCCCTGCAGCAGCTCCTGGCTCCCCTGGGCTCTCCAGTGCTCCCATGTCCCCCCATGCTGGGGTCAGGTCACCCCCTCCCCTCTGCTGCCCACTCCCACTGCACCCCAGCTGTGCAGGGAACTTCAGGGAGGACCATCCCCATCCCCATCTCCATCCCCATCCCCACCGGGACCTGGTGGGCACAGGGTGGGCACAGGGACCCTCCCTCAGCCCGGGCAGCACCCACGGGGAGCCCCCCGACCCCCACGGGGGTACAAACTGCCCTGCTGCCGGGCAGGGCCCATCCCAGGTGCCCCTGAGCAGCAGCCAGGCCAAACCCCGCAGCCGGTGCCCTCTGGGGGTTCCATTTTCACTGCCTTTGTACTTGAGGGAAAAGAACATTCCCCCAGGGCTGCCCCGCGGGGCCGAGCTGCCCCGTCCTCTAGGGGAGCTGTTTAAGGAGCTGCAGCAGCAGGGAGGCTGGAGGGCGTAAATAAAGGAATAAACTAATGAATGAATAAATAGATGGATAGATAAGTGGATGAACGAAGGGATAAAAAAGCGGATAAACGAAGGGATAAACAAGCGGATAAAGGAACGGCGCGGGCCCGGGCGGGGCAGCGGCGGCGCAGTCCCGGCAGTGCCCGGCAGAGGGCGGCAGAGGCGGCGCCGCCCCGCCCGCACCGGGACGGGACCGGGACGGGAACGGGATGGGAACGGGACGGGACCGGGACGGGAACGGGACGGGAACGGGATGGGAACGGGATAGGACCCCGGGACAGAGGACCCCAGGGCTCCAGGCAGAGCTCAGAGCCCCTGGCAGGGCCTGAAGGGGCTCCAGGAGAGCTGCAGAGGGACTGGGGACAAGGCATGGAGGGACAGGAGCCAGGGAATGGCTCCCACTGCCAGAGGGCAGGGATGGATGGGAGATTGGGAATTGGGAATTCCTGGCTGGGCTGGAATTCCCAGAGCAGCTGGGGCTGCCCCTGGATCCCTGGAGTTTTCCCAGGCCAGGCTGGACAGGGCTCGGAGCAGCCTGGGACAGTGGGAGGTGTCCCTGCCACTAGAGTGGCACTGGATGGGCGTTTAAGTTCCTTCCCACCCAAACCATTTTGTGCCTCTCTGATTCCATGACCTTGCAAACAAGAACACCACCACAGACAAATCTCTGCAAATGCCCTCACTGTGCCAGGGAGGGACAAGCTGGCAGGAAGCTCCTGGCAGCTGCAGGTGTCCCTTGGTCCCTGGCAGAGCTCACCTGCTGAGCAGAGCACCCCAGTGCCCCCTCCATCCTGCACCAATGCACACCTTGGCCTTTAAATAAGGAAATCAAGACCAAGCCCGTGTAAACCCATGAAATTCAGGCGCTTCAGGCTCAGGATTTATGGCTGAACACCTGTAAATTCTTCTGAAACAACACCAGTAGTTGGTCCCAAGACAGCCTGATTGTCTCATAACAGACAAGCACGTTGTTTGCCACTTCAAGAACACTCAATGACATCACAAAGACTGCAGGGTGAAGTTTGGAATAGATGCAGATTGTGTGTGAGAGAGAGAGAGACAGCAATAATTAAACATCTGCCATGTCCACCCACCTTAGATCTGACATAAATCCCCCCACCCTGTGCCCCAGCTGGATCAGACACGGCCAGGCCTCAGGAACAGGCTTTTAAAACCATCTTCATTCTTTAATAACCTTTCCACAGCTAAACCCTCCCAGGAAACAGCACTTTGCCAGGGAACAGAGCTCATTAAGCACCCATGAGAGAGAGGCTGACACGAACAATGCCAGCCTGCTGCCCTGCCCCCAGGGGCTCACCAGGACAGGTGGGGGTGCCTCACCTTCCCACGCTCCCATCCAAGCATTTCACCTCGGAAAGAGGAATAACCACCAAGTGAGAAGCCACACAGCCCAAAGAGTTTCCACAGAGTGCAGGGTTTTTAAAAATGCCGAAAGAGAAACGCAAGAAATACGCACTAATGGAAATTTGTGAGTGGCAAATTATTAAAGTTTGAGGGATTGGCCATGGGAAATATTCCTCTTAAGTAAGCAGGGAGAATGCAGCTCCCAAACTGGGAATTCCCTCTCCCGAGGGTCCTCAGCACCCTGCTGTGCTCGGCCAGCAGGAGAATTTGGCAACTCAGGGAAAGGCAATCCAGCAAGGGGAGTTTGGGTGCAGGGTGGGCATTCCCAGGAAAGCAATGCCTGGATTGCTCCAAAATAAATCCCGCAGGCAGCAGGCTGTTGATCCAGGGAATCACTCACATCCCTGAGATTGTGCCCCTCATACCCCCCCGCTTCCAGCAGTATTTTTCCTTAATTGATTACAATCAAATTCCTTCAATTGATCCCACATCCCTCAAAGTCTGCTGGCCTAAAGACTAATCCTTCTGAGCTACTACCTTTCACACAAACCTCAGGTGGGTTTCCGATCTGATCTGATTACCAGACCCTTGATATTCATCACTTTCCATCATATTTATCATACTTGCTTCATTTCCTAGGAGAAAGGGTCTGATTCATTAAAAATTATATGCTCCATTTAAGCAGGTTTTCTGCATACTTTACCCGGGGAAAAAATGCTGAATGCATTTTTTTTTCCACATAAAAGTATGTCTTTTTTGTGATTTATCAACCTTTTATGCCCTGCCTATCAGCAGCTGCCTCTCAGCCACGTACCCCAGTGGTACAGAACTCCTGGAAAGGGTGATAACAGGCATTTCCAGCTCCCAGCTCACAAACCACAAGGATTTCAGACAGAACAAATGCCACGTGCTCTTAGCCTTTATGATATTTTTGTGGTTTTACTCAAGCACCATCGTTCCCGGCTCCAATTCCCTGCAATGGTTTCATTAACACTAAATTCCATCTCCGTTTTGAGGGAGTGTTTGTGGGTCAGATGCAATGCAAATATAATGGGGGCTGGCGTGGGTTTTCCTGCAGGAGCAGAGATTTCCACATTACTGTAATTCCTCTCTCTTTATTACTTTGGAGATTTAAGCGATCGTTTGCTGCGAGCCACGCCACAGTTAAGGACGGAAACTTTTAATAACTTCCAGGATGGAATTCACTCCTGGGCACAGAGCTCAAACAAGGCTCAGGTCCACCTGAAGCCTCCGGGATGGAGTTTACACAGCCAGGCACCTTTTCACAACCTCTCCACGATCTGACAAACTTCAGAGCCCAGAGAAAAAAGCCTCTGGAACACTCGCCTCCTGAAAGTGCCTCCTCCTTCTGGTTCCTTTTCCAGGTGGGGGGACGTTGTGAAGGGGAGGTAGAAAGGGGTAAAAGGAGGAGCAGGAGGCTGGTGATCAGAAGGAAAAAGAAGAGGCTGTTCTCTGTCAGCACACAGCTCTTTTCCCAGGATCTCTGAGGCTGGAAAAGCTCTCCCAGCCCATGGAGTGCCAGCTGTGCCCATCCCCAGCCCAGAGCCCTGAGTGCCACCTCCAGGAATCCCTGGGACACCTCCAAACCTCCCTGGGCAGAGAGGTTCACCTGCAGCCCAAACAGAAAATGTCCAGATGCCCCCAGAACTCTCCAGCACGGCCTGTCACACGTTTGTCACGGAAAGGAAAATGCCACTAATGAAACATCAGGAAAGAGAACAAGGGACAGCTTCAGCATCACTCTCCACACAAATCTCAACAGATATTCCTCATGCAGCACAAGGCTCCTGGTCTGCTGCAAAGTGTCCTTGCCCGTGGCAGGGGGAAGGAACTGGAGGAGTTTTAAGGTCCCTTCAACCCAGGCCAGTCTGGCACTCTGCTTCTGTGACATTTAGACAGGGCTAGAAACCAGGGCAGCTAAACCAAACCTTTCCTTCATCATTACCCAGCACAAGAGCCTGCCTCAAGCTCCTTTAAAGAGTAAAATTGTCTTTTTCCTGCAATTTCAAGTCAGCTTCCCCCAGAAAAGACCACCAGACCCAGGCAGCTTGCCCGCAGTGCCGGGGCAGCGGTTCCGTAAGCCCTTCTCTGGCATCCAAAGAACCCTGGCAGGGAACAGCCTCTGCTGGGTGTGGGAACAGGCAGAGCCTCGGTGCCTGGGGGTGCCAGGGAGCCCGGGCAGTGCCCAGGAAAGGCCCAGAGCAGCGGGGAAAGGTCCCAGCGGGAGCAGACGAGGAGCCGAGCACAAGTCGCGCGCACCAGATCAGGGGCTCAAGCTGTTCCGCAGCTCTCGGCTCCCGAGCTCCGTTCTGCAGCGGGTAATTACACAGCACAGGAGCTGGCAGTGTGCACGGAGAACAGATTTAGCTGCCGACAGAACGCTGCCGTTCCCAAAGTTCAGCAGCAGAGCTGCACCGCCCGCCAGGGCTCTGGGCACGGGCGGCAGCGCAGCCCGCGAGGGAAGGAGTCCCTGCCAGGCACAGGAAGGGCAGGGACGGGCTCTGAGATCCCTTCCACCTCAAAACCAGACACAGGAACGGCAGGGACGGGCTCTGAGATCCCTTCCACCTCAAAACCAGACACAGGAACGGCAGGGACGGGCTCTGAGATCCCTTCCACCTCAAAACCAGACACAGGAACGGCAGGGACGGGCTCTGAGATCCCTTCCACCTCAAAACCAGACACAGGAACGGCAGGGACGGGCTCTGAGATCCCTTCCACCTCAAAACCAGACACAGGAACGGCAGGGACGGGCTCTGAGATCCCTTCCACCTCAAAACCAGACACAGGAACGGCAGGGACGGGCTCTGAGATCCCTTCCACCTCAAAACCAGACACAGGAACGGCAGGGACGGGCTCTGAGATCCCTTCCACCTCAAAACCAGACACAGGAACGGCAGGGACGGGCTCTGAGATCCCTTCCACCTCAAAACCAGACACAGGAACGGCAGGGACGGGCTCTGAGATCCCTTCCACCTCAAAACCAGACACAGGAACGGCAGGGACGGGCTCTGAGATCCCTTCCACCTCAAAACCAGACACAGGAACGGCAGGGACGGGCTCTGAGATCCCTTCCACCTCAAAACCAGACACAGGAACGGCAGGGACGGGCTCTGAGATCCCTTCCACCTCAAAACCAGACACAGGAACGGCAGGGACGGGCTCTGAGATCCCTTCCACCTCAAAACCAGACACAGGAACGGCAGGGACGGGCTCTGAGATCCCTTCCACCTCAAAACCAGACACAGGAACGGCAGGGACGGGCTCTGAGATCCCTTCCACCTCAAAACCAGACACAGGAACGGCAGGGACGGGCTCTGAGATCCCTTCCACCTCAAAACCAGACACAGGAACGGCAGGGACGGGCTCTGAGATCCCTTCCACCTCAAAACCAGACACAGGAACGGCAGGGACGGGCTCTGAGATCCCTTCCACCTCAAAACCAGACACAGGAACGGCAGGGACGGGCTCTGAGATCCCTTCCACCTCAAAACCAGACACAGGAACGGCAGGGACGGGCTCTGAGATCCCTTCCACCTCAAAACCAGACACAGGAACGGCAGGGACGGGCTCTGAGATCCCTTCCACCTCAAAACCAGACACAGGAACGGCAGGGACGGGCTCTGAGATCCCTTCCACCTCAAAACCAGACACAGGAACGGCAGGGACGGGCTCTGAGATCCCTTCCACCTCAAAACCAGACACAGGAACGGCAGGGACGGGCTCTGAGATCCCTTCCACCTCAAAACCAGACACAGGAACGGCAGGGACGGGCTCTGAGATCCCTTCCACCTCAAAACCAGACACAGGAACGGCAGGGACGGGCTCTGAGATCCCTTCCACCTCAAAACCAGACACAGGAACGGCAGGGACGGGCTCTGAGATCCCTTCCACCTCAAAACCAGACACAGGAACGGCAGGGACGGGCTCTGAGATCCCTTCCACCTCAAAACCAGACACAGGAACGGCAGGGACGGGCTCTGAGATCCCTTCCACCTCAAAACCAGACACAGGAACGGCAGGGACGGGCTCTGAGATCCCTTCCACCTCAAAACCAGACACAGGAACGGCAGGGACGGGCTCTGAGATCCCTTCCACCTCAAAACCAGACACAGGAACGGCAGGGACGGGCTCTGAGATCCCTTCCACCTCAAAACCAGACACAGGAACGGCAGGGACGGGCTCTGAGATCCCTTCCATCCCAAGCACACTCAGGAATGGCATGGATGGGCTCTGAGCTCCCTTCCATCCCCAAACACACACAGGAATGGCATGGATGTGCTCTGAGCTCCCTTCCATCCCCAAACACACACACAGGAATGGCATGGATGGGCTCTGAGCTCCCTTCCATCCCCAAACACGCTGGGATTCTGCTCCTCAGGGCAGGAAAAGCAAAGCACAGCCAGGACAAACTACAGGAAACTTTCCCTCTCTGTCAAACACAACTGTGAAAACCGATTGCAGTCCTCTGTGGAATACACACAGGAATGGCAGGGACGGGCTCTGAGATCCCTTACACCTAAAAAACCAGACACAGGAACGGCAGGGATGGGCTCTGAGATCCCTTCCACCTAAAAAACAGACACAGGAACGGCAGGGATGGGCTCTGAGATCCCTTCCACCTAAAAAACCAGACACAGGAACGGCAGGGATGGGCTCTGAGATCCCTTACACCTAAAAAACCAGACACAGGAACGGCAGGGATGGGCTCTGAGATCCCATCCATCCCAAACACACACACAGGAATGGCATGGATGGGCTCTGAGCTCCCTTCCATCCCCAAACACACACACAGGAATGGCATGGATGGGCTCTGAGCTCCCTTCCATCCCCAAACACGCTGGGATTCTGCTCCTCAGGGCAGGAAAAGCAAAGCACAGCCAGGACAAACTACAGGAAACTTTCCCTCTCTGTCAAACACAACTGTGAAAACCGATTGCAGTCCTCTGTGGAATAAACAGAGCACACCCACACTGCAGCCCAGGCTGAGCTCACCTTTCATCAGCCTGCTCCTAAATCAGAGCTGGAGCTAAGCTACCCAACAAACATTTTCCCTGTCCTGCTAAAACTTACTCGCACCTTCACCTCCAGATCCCTTTTGATACTGGCTGCACAGTCTCCTCTAATTATTTATTGTTTATTAACTGTCTCACTCTGGGTTGGGGAAGGCACACTTCTGACCCCACAAGCCACAAGGAGCTCTGTCCTGTGTGCAGCCAGCAGCCGCTGCTTCGTTACTCTGGGAAAAGTTACTTTTTGTCAAAACCGCTAATTAAATTCACAGAATCTCCCTCCTCTCAGCTTCAAACGCTCCTTTTGCCCACGCCTTCCCCTTGTTTCACTACCCAGACCAGTTAATGTCCCCACAGGAGTAGTTCACAACTTTGTAAGCATCCCCAGTGTTCCTGCGATTCCGTCTGATCCGTTTGCCAGGAACCTCGGGCTGGAAAAACTCCTTTGTGCTGCCACCTCTTGAGTCACATCTGCCCTCGGCCTGCCTCGCTCTGCACTCACCACGTTGTGGTTGTGTGCTTTGTGTTACACACATGTAAATACATGTATATATATAAAACATTTGGTTGTCTGGTTATTCGGGCACAGGATGAAATTACCCAGTGTTTGCTGGGAGAAGTGCCCCCAAGAAGGAGCAGAGCTCTGGGTGGGAGCAACACGGGGAGATGCAGAGATCAGGAGCCCTAATGGAGTTTGGAGGGCCTGCATTCTGAATCTATCAAACCCTGACATTTGAGGGAGCTTTATATTTTCCTTTAAGAGTAGTGCAGGCCCCAGTGAATTATGTAATGGAATATGTCTCCCCAATGTAATCAAAGTTGACCTAACAGATTTGTCTTTCTGGTGATACAATCCACTGAAAATCTTTAAGGAAATCAGAACTGGATTCAAACAACAAAGAGGAAAAATCACTTTTTAAATATAAGGCAGGGCCTAGAGAAAGCAAGTCCTGCCAATTAGGGATGCTGCAGTCAGGGAATGGTTTGGATTGGAATGCATTGCTCAGGAGCCTCCAATGGTCCCTTGGGATGGGAAATCCAAGGGCAGCCAGCAGCACACCTGGAAAACAGCAGCACTGCCTGAGCACTGCAGGGGAGGCTGAAGAAATCCAGCTTAAAACACAAAAATTGCATTGATTCGGCTTGAGGAGAGGACTCCTTCCTCATCCAGAGGAACAAAAGCAAAGGACTTCAGGCTTGCCTCATAAATGCATTTCAAAAAGCATTTTCCCACGTTGCCCTGAAGAAATGCTCTGAATTGGCACAACACTAAACTGATTTGATTAAATCCCTCAGTATAAAAACATCCAAATGAGCCTCCCCCCAAATGGCTTAATCACACCCTAAGTCAAATTTACCTGTAGCTAAAATATCTCAATTCCAGGATTGCTGTTAACTGAAGAATGTAATGCTGATTTCTACGAAGTTAAGAGCAAGGGGTAAAATCCTAAAAAGCCAAATTTCTCTTGCCAAGCAACTGAGCAGAGGAAGCTGGATCAGAAGGCAGAGCCAGTGCTGGTCTCTGAGCACACACAATAAAACCAGTCAGATTCCATTTGTTAAAACATGTGATTCAATTAATTTCGCCGTCTTTACTGAATAATTCACTTGATGAATCAATTCTTCTGGTAAATAAGCACTTCTACATCCCATTGACCCCTGTGTGGGCAAAACTGATTTTTCCTCTTGGCATTGACGTTCTTTGGGGCCAGGAGAGAAAGTGGCTGGGCCAGGAGGCAAATGCAGAGGAGCCACTGAAGAGCCCCTGGCACTGATGGACCCACCTGTTCCTGGGGCAAGGAGAAGGTTCAAACCGAGCCCAGGAGATGAACAGCCCCAGGGAATGACCCCTGGAAGCTCAGCCAGCCCAGGGAACAGGGAATATCCCCTGGAAGAGCCCCACATGGCTCCAAGCAGCCCAGGGGACAACGATGCGTTTGGAGGCTTTCCCCTGGCTTGGTTACCTCCCCAGAGCCCCTTGGCCACGAAACAGGGTGTGGGGGCTCTTAAGGACAATTTTCTGTTTGGCTGGTTCCGTGACTAGTGAGAAATGCTGTAACATTTTTTAAAAAAGGAGGCTTTCCAGTAAGCACCTCCAATTTCCTTAAAATGTTTGCCGTGGAACCTTTATCTGGGAGAAAAGCTAAACATAAGGACACAGAGACAGAGAGGAGATATTCCTGCATCTATTTGGAGAAATCTCATCCATAAAGAAGCAAATTGCCATGGTAATTATCACTCCCCTACTTGCAGTTGTAGGAATAACCGTGCACGGGTTATACATATGGACCGCTCCCATCCCGCTAATGCTGCCTGGAAAGAAATGATCTTTTATGGAGCTCAAGTATTAAATGTGTTCTGGCAGCAGGAGCGAGGTGCTCTGCCACAGCTCCAGGCAGCCTGGGCATCGCAGGGGCACTCACAGGGCACGGCCAGCTCCCCCCAAAACCCCCAAAACCCCCAGGCCAGCAGGGGTACCACGAGCCGAAGGGTGAGGGGTCTGCCACGGCCTGGGCGGGGAGAGCACCTGGTGTGAAACTGAACCTCAGATCTGCCTTGCCAAGCCACACCTGGGTTAATGCCCAGCTCCTCTGGTCACTGCAGAGAAACTGTCCCAAGAGGCCGAGGAGCTGGAGCACTCCTGTTCCTGGTCCAGTTAGGCACTGGGAATAAATCAGCAGATTGTGCCGAGCAGCAGCCAGGGAACCTTTTGGGAATGGCAGCTCCCTGCCACCCAGCTGGGCTCCAAACCCTGCAGGACAGACACACAGCCAGTCCCAGCTGGCTGCCCTGGATCCCTGCAGGTGCCCAGGCCAGGCTGGGCAGGGCTTGGAGCACCCTGGGACAGCGGAAGGGGTTCCTGCCATAAAAACCAACAAACAAAAAAAACCCACAAAACCAATAAATAACCTCATTTTTAACTTGTGTCCTTTTGTACTGAGAGGAAGGAGGTGGCCAGGCCATACCTGTGCTAGTCCAAGTAGTGCAGGAATATTTCAATTCCCTGCTCCCTGAGCTCCACCACAGGGATGTTCCACAAGGATCTGCCCTCCAAACCCCGTGCCCCAGCCCTGTCTGTGCAGGGAGCCTCTCCTGCCCCCTCAGCCCCAAAACTCAACTCCTCAGAAGTGGTTTTTGTGATTTGCATTTAGCTGCCTTTGACTCATGGATGTTTCCAGCAGCTGCCCTTTGGAAACCTGGAACTGGAATCTCTCATTAGTCAGATTTTTCTGCCTTCTGCAGGGAGCAGCAACTGCTGCT
This sequence comes from Onychostruthus taczanowskii, assembly GCF_017590055.1. Taxonomy (NCBI): domain Eukaryota; kingdom Metazoa; phylum Chordata; class Aves; order Passeriformes; family Passeridae; genus Onychostruthus; species Onychostruthus taczanowskii. The sequence continues at coordinate 17,356,923 of NW_024496526.1, forward strand.
GTAAAATTGTTTATGAACAGTGGAAAAAGGACATGGATTTCACGTATGGCATCGAAAAAGGAGGGTTTTTATCAGGAGTACAGCACACAGACAGGGCTGGAGAGCAGTGCTGCACCTGCAGCAGGAGTGTGCTGGGGATTTTTTTTGGTCAGCCCTGACTGCTCTCCATGTGCAAGGAGCAGAGAAATTGGAAACATCCCACGTTGAGCACTCATCCTGCCTTTTACTCCCAAAACCTGTACGTGTGTGAGGAAAACACTAACTTTTTTTTTTTTTGAAGTTTTTTCCTCAGATTTTTGGCCTCAAGTTTACATTCAAAAGAAGTCCCAAAAAAAAAAAAAAAAAAAAAAGAAAAGAAAAAAGCCCCTATTCCTATTAATAAACGCAATTACACTGCAAGCTAGAATGTGCATTCTGGCTCTTAGTTCTTCCTGATCTGGGTTTCTTCCCCTCCAAAAACAGCTCCAGGACGAGGCTCCATCCTCCTGGAGGTGTCTGAGACCCCAGAGATTCCGGGTGTCCGAGACCCCAGCGACGCCACCCCCGTGTCCTTTATCCCGCACATCCCCGGGGGTGCCACCGCGGGCACCAAAGAGGCAAAACGGCCCCGGGGGAGCAGAGGACGTGCCTGCCCCGTGGCTGTGAGCTGCCGAGGCTCGGGCCAGCAGGGAGGAGGCAGGCAGGGCGGAGGGTGCGCTCCGCCGCCCCGGCGCTCCCCGGGGATGCTGCGCTCGCAGAGCTGCTCGGAGCCCCGGCAGGCAGCCGGGATCCGATCTGCTGCGACAGGTAAAGGGCACCGAGCGGGCTCCCGAGCTCCTGCGGCAGGGCAGCGGGCTGGGATGCGCTGCACCCCCACTCCAGGCACCCCTCCTGCCCCGGCAGCGCCCCAGGCTGCCTGCAGCACGGAAATCCTGCACTTTGAAACTCCCCCTGCGCCAAATCCAGGCACCTCGCAGCAGCTGCAGCAAAGCCCGAATCGTGGGGACATCTTAAAAACTCCTTGATGCAAGCAGGGGCAGCTCCAGCGAGGGGAGAGAGAGTGATGCATCTGACTCCATCATCAGAAGGCTAATTAATTACTTTATTACACGATGCTGTGTACATTGCACCTAAACTGAACCTGCCAGGCATCACCCTTGCTCACAGCTGCTCAGAACTGCTCTCAGCTCAGATTCTCTCGTGGCAGTCCAACACTCTTGGTCCTGACAGGCCAAGGGAACAAAACATCCTCACCCTGGGTAAGCAGTCTAAATGTTGCATTCTGCTTTGGCACAACAAGTGATCAGAACTGGGCACAGGCCAAGGGAACAAAACATCCTTACCCTGGATAAGCAATCTAAATGTTGCATTCTGCTTTGGCACAACAAGTGATCAGAACTGGGTTCTCCCTTTCTCTGAGGTTCAGGCAATGTGAATCCTAGAAATATTCTTAGGAAGAGTTGTGCCCTGCTTTTCTCTGTGAAATGTGGCAACACTCCTTCTGCTTCTGCGTTGATCCAGGCGGGAGGAAAAGTTTACATTTTCATGGACCACAAGCACAATTCTGCATGAAACTCCAGAATGCCTTCAGGCAGAGGGCTCTGTGTGTCACAGAGAGGTTTGGGCTGGGAGGGACCACAAAAAGCTCCTCTGTCCCAGAGCCTGCCCTGAGCAGGGACAGCTCCCCCAGAGCAGGTGCATCCCTCCTGGAGCCCAGGCACCGACAGCCTCTGCCTGCTTCCGAAAGAAAAGGTTTCACCTTGCTTTGAAAGTTGCATTTTGGTCTGTCTGATGGGCTTTGTACCTAACAGAACTCTCAGACAATGCCACTGGGCTCAGCAGGGCTCCTGCAGTCACACTCTCAGGAAGAAAAATGCTGTAAATAGTACGTTGCAGGCGTCTATTTCGGGATGCACGAGGTTTGGAAAGTACAAAAAAACTATTGCTGCAATAATTTCTGCTCCTCCAGTTCCATCTAAAAACCCCAGAACTTGCTGCTCGGCCTTTGCAAGGCTCGTGTTTGTGTTCCAATTTTTTCCCACATATTTGGTGACGACTGTTTTCGCCAGCAGAGCGGCCAGACTCCCTTACAGAGCAATTACACAAGGAATTAATTATAGGAAAAGCAGACGGGAGCAGCACTGAAAATAACTGGAGGTCAGATTTATGCCGAGTAGCGACTTTACGTAATCAGGCTGGATACCCCAAAAACTGGATCCCCTTCCGAGGGGAGCCCAGCCCCAGGCACTGCTCCAGTGCCCACTGGCAGGGCAGCAGCCTCCAATGGTCCTGCTCTTCAAGGAGCAGAGGGAGTTTTTCAGAGCTGAGGAGCTGCACTTGGCCCTGGGGGAAACCTTCCCCACCCTGTAATTACAGCCAGGTGCACGGAGCCCACTGCCCTGAAGTGCAGCCTTTCAACTCAAGGAGCCCTTCCTGCTCCAGCTCTCCTCTTCCCAAACCGTGGGGTGGATCCCCTGCCATCCCAAAGCCGGGAGAGCTGGGAATGTTCCCCTGCAGAAGGGAAGGCTCCAGGCAGAGCTCAGAGCCCCTGGCAGGGCCTGGAGGGGCTCCAGGAGAGCTGCAGAGGGACTGGGGACAAGGCATGGAGGGACAGGAGCCAGGGAATGGCTCCCACTGCCAGAGGGCAGGGATGGGTGGGAGATTGGGAACTGGGAATTCCTGGCTGGGAGGATGGGAAGCGGTGGGGTGGAATTCCCAGAGCAGCTGCATTTTTGGGGATTTTGTTTGTTTTTTTAATTTAGTCTCCTTCAACAACTTGAGTTCACTTGTGCCCAAATCCAGAGGCATTCTGAGCTCAGCTCAGCCCAAAGCCAAAGCAGCTGGGTTTCATAAACATTCACTGCCAACACTTATGTTGATGAGGATTTTCTCCCTCTACAGCTTTATTTCCCCAAAAAAGTTGATATTTTGCACTGCTGTAACTCAGGAAAATTTAAGAACTTTTCTGGAGCTATTTGGCAGATTTTATTTTTCTCCCACACCACTCTCTGGTGGGAATCTCTAATTTCCCCTTTGGAAATCAGGCACATCTAGAGAGGCCAGGCAGAGAAATGCCACATTGTAAACTTAAATACAGATGTGCTCTCCCAACACCTGAAATTAAGCCATTGTTATTTCACCATTCAGGAATCCAATGACTCCTAACCATAATTTAGCTAAGATCAAGTGTAAAATCTGTTTAATAATACCCGATACATCCTCTATCCTGGAGATTATATCCTGCATTTGCAGGGCATTGACTCCGTAATCTAACAGGTCTTTTCCATCTCTGACTTCTATTAGCCTATGAATTATAACAAAAGGACCATTAGGCAAACCATAATTGTGGAAACAGCCTCTGACATGTGAGACTAACTCCTGCCATAGCAGGGAAAACTAAAATTAAAACACAGACGATTGAAGGGAGAGCATTCCCTTTACCCAAGTGTTAAGTCGCTCGATTTAAATCGGGGAAACAAAACTCAGTAAGTCACAGGAAAGGCTTTTTTTCCTCTCCACATCTCTCTAGAGAAAGGACTTTGGGCAGCACGGCAGGTGCTGGTTTGTCCCTGCAGGCGGGATGGGACTGGGGGCTTATTTGGGATGTTTCCCTTATCTGCTGCCTCTGCCCATCCCAGCCCGTCCCGCACCCACTTCTGCCAGGAGAAGTCACACCTTCCAAGGAGCTCCACCTGGGGAAGCACAGCGCAGCAGAGCCCCCGGGGGCCGGGGAGGCAGGGAGCAGCCGGCCGAGCAGGGCTGGCAGCAGCGGCATCCTCCAGCAGCGCTGGCCACTGCAAAGCTCAGCACGCTGCTCCGGGCGGAGGGGCTCGCACACGGAGGCACACACACACACGGGGGAATGCAGAGCCCACCGCAGCCAGCAGCCTGAGCGGGGCTCCCCGCCCTCCTGGGCACTGCCCCGGCTCTGCCCTGCCCCGGCCAGCGGGCTCCTTCCTCCCCAGCATCATCCTCTGCGCCCCACAGCTCTGCGTGCCGCCCTCCTGGACGCTGGCCAAAGCACTGGGGGGGCTCCAGCGCCGCACGCTGCTCCGGGCGGAGGGGCTCCGCACATGGAGGCACACACACACGGGAATGCAGAGCCCACCGCAGCCAGCAGCCTGAGCGGGGCTCCCCGCCCTCCTGGGCACTGCCCCGGCTCTGCCCTGCCCCGGCCAGCGGGCTCCTTCCTCCCCAGCATCATCCTCTGCGCCCCACAGCTCTGCGTGCCGCCCTCCTGGACGCTGGCCAAAGCACTGGGGGGGCTCCAGCGCTGCTCCCCGGGCACAAAGCCCCTCACCCCGAGCCCAGGCCCCGTGCTCAGCGCGGGCTGAGCCCCCCAGGTGCGGCAGGGACCCCCGTGGGGTGCCAGCCCAGCAGGATGGCGCTCGCCCCGCGCTGGGAGCAGGGCTTGGAGCGCCGGCCGTGGTTGGGGACCAGCAGCTGGGGTGAGCCATTCCCAACGCCTTCCTGACAAAAACCCCAGCTTTGGGCGCTCCAGAACGCTTCTCCAGCTTCATGAAGAAACCCTTTTCACAAGACCAACTGCTCCTTTTCGCCATTACTCCTAACACGACTGTTTATGCACAACACACTCACTAGAGACAGCTCTGCGGGCTCATCTCCTCGCTCTCCCTGCGCAGAAAGACTCATCCCTTACCCGTGCCCATCCTGCTGCTCCGAGGAGCCGTGGCTGCATTGCTGCAGCAGGCTCTCCCAGCTGTGCTGGCACCATGCAGCAGCCTCGCAGCACATCTGCTCGGCGCTGCCAACCGCGCCTCGCCGTGCCAAGCCGGGCGGCAGAGCGGGCTGCCTGGCATTTACGGAGCACGGGGGTATCCAGGAGGGATTAGGAGGGCTCTCAAGGTCACTTCTGTTTGCAGCTTGGTTTGAAAACGGGTCTTTTCGAACGCTGAATACAGTGAGTAAAATTGTACATTTCTGCCACGGGCGCTCGTTAACGCTGCCGCCTAAAAATCAGCTCTGCAAGGGGCTCAGGAGCCGGCAGCAAGTGCTCTCCGTGAGCCAGGAGTGCCCACACCTGAACTGCATTTCTCATTGCAATCAGATCCTGAGGAACAGCCACGCACAGAGCTGCTGGCCGAGCAGAATCCGTGGAAAAGCACGTGGCAAAGTGCACCGGAGCTCAACAGGGCAGGGCCGCCCTCGCTGCTGCACTCCAGAGCCCCTGGCTTGGGCAGGCAGGCAGAAACGACCCTGCACGGCCAGGAGAGACAGGGGGGCTCTGCAGGAGAGTGAGCACGGCCTCTCTGCCAGGCACAGGCACCCCAGAGCCGCCCGGCCCTGCTTCTGCAGTCCCTGCCTCGCCCCGAGCGCATCCCCGCCTCTCACTGCGTGCAGTCAGCAGGGCTGCCAAGGCCTCTCAGAGCTGGAAAAGTGCCCAGCCTGCCCCCGTTTGGTTCCTCTTCCCAAGAGGATTTGGTGGGACACTGCCTTGGAATTCCCAGCACGTTCCCATCTGCGTTCCCAGCTCTGGGCCATAATCCAGCCATGACACGGCACCTTCTGCACCAAAAGAAGCAGCACCTGGTTTGCTTTTCCCTTTCCCTAAAGGAAGATCTCCACAGTATTAATCCCTATTAAATATTATTAATAAGCTTGGGAAGGAGCTGGGGCCAGCTGCACGAAGCCAGGATTCCTTGCTGGAAGCACAGAGTCCAGCACAAACAGGTGGGAGTGCTCCCAGGGCTTGCAGAGCCTCTGATCCCTGCAGAAAATGAAGCTGCTCCAGCTCTCCATGACACAGGCACTCCTGGCATTCCAGAGCCAAGGGTTTCTCTGCAGCCCCTGCTTTACTGAACCTGCAGCTTTCTCCCTAAGATGTCTCCAAAGGCAGACAGCAGAGGTTTGGGATTCATTTTAGCACCACCTCACCAACAGCAGGGACTTCCTCCTGGTAACTTTGCCATCAAATCATATTTTGTTTGCAAATCTGTTAAAAATACAACTCTAGCCCAAACGTATTTCATGGAATATGCATTTCTCATCGTGGCCCTGCTGCTCAGTTACAGATGAGGAAAGCATTGTGACCACATGGGCTGCATTTGTTTGTTTCAGGAAATGCAATGAAAGAGAACTGAAAGAATTGTTACATTTTGATAAGTTTCATCTTCAGGAATTAGCACAAAGGATCACTTACAGAGGTTTTCAGGGGAAAAGTCATCAGCATGTGACTTGAAATTAATTTGTAATAGGTCCAAGTGTGTTTTATTGCCCTTCTTTGTGCCCTCTGTTTCACAGGAGATTTTTCATGACATGAATATCATGAATTTGGGGTGCTGTTCTTTGGGGCTCTCCATCATTTATATTTTACAAATATTTCTATAAAATGTTGTGATGCTGTGCTGACCAACCCTGAGTTTCAGCAGTTTGGCTGCAAAATTCATGGCCAGATTCTGGAAGTCGCATCACTCAAAAAATCACATCCATGCTCTCCGGACACATCCAGGGAAATACCCAATTTCACAGAAAAATGGAAATAAGCATACAACGAGAGTCACTTAAGGGCAGCTTTAGGGAAAGGCTGTGTTATTTGAAGAGTGCTGCCCCTTCCCCAAGAATGAAGCCCGGAATGCCCCGAGGCAGCAGCAGCCAGCCCTGACCCCGCAGGCTCCTGCTCTCCTCCCTGCCTCTGCCACCTCTAACACATCAAGGCAGAACTGCCACTCAGGGAGCCACTCTGGGCACTTGGGGGGGCTCAGGATGCTTCTGGGGTGCAGCATCCCGGGCCACGAGGTGCTCTGCAGGGTGGGAGCACCCAGAAAAAGAGTTCCTGCTGTTTGTTCCATCCCTGTGGCACAGCAGCTCTGGCTGGGGTGCTGCAGCTCACTGTGGCACTCGTATGGAACATTAAAATGAAATAATAATTGAAACGTTGGGGTTTTATTTGTAGTAAAATAGATTAGTCAAGAAAAGTAAGCTAAGTAATGTTATTTAGTGTTTATTCACACATGTAAATCCCTGTGTCTTCAGTAAGGCACCCAACAGGCACAAAAAGCTGAGTTTGCCAGTGCTGTAGAGCAGAGCCTTCCTATTAAAGCCATGAATTCAGCCAGAGCATCAGCCCAGCACACACAGCAGCAGCCAGGCCTGCCAAAAGCCACCCCAGTGACCCCCACAGCCAGGCAGGGGCTCCAGAGAAAAGCTGAGACCCCCACGCAAACCCTGGTCAAACCCCACTTCTCCCCACAGGAACATTCGTGTGAATTAAACTCCTCCACACCTCAGCTGCAAGTGAGGAGCTGAGGAGGGAAGGCTGAAGCGACCAAAACGCCTGAGTTTTGCTGTAGAAATTCCCATCCTAACGGTGGTCCCAAAATGACAACTGAGATTTGATTTCTGACAGAGAATTACAAAGATTTGACTGTAAAAACTAGACATTCCCTGACCAGACGAGAGGCCTGTGCAGTGAAAGGTGCTGCTCCAGAGGCAGATTTCCCCCGAGTCCCTCAGCCTGGCACCTTCCCCTGGAGCAGCAAAGGGCAGGCAGGAGCTGCAGCCAGCCCGAGCCTCCTCCCTGGCTCCAGCAGCGCTGTGGCAGCTGCAGGAAGCTCCAGCTGTGCAGGCATCCCTCAGGGACCCGCAGGCCGGGCAGGCTGCTGGGAGCAGAGCACAAATCGCCTCTTCTGTTAAACCAGCTCTCCTGGCCGCCCCGTTAACGTGCTACAATCCCCTCAAAATGCAGTAGCAGACGTGTACTTTCAAATAAGATGAATTTAAAAAACAAACAGACCCACAAAGCTCGAGCTTCTCTGCATGTGCCGCAGCACCGGAGAGGGAAACTCTTCGCTGCTCAGCCAGGGGAGCAGAGACAGGAGGAAATCAGGAAAACAGAGAAAGCACACCATATAGGAAATGTCAAATATGTCAAAACATTCATGAATACCAACATCTCCCTGTGCACCATCCCCAGCTGCAGAGGTTACTCAGGGCTAACGTTTCAGCAAGTGCAGATTATGCAGTGCAGGGGTTTACTTATACATAAAAAATCAGCTACAGGTGCATCCAAGGTGCTTTTCGCATGCAGCCAGTCCGGGGATTTCTCCCACTAAAGAAAAGCCAGGAGGGTAAAACCACATAAAACCTGAATTTCCCAGCTCGGAGCACCCCAGAGGTGAGTTGCTGCCGGCTGCTGCCGGGGCCGTGGCACACAGATGAGGATAATGAGGCGAGGACCGACAGGAGCTGCTGCGGCCGCATTCCCAAAGAGCTCCCAGGCGGGGCAGCTCCCGTCCCCGAGCCGCCAGCTGTGACTTGTGTCAGCCCAGTTGGGTGGCACTGGCAGCTCGACACACCCAGGGCATCATCCCATCGTGCAGACCCTCCGAAAAACGCGGCTGAGATGCAAAGCCGGGCGGGCAGGGTGAGCAGCGCACCCGGCCTGGACCCAGCCCCGGTTCCTTGGGCAGGTTTGGAAATCTCGGCACATTTGGGACAGTCGTGCCTTGCTGTAACCCCCTCGCCCACCCAACAGCGCACCCGGCCTGGACCCACCCCCGGTTCCTTTGGAAATCCCGGCACATTTGGGACAGTCGTGCCTTGCTGTAACCCCCTCGCCCACCCACAGCAGGAGCAGGGAGGTGCCCGGCTCTGGAGAGGAGCAGCAGCGTGACCTCCCGACAGAGCAAACGCGCTCCGCTCTTACACCTCGGAGCAGCGCAGGAGTAACTCCTCACTGAGCACTGCAATCGCGTGAGCCGAGCAGAAAGTTGGGCTCGAATCAGCCCAGCGGGTCGGTAACTAGCCACAAAACCCGGGATTCCGAGGGGACAAACCAGGATGGGTCTGGCTGCTCCTCACACGAGCCCAGCGGAACGAGCAGTAACAAATTCCAGCAGCAGCACACGGCTAAAATAATTAAGATAGCTATTGATCTGGAATATTACAAGCCCGGAGAAGTGAGAGCTTTTCATAAATCCTCCCATTGATACCACCAGTTAAAAACCATTCCTTCAGCTCCCCATTCTGCCTCGAGCTCCCGCTCCCAAGGTTTTTCTCAACGTCTCCACGCAGCGCTCGGCATTTCCTCCTGGCTTTGCTGCCTTGCCAGAGCCTGCGGCAGGCAGGACGGCACGGAGGCTGTGCTCCCCCTCCAGCCCAGCCCCTGGCAGCGCTGCCCCCGTGCCCACCTGGGTGCCCGTGCCCACCTGGGTGTCCGTGCCCGGCCGGGCGGGTCGCTCCGGGCTCGGCTCCTCCGCGGGTCGGGGCAGGAGAGCACCGGGGGAAAAGCCGAGCAGGTGGGAAATGGCCTCCCGGGAAGGGTAAATTCTGCTCTCCCCAGGTGCAGAGGGTTAAACCTGTTAGGAAAGTTGCTGCAAAGGGCGCTGATTAAAGTGGTGGAAGCAGCTGATTTCTGGGAGGAATTGGTAGCAGCTGGGGGAATGTTTAGAGGGGGATCGAGTTGTTAAATTCTTTCTATAAGGAGGCTTTCGTCTTTCTTTTGCATTTTAAACCCCTTCCAGAGCGTAGACATTTACACTTCCATATTTATTTACACATATTTAAAGGATGTCTGTATTCTCCCTATATATTTTGGGCATATCTGTGTTCCATGTGCACTGTTTAGGTTAAAGCCACAACTGCTCCAGCCCCGTGCCCGTGGCGATCCCGAGACCCGGCTCGGGATGGATGGGGCAGCACCCGCCTCTGCCCCAGCCCCGCTCCTCGCCCCCAGCGCCCGCCTGCCGACTTTTATTCCTTCTTACAACTCTTTATTCTCGCAATTTCTCGCCTGACCGAGCCGCGAAGCCCCTTGCCCGGCACACCGGCTCCTCGGGGCTCGCCCGCACCGGGGGCTGCAGAGCCGCGGGTGGCAGATCCCCGGCACCCCGGGACGGGGATGCGGCACCGGGATGGGGCACGGCACTGGACAGGGATGCGGCACCGGGACAGGGATGTGGCTCCTGGGATGCGGGTTCGGGAGGGGGATGCGGCACCGGGATGGGGCACGGCACCGGACAGGGATGCGGCTCCTGGGATGCGGGTCCGGGAGGGGGATGCGGCACCGGGATGGGGCACGGCACTGGACAGGGATGCGGCACCGGGACAGGGATGCGGCTCCTGGGATGCGGGTCCGGGAGGGGGATGCGGCACCGGGACGAGGATGCGGCTCCGGGATGCTGCCCGCCAGCTGCGGGGAGAGGCTGCCCCTCACCCGTGTCCGTGGGGTTTGGGGCTCCGCGGGACGCGTGGCACAGAGGAGCAAAACCGATCCCGGCCGTGCCTCCCCCGTGATCCCGGCCGTGCCTCCCGAGGCGGGAGGCTGAAGTTCCGTGCCCCCCCGGACGAACCAGCGGAGTTTGGGTTCCTCCTCCTCCCTCTCCACGCGCGGGACCCCCGTGAGCGCATCCCGGTCCCGCCGCGGCCGCGGTGTTGGTACCCCCGAGCTCGGTGCCGGTGCCCCGAACACGGTACCGGCGCCGTGTTCGTGTTCCCGACCCGAAGCTTGGCAGGAGCCCGGCGGGGCTTTGGGGGCAGCGCTCCCGGCCCCCCGCGCTGCCCGTCCTGCCCCCGAGCCCCTCCGCGGCTGGGGAATTAAATTCCACCACGAAAGGAGTTTTCCTGAGGAATTATCCCCCCCGAGGAAGGGACGAACGCCGGCGCGGGATGGGGGAGAGAGGGATGGACGGCGCGGGATGCGGGTCCTGGATGCGGCGGGGACCGAGCGTGGTGAATCCCGGGGAAGGACCAACCTCCGAGCCGCGGCTCTTCCTCCTCTTCCTCGCGCGGAGCCGGCGGCAGCGAGCGGGAGCGGCCCCGGCCGTCGCCGCTCCGGGATCGCCGCACGGACAGAGGCTTTTGTCCCCTGGGTGCGGCGCGGGCTGGCGGAGGAGCTTCGCACTTCGGCAGAAAGGAGACGAAATTCGATTCGTTTACATGTTTTATTGTTGTAAACATTAAAATTGTCTTTCTCAAAGAAAGAGTTCTCGGGAGAAAAAATAATAATAATAATAATTATAATAATAATAATAATAATCCGCGTTTCTAACTGTCGTACACCATATTAAAAAAAGGCAGCGACTTTCCCGTGTGCCAAACCGGGGTATACAAAGAAAAATACTACAGAATATGGCAATATTAAAAATATTACTCGAACATAAAATAATATATTAACCGACAATTTTTAGACATAAAAAAACAAAAAACAAATGGAACAAAACAAACCAAGAATTCAAAGTGCTCAGTAATTTCCAGGGAGTTACGTATAGTATAAGCACTCTGGAAACAGTCAAAAGCTGCTGCATGCAAGATCTGTTTAGCTTTAGACAACAAAATAATCAAGATATAAACTTCTTCTTTAATCAACATCAACAGTACATACAACACTTACAAACAAGGGGTGTCGGGCGGTGTTTACAAACACTATGTGTCCCTTTGGGGGGGATTCCGGGGGTAACACTTGTGCCCACCTATTTTACAATTGAGAAAATGTTTGAAGCTTAGATAACTACCAGTCTTTATAAAAGCTACCAGACTACATAGTGTCTGAAATACTATTTATAGAATATAGACATTACTGAAATAGCAAGTGCCTATAACATTGTCACCCTGGAATCGTCATGCTTCCCTGGTATGGACAGATTGGGCTTTCTTTTTATTTTTTTTTTTAATTCTCCTCTTTTTAAATTTTTTTTTTCCCAAACATATCTAGCTTTTATTTTTGATTCTTTTTTTTTTTTTTTAGAATTATTTTCCACGTTTCATCATAAATAGGCACAGAAGAAATTTTTTTTTTTTTTTTTTAAAAGCCAAACATCTGATAAATTTACAAGCCTTCGCCTTCATTAATGCCACACCACCCACGGCACGTTTGGGGTTTGGGTGTGTTACAGCTTTCTTTTGCTGCAGAAAACTTTAGGAGGGTGAGGCTCGTGGGCCGCCTCAACGCTTGGTCTGTCACCGCTTGCCTTTCGCGCCAAAGTCCTCAATAACAAACTCATTTAGAAGCCGATAATAAAAAGTTTATACCATGGTATTTGTGTGGTCCGTGAGCTGCATCCGTGACGCCCCAGAGCCAAAACGCCCATCGCGTTCTGCCTGCAGGAGTTGCAACTCTGGCTGGGTGGGAGCTGGCACCCAGGGGTGCTGCTCTGGGCCCAGACCAGCTCCCCTTCAGGCAGGTGGAGCTTCTCCTCGGGTCAGCGTGAGGGAAGAGTCTTAGAAAGGTAAAGTGTCCAGGAAAAGTTTGTCGATTATTGCTGGCGGTGGCACCAAATCCTCCAGTTTCAGGTAGAAAATGCGCTGCAGCCCCTGCGTGCAAAGCGTGCGGAGTTCGGGGAGCTTCCCCAAGAGTTTGGACAAATAGTTGGGGCGATTCAGCCCCCCGTTGTTGAAAGTCACGTGGTCTTTGAGACAATTTACAATCTTGTTCTGGAGCTCTTCCACCCTCTTGGGTTCCTTAAGCCCGTGCCTCTCTGCAAAGAGAAGGGTGCGGGAGGTGAGGGGCCTGGCGCCAGGAGGGAGGCAAGGGGGGCAAGGAGGGGGGACACCCACCTGTCACCATGGCCAGGGCAGCGATGCAGGAGAAGGCAGAGATGTCGATGTTCATGTTCTGCAAGTTGGAGGAGAACTCCACGATGGAATCGATCCACTCCCCGAAGCCACGGATGCACTGCAACCGGTGCAGGACCACGCCGTTGCAGAAGATCAGCTTCCCCTCCACGGGGTTGGACCTGGAAGGAAGGGGACAACCCCAGAATGAACTGGTGGATGGATGAGAGAGGGGGGAAAATCAGAAAGAGAAAACGGAGGAAAGGAAAGAAAAAGACAAAAGATAAGAGTAGGACAAAATACAAAATATAAGAGTAAAGAAAGAGAGAATGAGCGAAAGAAAGAATGAAAGACAGGGACAGAAAGATAAAATAGAGAAGAGGGAATGAAAGAGAAAAGAACAAGAGAGAACAGGAAAGAAACAAAAAAAAATAATAAGAAAGGAGATGATGGGGGAGAAAATCTAAACAACTAATTACTTGAGGAGCAATAAATGAAGGATTTAAGAGGCACCTAATTACCGAGGAGCTAATAAAATGCAGAGCAGCGGACCTTGAAAGGGTCTTGTTCCCTGCCCGCCCCCGCTCACCTGTACGCCAGCCGCAGCACGAAGAGCTCCAGGAAGGCGGACTCGAAGAGCAGGTCCTGGTCCGTTTTGGGGAGGTCAGTGAAGCCGGGGATTTTTTCCGCCCACCCTCGGATGATCTCCATGGAGCCGGTCAGGAGATCGTAGAACTGCTGGATGTGCTGGGTGTCGTCACCGCTCAGCTGGTAGTCGGGGTTAGCCTGGAACTGGAAATTCATTTGAAAAAACACTTAATGAGGTTCTCTAAAGTCTACAACCCGTGAAATTGCTCACCCCGTCCCCGGCCGGGGAGCGGGCTGGGATAACAATTAAAGCTCTCTCTGACCGGTGAGGAAATTAGACGTTCCGGGGGCAATTAATTCCATTAGGAGCGGCGCTCCGAGGCCGCCGCTCTGCGTGCGCGGGGGGCGCGATCCCGGCGGGGCCGGGCCGGGCCGGGCCTNNNCCGGGGGGGGCCGGGCGGAGCCGAGCCGAGCCCCGGGCGGCCCGGCGTGTCCCCCCGCAGCAGCAGCGGGGCCGGCGGCCCCCCCTCCCCGGGCGGCGGCGGCGGGGACCCTCCGCGAGCTCGGTGCCGCTTACCCGGGAATAGTCCAGGCTGGTCATAGCCGGGTTGGAGTCGACATGGGCTCTCACCAGCGCACTGATCAGACTCACCGGGGGAGAGGGGGGAGAAGGCTCCTGGGGGCTCTTCGGTTTGGACGGCAAGCGGCCCCGCCGGCCTTTGAGGCTGTCTGTGCGCACCACTGCAAGAGACAGGGGGTCAGCCCGGCGCCCGGACACGGGGACGCGCGGACGCACGGACGCACGGACACACGGACACTCACCCTCCTTGACCATGCCGACGGCCAGGCACTTCTGGAAGCGGCAGTACTGGCAGCGGTTGCGGCGGCGCTTGTCCACGGGGCAGTTCTTGTTGGCCAGGCACACGTACTTGGCGTTCTTCTGCACCGTGCGCTGCGGGCCGGCAGCGGGTCAGCGCCCCTGCCCCTGCCCCTGCCGCCTCCCCCCTTGCTCTGCTGTTGCCTTTCCCCCCCCTTTATTTTCCTTTCCGTTTTTTCGCTTTGTTTCCTTCGCTTTCCCCTTCGTTTTCTGTTCCCGCTTTCATTTTATTCCCCTTTATTTTCCTTTTTTTTTTTATCTTTACTTCTTTTTTTTTTTACCTTTATATCCCTTCCCCTTTTTTTTCCTTTATTATCTTCTCCCTTTAAAATTTTTCCTTTGTTATTTCCTTTTTTCCCTTTTTTTCTTCTGCCTTTTAAGATTCATTTTCTTTTCCCTTTATTTCCTTTCCCCTTTTCCCTCTTAATTTTTATTTCCTTTCCCCTTTTTCCCTCTTAATTTTTATTTCCTTTCCCCTTTTTCCCTCTTAATTTTTATTTCCTTTCCCCTTTTTCCCTCTTAATTTTTATTTCCTTTCCTAACAGGAGAAAATTGACAGCGTTAACATCCAAGCTAACCTCGCAGCTCCTAGCCGTGTTTTATATGCCAAGAGGAGGCAAAGAGACGCTCGGTAAATACAAATCCGTGGGCATTCATATTATTTACATCCCTTGGAGACCTCCCTCTATTTAAAATGATAAGATTATTCAATCAGGATGGTGAAATAAAGAGATCACTTAATTTCACCGCGGGGAATTCTGTTCCACACGGTTAGCTCAGACGCGGTTCTCTGTCCTAACCCATTTCCATCCGCGGGCTGCCGGCCCCGCGGGCTCCCCCCGCCGCTCCCAGCCCCTCCGCCCGGCCCGGCCCGGCACGGCCCGGCCCCGCTCACCTTGAAGAAACCCTTGCAGCCCTCGCAGGTGCGCACGCCGTAGTGCTGGCAGGCCGCGTTGTCGCCGCACACGGCGCAGAGCCCCTCGTTGGACGGCGAGCCCCGGGAGGGCGGCGAGGGCACCTGGCTGTCCAGCAGCTGCGGCGGGTGGCCCAGCTGCAGCCCGGGAAAAGCCACGGAGGGCTGCTTGCGGATGGAGCCGGGCACGGCGAAGGGCTGCCCGTCCACGCCGTGGTGCGGCCCCGCGGGCTCGGCGCCCATGGGGACGTGCAGGGCGCCGTCGAAGCGCATCTGGCAGCTGGACACGGGCGTGCCCGGCGGGGACTGCTTGAAGGAGAACAGGGACAGGCGGGACACGGGGGTTTTGCGCTGCTCGATCATGTGCGTGGTGGCCACGTAGTTGGGGTGGAAGTTGTGCAGGGAGCCGGGGTCGTCCCACACGGGGCCGTGCTGCACCTGGAAGCCGGGCGTGGAGGGGGTCGGGGGCGACGAGGGCTTGTAGTAGACGGAGCCCGAGTGGGACATCATCTCCTCGGACTGGGGGGGCAGGTGGCCGTGCTGCTGGTAGCCGTGCATCTGAATGTCTTCCACCTTAATGGAGGACTGCTGTCCGGACAGGGGCATTTGGTACAAGCAGGGGGGCTTCACGTCGTAGCTCGTGTTGTAGTTGTCCATAAAGGTACTGAAGCTGGGGAGAGAAGTGGTGGCGGTGATTTCGGTGTTGGTGAGGTCCATGCTAAACTTGACGAACTCCGGAGTTAGGAAATCGGAGCTGTATTCTCCCGAGGAGTGGTAGCTGTAGCTCTGGGAGGCCGGGCTGGCTCCTTGAGGCGAGGACCCATACTGAGCCTGAACACAGGGCATGGCTGCAAACGAAACAGCGGCAGCTAGGCTCGGCCCGCGCCCCGCGCCCGCCGCCGAGCGCCGGGAGCCCCCTGCCCCGCCGGGGCTGCGGGGGCCGCGGGCACGGAGCGCACCAACCTTCAGCCGGGGGAGCGGCGTGCTCGGGGCAGCCGAGGGCGGACAGCGTCGGAGCGCGGCGGGCAGCGAGGAGTCCGCGGGGTCAGAGCGCGGCGGCGGCTCCAGCCTGCCCGGCGCGACGGCACACAGCGACACACGGAGCGGCCGGCGAGCGGACGGACACACCGACACACGGACCCGCCGATCGGGCAGCAGGGGCGTGGGACTGACACACAAACCCGCGGGTGCGGGGACAGACACACGGACCCGGGGCGGGGAAACAGGCGCACGGACCCGCCGGTCAGCCAGCCCCGGCGGGGAACTGACACACGGACGCGCCGGTGGAAGGACAGACACGCGGAGGCGCCGGCTCTGGGGGAGCCCCGGGCTGCGGGAGCGGCGGGGAGCAGGGCCGCCCCGCGCCCTGGAGCAGCGGGTTTGCGCTCGGCTGGGGCTGCTCTCTCGGTAAGCGGGCGGGAGGCTCCCCGCGGGCGGGCTGTCACCGGCACCGGCTGCCAGGCTCCCTTTCCGGCAGGGCAGAGCCGCGGCGCGTCCCTCGGGAGAGCGGGCGGGCGAGGCGCGGGTGACGGCCAGCCCCGGGGCGCTCCTCGGGTCCGGGGACCCGCCGGCAGGTGGGACGGCACGGCACGGCACGGCACGGCACGGCACGGCACGGCACGGCACGGCACGGGGGCGCATCCCTTGCCTCGCGCGCGGGAGGCGGGCCGGGCCGGGCCGGGCACTCACCGGGGGGCGGAGCGCGCATCCAAGAGCGGGCGGGCGGAGCGGCGGCGGCGGCGGCGCGGGCGGCCGGACTGTGCCCGCCCGCAATGTGCCTTTGTTTATGTGGCCGCGGCCGCCGCCGACCAACGTGCGCTGGTGAGTTTCCCAGCGGTGACGTCACGCGGAGGGGCGCGCCCCGGCCACGCGCGGGGCGGGGGCGTGGTCTCGTTTGCATAGAGGGCGGTGCCGCCCCCGCCCCCCCCCGCGCGCGTCACCGTGACGCGAACCCCGGAATAGCGCGCGCGACCCCGGGATGGGGACAGAGCGGGAATGGGAGAGAGCGGGAATGGGAGAGAGCGGGAATGGGAGAGAGCGGGAATGGGAGAGAGCGGGAATGGGAGAGAGCGGGAATGGGAGAGAGCGGGAATGGGAGAGAGCGGGAATGGGAGAGAGCGGGAATGGGAGAGAGCGGGAATGGGAGAGAGCGGGAATGGGAGAGAGCGGGAATGGGAGAGAGCGGGAATGGGAGAGAGCGGGAATGGGAGAGAGCGGGAATGGGAGAGAGCGGGAATGGGAGAGAGCGGGAATGGGAGAGAGCGGGAATGGGAGAGAGCGGGAATGGGAGAGAGCGGGAATGGGAGAGAGCGGGAATGGGAGAGAGCGGGAATGGGAGAGAGCGGGAATGGGAGAGAGCGGGAATGGGAGAGAGCGGGAATGGGAGAGAGCGGGAATGGGAGAGAGCGGGAATGGGAGAGAGCGGGAATGGGAGAGAGCGGGAATGGGAGAGAGCGGGAATGGGAGAGAGCGGGAATGGGAGAGAGCGGGAATGGGAGAGAGCGGGAATGGGAGAGAGCGGGAATGGGAGAGAGCGGGAATGGGAGAGAGCGGGAATGGGAGAGAGCGGGAATGGGAGAGAGCGGGAATGGGAGAGAGCGGGAATGGGAGAGAGCGGGAATGGGAGAGAGCGGGAATGGGAGAGAGCGGGAATGGGAGAGAGCGGGAATGGGAGAGAGCGGGAATGGGAGAGAGCGGGAATGGGAGAGAGCGGGAATGGGAGAGAGCGGGAATGGGAGAGAGCGGGAATGGGAGAGAGCGGGAATGGGAGAGAGCGGGAATGGGAGAGAGCGGGAATGGGAGAGAGCGGGAATGGGAGAGAGCGGGAATGGGAGAGAGCGGGAATGGGAGAGAGCGGGAATGGGAGAGAGCGGGAATGGGAGAGAGCGGGAATGGGAGAGAGCGGGAATGGGAGAGAGCGGGAATGGGAGAGAGCGGGAATGGGAGAGAGCGGGAATGGGAGAGAGCGGGAATGGGAGAGAGCGGGAATGGGAGAGAGCGGGAATGGGAGAGAGCGGGAATGGGAGAGAGCGGGAATGGGAGAGAGCGGGAATGGGAGAGAGCGGGAATGGGAGAGAGCGGGAATGGGAGAGAGCGGGAATGGGAGAGAGCGGGAATGGGAGAGAGCGGGAATGGGAGAGAGCGGGAATGGGAGAGAGCGGGAATGGGAGAGAGCGGGAATGGGAGAGAGCGGGAATGGGAGAGAGCGGGAATGGGAGAGAGCGGGAATGGGAGAGAGCGGGAATGGGAGAGAGCGGGAATGGGACAGAGCAGGGATGGGAGAGAACCGGGATGGGACAGAGCTGGGATGGGACAGAGCCGGGAATGGGACAGAGCCAGGCCGAGGCCACAAAAGGAGTGCAATGCACGCCTGCTTCCACTGCCCACCTGGAATTTAATCTGTTTTATTTTATTTGTACTTTATTTTATCATTAACTTTATTTTATTTTATTTTATTTTATTTTATTATCTTTCTTTTGTATGTTGTATTGACTTTATTTAATTTATTTTTATTCATTTATTGTAGTACTTTTCATTTTAATTGTTTCTGTTTATTCTTTTTATTTCTTATTCTATTATTTTCTGTTTAATTTTTTAAAAATTTAAATTTATTTAATTGCTTACTTTAATTCATCACTTTTGGGGCTTAATTTTTTATTTTATTTGGGTTTTTTTTCATTTTATTTAATTTATTAAACGTTCTTATTTGTATTTATTTTATCCTCATTCATTTAAATGTCTGGTGTTTATTTATTTCAATGCACATAGGTTGTTATAATTATCATTTTATTTAACTTTGCCTGTCCCAGAGCCCCCCATTTTCCACCCCCCGGCTCGGGAGGGTGTGTGTGGGGCGGGTAAATCCCCCAGCCCAGTGCAGGGTAAATCCCCATAGCCCTGCCAAGGATAGATCCCCCAGCCCAGCCCGGGATAAATCCCCCAGCCCAGTGCAAAAGCCCATCCTAGGACAAATCCCACAGCCCAGCATGGGATAAATCCCACAGCCCAGTGCAGGATAAATCCCACAGCCCATCCTAGGATAAATCCCCCAGCCCAGTGCAGGATAAATCCCCCAGCCCGGGATAAATCCCCCAGCCCAGCCTGGGATAAATCCCCCTGCTCCTCCCGGGATAAATCTCATATCCCAGTGCAAGATAGATCCCCCAGCCCAGAGCCTGGGGGTACTGAGATTTCCTGGGAAACCAAGGAAATGGCTCCTTCCCAACCTGCTCCTCCCTCTGGAGTCACCCCACAAACACCAGAGAAACCCAAAGCTGCTCCCACCCCAGAGACCCACGGATCCTACAGAGCTGCTCGGGGTGGGCCAGGACTGTGACAGGGGAACGAGCCCCAGGGGTGGGACACCCCAGGGCTGGTGACACCCCAGGGGTGGGACACCTCAGCCTGGCCAGAATGGCATTGCTGGGGTCCCTAAAGGGACACCCCAGGGCTGGCCAGAATGGCATTGCTGGGGTTCTCTCCCTGGAGCTCCCCAAAGCAGGAGCTGGGCCAGCTTCCCTGGGCTGCAGCCCCACGGAGCCACCACTGTCACACCCCAACAGCTCGTCCAGCCCGCAGCTCCCCTCCACACCAACTTCCAGCCAAGGCCCTTACAGGGCTAAGTGATACATCTAATTACCATATCCTTAGAATAGATGTAATATAAATTTCATTACTCACTTAAAAGTTCTAAAGTTAACAGCATAAACTTGAAGTTGAGTAATTAAGTAATCCTTATATAGACACTTATTAAAGTATTTATACATATTATCTTAAATCTACATCTATCATTTTGCCAATTAAAATTAGGACTTTAATTGCAATTAAGTAATTTAATTGCCAATTGAACAGCAAAATTGCTAAGTGACTAATTTTAATGCCTATTTTAATTACCAATCATGACTGGGGAGGGAGCTAATCAAGCAGTATCAGAGTAATGATGTGAAAAAAAGCGGAGAACAAACATTCCAGACTCCATGCTTTTTAAAAAGAACTCCAAATTGAATAAGTGCAAACACAATTGCAGGCATGTGGGGAAAGGCTGCTTTTGGGAGCACAAAGGACACGTTTAATTACAGACGAGCCGCCCGAGGTGCTGCCACGGGGGGCTCCGTGTCCCTGGCTCTGCCCCGCTCCCTGGCAGGGCTGGCAGCAGGGCATGGCCCCTCGCTCCTGGGATGAGCTCCTGGAGGAAGAGCATCCCCGGCCACGCTCCCTAAAGTGCAAGCCCACCTTGCTGGCAGGCCCTGGGTGCCACGGGTGAGGCTTTCCTGCGGGGTCAGGCCAGCCCAGCTGGCCCCACAGGCCGTGTTCTGCAGCCCACCGTGAGTGGAAGCGCACTGGTGCTGCCATTTCCCAGAAAAATCCCCAAATCCGCGTCAGCCCTGGCTGGCAAACGCCCCAGGAAGGAAAGTCAGCTCTTGTTTGGGATGGGGAAGCCCAGGAGCCACGAGTGGGGGGTTCCTCTCTAGCAGGAAGGGTGACACGGGGTCGGCACCCCCACGGGGAGCTTTTCATCCCTGCAGCCCTGAGGTGGCACAGGGAGCACTGCCCTGCAGCACTGGGGGGCACTGGGGGAGTCCTGGCAGCACTGGGGGCCCTGGCAGTGTGGTGGGCAGCGCCGAGGGCAGCAGCCAGCACGGCCAGGCAGGGTCAGTGCTGTGCCCTGGCCAGCAAACACCCTCCTGGCAGGGCTCGGTGGGCACGGCAGGGCTGAGCTTGTGGGGCCTCTTCAAGAGGCTCCTGCAGCACCCGTGCAGCTCCTGCAGCACCCGTGCAGCTCCTGCATCCGGCCCTTCCCTACAGGACACGCTCGCACTGCTCACAGCCCCCGTCCCACCTGCACATTTCAGCACAGAGTTTTGGGAGGGATTTGTTGCCTCTTCAACAGACCAAAGTTTCAGACCAGCAAGGAGGTGCTGATACGGAAGGCCACGTTGTGTGTCAGGGGCTGGGTCCCCTGCCTGGGCCCAGGGGGGCAGGGGGCAGTGCCAGCCCCCCACAGCCACCACCTGTCCCCACGTCAGGGACACACTCTGCACTGGTGCCATCGCCGAGACCAGGGAGAGCAGTGTCACCCCGGAGGGAAAGAGGGCTGGAGTGTCCTTCTGTCCAGTGTCACACCAGGTGTGACGTCCCCAGTGCAGCACGAGGCACCAGCCTGGAGCTGCTGTCCGGCCCCTGGGCAGAGCCAGCCCTGGCTGAGGATTGGGGTCCCAGGGCTGCAGCAGCAGCTCCAGCCTGGGCACTCAGGGCACACAGCGTGTTCCACCTGACCATCAGGCCTGCCAGGGCATGCTGGCACACACGAGCAGCTCTGGCACAGCGAGGCTGAGTGTCCGTGAGAGGCTGGAGGCCCAGTGAAGCCAGACGTCCCGCTGTGAAGTCAGAGCCTGGGGGTCTCACTGCCAGGCTTGGATGTGAGTGGGCCACCTCACAAGCACTCCCTCATTCCCCTCAGATTTCCCAGAAACTTCAAATGGAGCATTACTGTCCCTTCCTTCCCGCTCCTGGTCAGCTCCTGAAGCTCAGCCGTGCAGGTAGTGCCAGCTGACACGAGGTATTTATTGCAGCATGAGGTATTTATTGCAGCACGAGGTGTTTATTGCAGCAATGCCCATTTCCACCGAGTCCTCCTCAGCACCGTGGTGGTCCCACGGAAGCCCCCGGAGCCGCGTTGTCCCCGTGTCACTGCGGGCCAGCACGAGGGGCCGGGGCCCCGCACGCAGAGATGCTCTCGGTGTTTGATGCGCGGCTCCGCAGCGCCGGGAGCGCAGGGCGCGGAGCCGCCGCTGCTGCCGGGACGGCTGCGATTGATATCCGCGAGGTGAAAGGCTAAACGGCCCATATGGCGCTCGCTGCAGCCCATCTGCTCCTGCCCAGCCGCGCCGCGGCTGCCGCCAGCAGCATCTGCCCGCCCGCAGCCAGCTGTGCGGGCACCGCTGGCGGAGCCGCGCCGCCCCGAGCCCGCCTGGCTGCGGCGCCGACTCCCGGGACCCTCTATCCTATCCCCGTCCCTACCCTCATCATCTCCGTCCCCGTCCCCATCCCCATCCCCATCCCCATTCCCATCCCCATCCCCATCCCCATCCCCATCCCCATCCCCATCCCCAGCTGCAGCCGCTCTGTCCCAAGCAGCAGGCGGACAGCAGAGTGAAGCTCGGTACTGCCCAGCCAGTCACAACCTCCCTGAAGCAGCAGACAGAAAGGGAGTGAAGAGAGGGAGAAAGTCTCATGCAGAGGACAAATATTTCTCCCCCCGGGCTGCCCCGATCCCCCCCGGGCTGCCCCGCTGCCCCTCTGTGCTGCCCCTCTCATCCCGGGCTGTCCCTCTGCCCCCCCCGGGCTGTCCCTCTGTCCCTCCCGGGCTGTCCCTTTGTCCCCTCCCGACTTGCCCCCGCTGCTGCTCAGCGTTCCAGCATAGCCGGGGACTGGTCTGTGTTTTGATTTGAGGGGGGGGGGGGTTTTTTTGTTGGGTTTTTTTTTTTTTTGGTTGGTTGGGTTTGGGCTCAGTTTGGTTTTCCCCACCCACCACGCTGGTCCAGGGAGCGTTCCTGCTGGAAGTGTTGGGCCGGCTCCAGCCCTGGCTCTGGGGGACTCAGCCTGGAGAAGAGGAGGCTCAAGGGCTTTGCACAGCCCCTGCCAGGAGGGGACAGCCAGGGGGTCGGGCTCTGCTCCAGGGAACAGGGACAGCAGCAGAGGGAACGGCCTCAGGCTGGCCCAGGGCAAGTTCCTTTGATATTGTGGAAAATTTCTTCCCTAAAAGTGCTGCCCAGCCCTGGCACAGCTGCCCAGGGCAGTGGTGGAGTCCCCATCCTTGAATGGATTTAAAATCTGCATGGATGTGGCACCTGGGGAGCGGGCTCAGTGGTGGCCTCAGCAGTGCTTGGGGAATGGCTGCACTGGATGGTCCCGGAGAGCTTTTCCAACCCAAACAATTCTGTGATTTTGGGATCAAACGGGCCCAGCCCTGCCCAGGGTGCAGCTGCTCCCCTGTGACGGGGAGCTCATGGCTGGGTTTGATGTCAGACACGCGTGCAACTGATCCCAGCAAACAGACTATTTCGAGTGCCTGGTGAGGATTTCTTACATAAAGCATCTCCAGACTCGGCCCCCACGCACACACGCTCAAACACAGGCGTCGGTCGAGTTTTTCACTCGGCAGCACTTTCCTGAGAGCCTTGGGAACGCCAAAAGCAGTAACTACGCTGCAGAGTGTGCTACAGCTCCTCATGCTGTGCCCTCCTGAACTCCTGCTCGCTGACGGGACGCCAGCCAGGCTGCAAGAAGGGAAAAACAGCCCCGAGACTGTCCCAGGAAGGGCCAGAGCCCCTGGGGAAGGACAGGGACAGCCCAGCCCCGCGGGGACAGCTGGCAGAGCTGCCCCAGTGCCACTCCTCCGGCACACGACGGGGACACAGCTGCACTGTCCCCTCCAGAATCCACGTGCAGGGCCGCGGAGCTGCCCGTGCATGCCCTCGGTGGGGGACACCGAGCCCCACAGGAGCAGCGGGAGGGGGGTCCAGGGCCAGCTCCGGCCACTGGGGACCTGTCCAGGGTCTGCACTGGGAACGCTCTCAGGGACTGTCTCAGCCCCAGGCTGTTCTGCCAGCTCCGGGAACTCCCAAAACACAGCACTTGAGTGATGTATTTGTGCCACAAAGCAGTCAAAAATAGCATAACTGCCCATTGTTTTCCCTGTATTTTGGGAATCACTGACACAAGACGCAGAAATCTGGAATAATTAACTGCTTTCGTTAAGCGAAATGCATTTTGTTGTTTTGAGTGAAATCCTTCCTCAGTTTGGGAAGGATTTGCTCAACATCTCTGGGACCCTCAGAAGCACATTCCCTGGAAGACACTGCCCAGCAGGACAACAAGCCCCCACAGAAGCTGGGAAGAGGGGCAGGTTGGCAGTGACTGGTCGCAGAGGGAGGTGCTGCTGGCCCCAGCTCCGGAGGGACGAGGCTGCCCAAAGCTCCTTGCACACACCGAGGGGTCAGTGACGAGCTCCAGAAGTGCCCCTGCCTCTGCTGGGAGCAGAAGCCAGGGGACACGCTGGACACAAAGCCCAGTGCTCGTCCTCCAAGGTGTTTCTCCTCACATTTCTCATTACACGGGCCTGTGTGAGGTCTCTGCGGGCTCGTATCAGGAGCCACATCCCGGTGCCAAAGCCACCCGTGCAGAGAGGCAGGCAGAGCCTGGCCCCGCTCGGGCCAGGAGCACGGCTGGGGACAGGGACACAGAGCCTGAGGGGATCGGAGCATCCCCAGAGAGCCTGGCCCGGGGGGCACAACCCCGGGGAGCAGGGCTGGGGACAGGGACACAGAGCCTGAGGGGATCGGAGCATCCCCAGAGAGCCTGGCCCGGGGGGCACAGCCCCGGGGAGCACGGCTGGGGACAGGGACACAGAGCCTGAGGGGATCGGAGCATCCCCAGAGAGCCTGGCCCGGGGGGCACAGCCCCGGGGAGCACGGCTGGGGACAGGGACACAGAGCCTGAGGGGATCGGAGCATCCCCAGAGAGCCTGGCCCGGGGGGCACAGCCCCGGGAAGCGCGGCTGGGGACAGGGACACAGACCCTGCAGGGATCGGAGCATCCCCAGAGAGCCTGGCCCGGGGGGCACAACCCCGGGGAGCAGGGCTGGGGACAGGGACACAGACCCTGCAGGGATCGGAGCATCCCCAGAGAGCCTGGCCCGGGGGGCACAACCCCGGGGAGCAGGGCTGGGGACAGGGACACAGACCCTGCAGGGATCGGAGCATCCCCAGAGAGCCTGGCCCGGGGGGCACAACCCCGGGGAGCAGGGCTGGGGACAGGGACACAGACCCTGCAGGGATCGGAGCATCCCCAGAGAGCCTGGCCCGGGGGGCACAACCCCGGGGAGCAGGGCTGGGGACAGGGACACAGACCCTGCAGGGATCGGAGCATCCCCAGAGAGCCTGGCCCGGGGGGCACAACCCCGGGGAGCAGGGCTGGGGACAGGGACACAGACCCTGCAGGGATCGGAGCATCCCCAGAGAGCCTGGCCCGGGGGGCACAACCCCGGGGAGCAGGGCTGGGGACAGGGACACAGACCCTGCAGGGATCGGAGCATCCCCAGAGAGCCTGGCCCGGGGGGCACAACCCCGGGGAGCAGGGCTGGGGACAGGGACACAGACCCTGCAGGGATCGGAGCATCCCCAGAGAGCCTGGCCCGGGGGGCACAACCCCGGGGAGCAGGGCTGGGGACAGGGACACAGACCCTGCAGGGATCGGAGCATCCCCAGAGAGCCTGGCCCGGGGGGCACAACCCCGGGGAGCAGGGCTGGGGACAGGGACACAGACCCTGCAGGGATCGGAGCATCCCCAGAGAGCCTGGCCCGGGGGGCACAACCCCGGGGAGCAGGGCTGGGGACAGGGACACAGACCCTGCAGGGATCGGAGCATCCCCAGAGAGCCTGGCCCGGGGGGCACAACCCCGGGGAGCAGGGCTGGGGACAGGGACACAGACCCTGCAGGGATCGGAGCATCCCCAGAGAGCCTGGCCCGGGGGGCACAACCCCGGGGAGCAGGGCTGGGGACAGGGACACAGACCCTGCAGGGATCGGAGCATCCCCAGAGAGCCTGGCCCGGGGGGCACAACCCCGGGGAGCAGGGCTGGGGACAGGGACACAGACCCTGCAGGGATCGGAGCATCCCCAGAGAGCCTGGCCCGGGGGGCACAACCCCGGGGAGCAGGGCTGGGGACAGGGACACAGACCCTGCAGGGATCGGAGCATCCCCAGAGAGCCTGGCCCGGGGGGCACAACCCCGGGGAGCAGGGCTGGGGACAGGGACACAGACCCTGCAGGGATCGGAGCATCCCCAGAGAGCCTGGCCCGTCTGTCCCTCCCGGGCTGTCCCTGCAGGGCTGTGTGGCTGTCCTGGCACCCTGGGTCACACGGTGCCCGTCGGAGGCCGTGTCCCCCTCACCAGGACACGTCCCAGGCAAGGGGCTGCTCCAGGGATGGAGGGTTTGCATCTCTCTGGTCCCTCAGCAGCCCCAGGGACAGCCCGCTAAGGTCCCCTCCAGCCCAATCCATTTTGGGATTCCCTGATCCTACAACCACGAGGGTCTCCACGCTTCAGCTCCCCTTTCCTTCTCTCAGCACTTCTTTGCTTCCAGCCAAGCTCGCTGGAATTCAGCACGAGTGTAGGATGGGCACACACCCAGTGGCACAAAAATGTACACTCACCCTTTCCTGACAATGGAATAATCGTGGAGAAGCAGGCAATTAATCATGCATAGTAAATAATTTAGTCTTTTTTGCAACACCTGAAGCACAGTGAGTAAAAAACCAGTGATTTGAGAAGAGTGGTGTTAAATAAAACTATGCAAAATGAAGCTCAGCCTGCACACTGAATGGAGGAAAACTGGGTTTTATTCAATTTTAATTAAATGGGATCTGGTTCTTCAATATGGAAAAACTAGATTAAAACTGAGGCAAAAATGGAATCCCATTAATATTACCAGTAAATAAAAATACATTATTTTTTGGTTGAGGGAGCTTTAATAACAAGAGGCATCATAAAGAGAGAAATCAAAACTGGATTGTACATTCACCAGGTTGCTCAATACAAAAGCCAACAAAATTAGCCCATATTGATGTGACAAGCAAGAAGAAACACATTAGTTTCCAGCTCACAACATTCCACTACAAGATATCATTGGAAAACCGAGTCAATTTTGATATCAGTCAGATCCTGATTAAACGAGGCCACACTTGCAGCAGGGAACCCCACAGGCCTGGCCCCTACAGGCACACAGGAAAGAGAGGGAAATGGAATCACTGCAGCCCCTCCAGCAGGGCCTGGGTGGGCAATTCTGCCAGGCTGGGGTGGGCACCACAGCCACCACCACGTCTGGGGGCAGGAAAGGCTTTTTTAAATATCTATTTAAATATCATTTCGTGTTTGAAATGATGCTGTGGGTCAGCCTGGATAATGAAGGTGGCGTGCTCCAGGGGCAGTGATGTGAGGTCTTCGTGTTTGAAATGATGCTGTGGGTCAGCCTGGATAATGAAGGTGGCGTGCTCCAGGGATATAAATATGTGTTTCCAAAGCTGCTCCAGGAAAAGAAAAAAAAAAAATTGGGTCCAGGAGAGAGTTCCTAATATCCATACCTGAAAAATGTGACACTAAGCAAACAAACTGAAAAACAAATATTTCTTAGCTAAAGTGTTTCTGCTCGCTGGGGACAGAGTGAGAGCTGCAAATGGAGAATGAGGTTCAGGGAATAAGTCAGCACTGAAGGAAATATGATAATAATGTTAACAAGAATAGTAACAATAATAGCAATAGTAACAGTAATAATAATAATAACAACAACAATAATAGTAGTAGTAATAATAATAATAGTAATAATAATAATAATATAGTAGTGTACTTTTTAAAGGTTAGGGTAAAATATTTTGATCAGGCATTCTCTAAGCAAGTGGAAAGTGTCCTGTTGAGTGATCTGCCTAACGAGGCTCCACGTGGGTTTCCAAAGCAGCTCCTGCCTTGCTTTCCCAGGCAGGGCAGGGAATTAAAGGCCTGTGAGGAGCAGGAGCACCCCGCTGCCTGGACAGCTTCCTTGCCAGTGTAACCTGGTAATTGTGCTAGAGCCTGGCCTCCTCCTTTTGCCTCAAATCCTGAAATGTTAATTTTCATCTCTGATTAAGCTGCAGACCAGTCGAGGCTCCTTTTATTAAGTCAGGCAGACTCCTACCTGCTTCCCGAGGGCTAAATTCAGCTGGCAAAGCCATTGTAATATTGTGTAATTAATTTGCCAGTCAAATAATTTCTGCAGGGCTCTAATTTACTTATCTGTCTGCAACACTAATGAATCTCCCAGCTCAGTACTTTAATCATGTTTTCTGCCTTTTTATCTCCTTTTTTAACTCCAACTTTCCTAATTGTTTACTATGGGCTCATCTGTCACCTGTATTTAGGGGCTGTGTTTGTTCTCACAACAAAAGGCAGCCAAGCATGTGGACTCTGTAGTTCTCCTTCATGGCTGGGAGCTGCTGAAAGCCTTCCTTGCTTTATTCTTCAATTCCTACAAGCAAGAGAGACGAGTCAATAAAAATCCAAGACGCAAAAATTCAGGAGAAAAAGCCATTGGTATTCGGAGGACTTAAGGTGGTAAGTTCATTCCAGCTGGTGTAACCTGAGTGCAGAACTTCCCTAAGGTCATTCTCTGTTCCCTGATTAGTGCCAGTGGGAAATATGTTTCAAAAAATGGGGCTGTGACACCTGAGGACACCATTGGAGGGTGGCCATGGTGGTGGTGGGTTGGTGCTTGGACTGGATTATTTGAAAGCTCTCTTCCAACCTTAAAGATTCTTTGAGTCATTGAAATGTAACATTGGCAGGTTTTCACTTGTTTAACTTTGCAAACCACAAGTCTGTATTCATTTTTTGTTTTTTTCTAATACAGTTATTACATAAAACACTGCAGTAAGTGGCACATTCCTGTAGTGTTAAGTACTTAGGTGTCAGTTCCAACACACCAACTCTGATGTCTGCCACTTCACAGTTTTCCTGGGAATTTTTCTCTGATGGGAATGTTTTGTGAAGGAGGACAGGAATGCTCAATAAAATATAAATATATAAATAATCACACAGTATCCCTGAGGCTGGAAAAGCCCTCCCAGCCCATGGAGATCCAGCTGTGCCCATCCCCAGCCCAGAGCCCTGAGTGCCACCTCCAGGAATTCCTGGCACACCTCCAGGGATGGGCCCTGCAACCCTCCCTGGGCAGTTCCAATCCCTGAGCCCCCTTTCCATGGGGAAATTCCTGCTGTGCCCACCCTGAGCTGCCCTGGCCCAGCCTGAGGCCGTTCCCTCTGCTCCTGTCCCTGTTCCCTGGAGCAGAGCCCGACCCCCCCGGCTGTGCCCTCCTGGCAGGGAATTCCAGAGAGGGAAAAGATCCCTGTGGGGATCCTCCCGAGGTACCAGGAATGAGTTAATCCCACCAAGGAATGCCGAGGAGCTGCCAGATAACAGAGTGACATTGTTTTTTCCCTGATGTCAGCACAGAAAGCCCAAACACAAAGAGGTGAATGTATTCCTCGGAGGCAGCTGAATGCGGAGCTTGTGCCGGCATCCAGCCGCCTTGAAACAAGATGACGAAGTGTTTCCTGGAAGCAGGGAATGGCTGGGCAGGCTCGGGATGCGGGGATGCGTGTGCCGGGACAGGGCCATCCTGCTCGCTGCTGTTTGTGAGCACGCAGCTCTGCCGGGGCTGCACATCCACCCCCGGGCAGTCCATTTTCCTTTACGGTCACTGCAAGGCAGTTCATTTTCTCCCGCAGCATCCCCGTGCTGTGTCTTGCCTGAATAACTCACCTTATGCCGTGTTTGGTGGGTGGTGAGGTCTAGAGGATATTGAGAGCAGGCTGGAGGAGAAGCCTTGTTTCACTGCAGTTTATTGCTGCCACAGGGACAGGAATTGGATGCTCGCTGACAGGCTTTGGATGTGGAGATGCTCTTCTCAGCAGGCAGAATGTGCTCTGCCTCCATCCACCCCCGGAGGGGAAGTTTCACAACTGGGTGACTGTCCATCACAGCTGACAAATCCATCACAGCCTAGTAATGTCTGTATCATTCATTTTTTCGGCTATTCTGAACTCTACAGGAAAGTAAACAAAAGGGGAAAAAAAAAAAAAACCTGAAGAGAAAGATTTAAATTGCTTTGTGTTTTTATTGCAAGGTTGGTGTTAGCACCCTTGGCTCAGCCTGGTGAGGAGCCACGGCCACTCTGCGCCTTAGGTTACACACAAACCAGAGTTTGGGTGTTGACTGGGAAAACCAGACCCAGTAACTCCCAGAAATCATTCTTAAAATCTGGCTGGAAGAAAGTTAAACTGCAAGTGCTGTTTTCTGACAGGACGGAAAAACCTGAACGGCCAAGATTATGGATGTCAAAATAGGAACGGCTGAGTGCAGAAGGGCTCTGGGGGATCCGTATGGCTGCTTGTGGGAGAATAAATTAAATTAATTTATTTAATAAATTAAATAAATCAGTATCCAGTATTCTCCCCTGTGAGGGTGGGCAGGCCCTGGCCTAGAGCAGCTGTGGCTGCCCTGGATCCCTGGCAGTGCCCAGGCCAGGCTGGACACTGGGGCTGGAGCAGCCCGGGGCAGTGGCAGTGTCCCTGCCAGGGCACGGTGGGACGGGATTTAGGGTTTTAAAGCCGTGGGCTGGCCGTGCCGCACCCCGGAGGCCGCGGCGCCTGGGCTACAGCCGGTGCACGGCGCTGCTTTTGCTGGCTCTCCACACGGGCACACCGTGCTTGGGTTCCTCTCCGTCAGCACAGCCTCCAAACCCGGCTCCTGCCCCGGCTGGGCCCCGGGGGATCAGCGCCGCGGGCGGCCCCAGGCCCGGGGCTCTGCCTGCGGCTCCCCGCACACGGACGGGCCCGTGCCGCCCGGGCCCCGTGGCCGTGTCCCGGGGCTCCGTGGCCGTGTCCCGGTGCCGCTGCCGGGGCTCCGTGGCCGTGTCCCGGGGCTCCGTGGCCGTGTCCCGCTGCGGGCCGAGCGCGGTGCCGGCAGAGGGAGTTGTGTAGAGACGGGACGGGACAGGACCGGGACCGGCAGCGGCACAGGCCGCGGCCTGCCCTCCATTTGAGGGCGCCCGGCGCGAGGCGTCCTCAGCCGGGGATGTAGCTCAGTGGTAGAGCGCGCGCTTCGCATGTGTGAGGTCCCGGGTTCAATCCCCGGCATCTCCAGGCGTTTCTTTTTTTATTTTTAATTTAGTTTTTTTTTTTTTCCCCCCCTGTCTCCTCGCGCGGCCGCTGGTTCCGCCGGGCCAGGCCAGCACCACGCCGCCGGCACAGCATAGCCCGGCCCAGCCCAGCCCGGCCGTCCCGGTTCCGCTTCCGCCCGGGAGCCCCGCGAGGAAAATCAAAGCGCGGCGGCCACAAAACGCGGCGGCTCCTCCGCCGGCAAAAAAAAAAAACAAAACAGTTGCATTGGCCGGGAATCGAACCCGGGCCTCCCGCGTGGCAGGCGAGAATTCTACCACTGAACCACCAATGCGCGCTCGGCAATGTATCCCCGCCCCCGGCTGAAGGAGCTCAGCGGTGGCACCCATGGCACCCATGGCACCGCACGCCCCTGCTCCGTTCTGTTTCTCAGCCCCATGCACTCACACAGCTCTTCTCAGCCATCATTTCCGGGGAAAAAAAAGTTTTTATAAAGTCAGCACTACCCGTTAAAGATTTTTTCCTCTAAATGATAAAAAAAACCCCTGGGAAAGTGTATAATGCAACCACCATACACGCCATGGAGTCTGGCCTGACTGTTGGTTTTGGTCTTGTTCGTCTCTCACAGATGCAAGATGTCACTAATGATTATTTCAGTGATCATTTTAAAAACTTCTTTTTTTTCCTCAGCATATTCTTTGAAAACGTATTTTGTTTCTAAGCACTCTGTTTGTACCAGAGATAAACTAATAAGCAAGGAGTGATTTAATGAAAGAACTTCAGGAGATTACAGGTGAAGGTTTCCAAGATTCTTTACCCCTAGCACTATGGTTGGGGTCAATCTTAAAGGTCTTCTCCAAGCTAAATGGTTCTATGATCATCCTTTACATTTAAAAGCTGTCAAACCAAGTCACAGATGCCTGTTTTTGCTCCTTTTCCATCCTGGAAGGACTTTGCCAGGGGAGGCCAATGGTTGAGGCCTCAGAGGCTCAGCTGACCCACAAAGGAGTCATCAGTGGGCTCACAATGGTCTCTGTGACTTGGCAGGTGATGGCATTCCAGCACACTGTGCCTGTGTGGGGTGATGTCAACAGTGAGTCCTGGCTTGTGCTGTGCCACGCTGTGTCCCAAAATAAACGATGCACGCTCCTGACGATCCGTTTGCCTTGGACACGCTCCCACAAACGGCCACACGTGAGCCAGAGTCCAAGGAAAAGCTGCAACGAGTGCTTCACGTCCAGGGAACACTGAGATTTACGTACAAAAGTGCTGGAGAACAGGGCCCGGGCAGGAGGAACAGCTACAGCCGCCCGCCTCGGCACAGGTCAGAAGCAAGCAGGGGTTTTCTGGTTCAACTTTCTGGCACTGCAGGTCATGTTCCAGTGTCCTGTGTTTGGATGTGCGTGAACACCACAATGGAGCAGCCCAGCACAGCAACCTTTCCTTCTCAGCTTCTGCTGCCAGAAGGCAACACAATAAAAACTGTAAGTAATAATTATTATTTAGGCTGTGGCTTACGGCTGGATTAGTCAGCTAGCAGAACTGTTTTCTCAGACAAGCCCAGGACCAAAACTCCACAAGCACTCAGGGAAAAGATGTTCCTATTGAGAAGCCCTGACTCCCTGTTTTACTGTGTCTGGGAGTCAGCCACGCAGAGGCTTCCCCCTACTTTTGTTCTGCACCTCCTGTCCTTGCTGCTGAGCTGAGGCTCTGCCAGGCAGGGACATCTGGCAACATCTGTGCACAGCCACCTGGGACCCAGCAGCGTGTCCTCGGAGAGGGGCGTGGGGCCAAAGAACCGCTGGAGAAGGCTGGAGAAGCCCTGTGAGATCACCGGGTCCAAGGGGTCACTCAGCGCTGGCAGGGCCACCTCTGACCCCTGTCCCCAGGTGCCCCTCTGCTCTGGGGCAGGCAGAGCAGAACGTTCTGCTTGTGCCACGGCTTGGAGAATTATTGCACAGAGGGTCCCCACAGTGACAGGCTTTGCACTACCTGTTCCCAGAGCAGAAATGGGACCTGTCCTTGCATTCATGGCTCACAGCTCACAGAACAGTTTCTCGTGTCCCTGGGACTATTTCGCAAATGCTTAGAACATCTGGGAGTGTTGGCTGACGTCCTGCAGGGAATTCTGTCACCAGGAGGAGCCTGGTGACTCCCAGGCCTCCCTGGGGCCCAAATGTCACCCCAGAACATGCCCTGGGAGCCCGTTCCCAAGCCGTGCGAGCCAGGCTCACGCTTGGCTTCCCTCAGAACTGCCTGCGAGTAGGAGGGTGCTGAACGGGGCAGGAATCGAGCCCTGCAGTATCAGAAATGGTGATCCAGAGCCTCAGAACTGGTGACAATCTCACAGGATCAGCCGAGTAGGAATCAGAATCCTGCTCCAAGAAAACAAGCAGTTCTAAGGGGCTCCTTGCCGTAGTCATACCATGGCTGGGAGAACGCTCCCTGCCAAGCTGCGGTGCGCAGGGATCCGTTCCGTGTGCCACAACGGGCACGGCACTGTTGCAGCGAGCCCAGAGGAGGTCACAGAGCTGGTGAGGGGACTGAGCTCCCCTGTGAGCCTGAGAAAGCGGGGCCTGTTCAGCCTGGAGGGGAGCAGGCTCTGGGGACACCTCACAGCCCCTTCCAGTGCCTGTACAGCAGAGCCAGAGAGGCACCCTTCACCAGGAGCTGCAGGGAGAGGGCAACGGGGAATGGCTTCAACTGACAGAGGGGAAATCTAGGTTGGATATGTGGAATAAATCCTTCCCTGTGAGGGTGGGCAGGCCCTGGCACAGGTTGCCAGAGCAGCTGGGGCTGCCCCTGGATCCCTGGCAGTGCCCAAGGCCAGGCTGGACAGAGCTGGAGCAGCCTGGGACAGTGGAAGGTGTCCCTGCTTCTGGCTGAGGCTGACAGGGCAGAGCCCAGCAGGTTTAGGTGTTTCTGCTGTGCCCCTCTGAGGAGGATGCTGCAGCTCAGGGCCACCCTCAGCCTCTCTCCCCAAGTTCAGCTGGTGCACTGTGACAGGAACAAGGCTGGGTTGATATGCAGTGGTAAATCCACTCAAATCAAGCTCAAAAGTGCAGGTGTGGCTTACCTGGGGTGTGGTCGTGGGTATCATTGCTTCCCTCCTGCCTGCTGGCTGGGACACGTGCTCCCATGTCTCGTGGAGGGACTGTGCAGTCACCCCATATAAAATGGGTGTTGCATTGATCTTTGTCCTGGCCCATGAAAATGGGAAGTGCGATGGCACAGCTGTACCTGTGCCGCTGGCTCTGGTCCACCTCCTCACATGGAGCTGTATTAAACCATGTACAGCCTGAAGGAGCAGCTGAGGGAGCTGGGAAGGGAAATGGAGATCCTCGAAATAAAGCCCAATGAGTAAATCAGAGCACCATGAAAGACAGCAAACCTCTGTGTAAGAACCAGCTGGTGTTGCACTAACTCACACACCAGGCAAGCCCAGTCAAGACTTCCAGAGCACTGAAGATAACAAGAGGCCTTGCAAAATGGCTTCTCAAAGCCTCTCCATAAAGGTTTCCCAAGTATGTTCCTGCCTCCTCTTTCAGAGTGCAGAGAAACTGCTCCATCCCCGGCGAGTTCTCCGCTGAGTGGAGCACACGCACATCAACTCGATTTTAACAGGTCACGGAATAAGCCGGGCATTTAAAAATATCCACCTACCCAAAAGGACAAATGAATCCGTATTGTGGAGCCCTCAGCAAAGATGGTTGGAACAAAACAAACAAAACAATCCTGGTAATCTTTTAGGGAAGACTTATAATGTAGAACAACTTGTCAGTGCGGGTTAAAGTTTTAAGGCCTAGCAATTTTGACAGCGTCCCTCTGAGCACAGCGAGCGCGCGGGGACGAGCAGGACAGCAAAAGGTCACTTGGTCACACATATCTGCTGCCTCTCTGAAGTTTAGCTCCAGACCCACTAGGCACGTCCCAATTAATTATTTAAATCTGCAGGGAGAAATGTTTCAGTAGATGAAAAGGCACAAAGTGAAATTCCGGGGAAGGTACAGGATGGCTGGCAGAGGGAAAATGGGGCGAGATATCCCTGCCACGGGACACGGAGAGGAGCCACTCCCATCCAGGAATGCTGGCTGCTCCAGAGACCAGCCTCTCAGGGATTGTCCAATATCCCTTCTTTTTCAATGGAATAGTTCTGGATCACAAAAGGTCACCGAAACCAAACTGACAATGATACATGTGGTTATTTAGAATAACTTTTCCCGGCACAATAATTGATGATGCTGCTGGCAATCTGTAAGTTCCTTATAAATGCATGGACACCCTGAAACTGTTCATCCCAGATCCTGCTTAAAGTGCCCCAAAAGAAAGCTATCAAGATGGCAATGCCAGGGAAATGGGCATTGGAAGCACACAGGAGACTCAAATCCTGGATTTATTCATTATGGGATACCAGGCTGGGAATTTTCAAGTCATTGTATATGTCTTTGAACAGGTTTTCTAAGCTTTCCTAATCAATTCAATGGAGAAAATACCTGGATAAGCAGCAGACAAGTACAGTCACCAGGGCTGGTTTTCATCTGTCATTGTCTGAGATGAAATAATACAGCACAATTCTGAAGAGCCGTTTGCCTTGCTTTTGCTGAACACAGTTTGTCACTCCAGCACATGTACAGAAAATAAATTTAATTTTTTTTTTCATATTTCCTGCCACAACAAAGCTCCTTAAACGTTTAAAGAGAAAATAACTACTCTTGACCAGTCCAAGCAGTCTTGCTTTCTAAAAGATACTGTCCTTCTTCTTTTCCTTACCAACAGAATTCATGTTGTCCATCAGACCTAGCTGGGCCATTTGCCCCAGAAAAACACGATGCTCCACATCCCTTCCTTCCATTCCCTCCCGTGCTGCCACTGCAGGGAGAGGCCAATTAATTATGGTGTTCGTTCTGCCACAAATAACGCGGCCCGTGACCTTATTCTTTTAAAACTGCCATTTCTGCATTTGTTTCTGCGGCTCAGATCTCGATGGGACAGCAAACAATAATAATTACATAATTACAGTGATAACACACCATAAGAGAAAAACCAGCCCCTTTCTCTCCCTCAGCCCCACGGACACGGCGCTGGATTTATCTGCTGCAGGGCAGGGGAAACACCTGAGCACCAGCAGCACCTCCTGCTCGGTGCAGGGATACCCGACACCACAGCCCGAGATGGAGATTTAAATAAATGCACAGCCACCACTGAGCACCTGCCTGCCCTGGATCCTGCTGGAAAAACCCCAGCAGAGAAATTCTGCGTCTGTCTCTGTCCCTTTGTCTCAGCTCTCCTGCGACTGTCACCACCCTTGCTCCTCACAAAGACATTTTCCTGAAGACAGATTAGCAGGAAACATATTTGTGAACGTATCAACGGATTTTCTTCTTATGATACATAACTCTGGCACGCAGTCAGGAAACGATGATGATCTTTTTCCCCATCTTCCCTTGCTAATGAAGAGAAACTGCCTCTGGGGTTGAGGACAAAAGGTGAACTCTCCCCGCACACAATTTACACCTGCTGAGCACATGATTTCGGGCATCTGAAATTCCTGTCTTGGCAGGTGGCCCGGGGACCAAGCCACACGCACGGAGACTTACTCTGGAGGTAATATTTTCATCCAGGCATTAAATAAAAAACAGACTTGAGAGGGATGAATTTTGCAACACTTTCAGGCATCTCATTTTTTTACTTAACCTTGTAAAACTCTTTCACTCTTCAAACTTATGAAGCCCAACCTTAAACAATCAGTAACTAAGACAAAAAGAGTGCAGTAGTTGAACAGAAGCCTGAAGTAGGGGAGAGAGCAGCCCATCCCTGTTTATCGGTAGCTGCACTGTGAAGGTGGGGAGAACCACCGCTGGAAAGTGAGATTGCTTGGGAAATGTGATCCTTACGAAGTTTGCACTTTCCCTTTATGAGGAGAGTAGTATAACGCTCTCATTTTCTACCCCACTCAAGACTTTGCAGGTTGGAAAAAGCTGATGAGACACAGCAGCGCTGGGGTGCAGAAAATGTTCACTTGGAAACCGGCTATAGATACATTTTGCACTCCTAAACTGCCCTGTATCAAAATTCAAAATTTGTCATGCATGAACAGTGACAGTGCAGCTACATGCGGGTAGATAGCCACTTTGAGGGGTGGGGGAAAGGGGATTCTCCTAGCTCTAACAAGTATTTGTTAGAGATGGATGAAACAACATCTAGTGCCATGTTGGAACACATCTATGGGGTAGGCATTCGCATCCAGAACTTGTGTATGTTGGATCATGCTGAAATTATTTGCCAAAAAAAGCATTGATTTTTTTTTTTTTTTTATTCTTCCTTTGTGCTCCAAAAACCACACACCCTAAAAACCATATCCTTAGAAAACAACAAATCATTGTCCGGTCCTTTCCCTTTTATTTTCAATTCTTTCTCTTCAATTGACAGCTTCTAAGCCGGAGTATCTACGAATTCCAGCTGCCACTCCAGATCTTAGCCCCTTTTAAGAGCACTGATGTTCCTGGGATAAACACTGCTCCCATCACCAGTGACTGAATATCACTGACTTTGCAGAACTCATGAAATCCAATCCTCGCACTTGTTTACTGACTTGAAATGACACCTAGACAGCTGAAGACCACGATCAGCTCCGCGGGCGGCAGAGCCGGCCCTCACGCGTGGGCCGGAGGCCTCCGGTACCGCGACGGGCGCAGGCCCGGGGAGGGGCCGCCATGGGCGGCGACCCCCATCACGCAAGGCCGGGGATGAGGAGGCCGCAGCGGGCCCCTCCCCGCGGGCCCAGGCCGCAGCGGCGGCGCTCCCGCGGCCTCGGCGGGGCAGCGCGGCCCCGGGCGGGCAGCAGGGCGGGGAGGCGCCGGCGGTGTGCGAGGCGGAGCTCGGGGGAGCCTGGCTGGCTGCTGCAGGCGGAGGGCGGGCAGGGAGAGAGCCGCCCTCCCCTCTTCTCCTGGCGCCGGCCGGCAGCAGCCCGCAGAGGGACGCGGGCTCCCGGCGCTCCCGCAGTAAGTGCCGTTCGCGTTCTGTGGGAGCGGGGTTCGGAGCGGGATGGAGGGAGCGGGGCCGGCCCGGACACGCGGGTGCAGCCGCGCCTTGAGCACCGCAGCTGCCGTTTATTGTAAAGGCGTAGCAAACGCATCCTGCCTGCCTCTCCTCTCATCCTGCCCTGTTGCCCAGAGCAGCTGGGGCTGCCCTGGATCCCTGGCAGTGCCCAAGGCCAGGCTGGACACGGGGGCTGCAGCAGCCTGGGACAGTGGGAGGTGTCCCTGCCATGGCAGGGCTGGCACCGGAGCATCTTTAAGGTCTCTTCCCACCTTAACCATTCTGGAATTTTATCATTCCATATGGAAGGCTCAAGAGGAGCACGCGTAGATGGGATATTGGGAAGAAATCCTTCCTGTGAGGGTGGGCAGGCCCTGGCACAGGTTCCCAGAGCAGCTGGGGCTGCCCCTGGATCCCTGGCAGTGCCCAAGGCCAGGCTGGACACTGGGGCTGGAGCACCTGGGACAGTGGAAGGTGTCCCTGCCAGGGCAGGGGTGGCACTGGGTGGGCTTTAAATGTCCCTTCCAACCTAAACCATTCCATGATTCTATGATCTTATACAGCAGCTTTCACTACCAAGTGCTCTCGGTCTCCTCCCCCTGTATTATTTAAGCTTTTGGATGGGAAAAAGAAAATACCAAAAGAAAGGAGAGTGTGGCAGTTTTACAGGAGCCCCTGGCAGCTGTCCTGTGTGTGGGTCATCCCTGTGCCCCCTGAGAATGCCCCACAGCAAGAGGTCCAGCCTCAGTGTCTCCCTGTCCAGGACAGCTGCTGGGTGCCTGTAGGTATCTATGTATAATAAATAAGGAGGTTGCAGAGCTCATTGACTATATTTTTTTTTCTTGGATGGAGCTGGTAGAAATAATATCTCTCATTATAAAAAAAAACCCCCAGAATTATTGGTAAAAAATAGCACAGCTGTAGTTATGCTGAACTTTGTAAAATGAAAGTAAGTTATTACTTCCGCTGAACGTACTCGTGGGACCATTCCTTGGTGGCCTAAACTTCTCTGAGTTCTTGCCTCTGTTAAGCAGTCAGTAAATGTCTGTAAGCCCGATTCTACAGGAAAAGATGTAAATGTGTGTGTGGAGAGCTTGGATTCAAAAGCAGCCGGATTTACTCCCTCCTTGACTTCCTCTGGTGCTACTGTGAGCAGGTAGTACTGGTGCTGAGAGCAGCTCCTTTCACCTGCTGCTGGGAAGCAGGGGCTCTCCTGCCCTCCCAAAGAGCTGCATTTTCTTCTCTTCCTTTCCAGCCTTTTCCTCTCTTATTCTTGGTTACAGCTCTTCAGGAATTTTCACTGATGAGCAGTGACTGGTTAGCCAGTAAAGACTTGGTCTGATAGTTCAGGATCTTTCTGTGTTAATATGTAAAGCAAAGTCCAGTATTGCCCCTTCAACAGCAATAACCAGAATATTACTCATATTAACATTAGGCATTAGCAGTTTGCTTAGTCTGAAGTTGGATGGAAGTTTTGAGTTGGCACAAGTGTGCATAAAAAATGATTCACACCCCTTGTATCTAACTGGTAGCATTACTGTGGTTGTGTATATATGGATTTACACTTCGTTTTGCTTAATTATGTGTGTGCACAGGAGCACAGTAATAATAACAACGTTGTGCACTAGACCTTGCTGCATAATGTAGTATTTTCTCTAGAGATCCATTTCTACCTGCTGGCTGTCCCCGACAGGAATTTAGGAAGCTGGCAGGATGTGGTCAGTGCAGAGCAGTTTTCCAAAGGACAGCTCCTGCAGGTTCCTTGCTGCTGCCTGCTTTGTCTCCACACAAGTCTCTGCAAGCTTTAGCAAACATTTGAAAGAAATGTGGGTTTTCTGCTGTCAGTCTGCAGTTGTGACTTTCACCTTCCACTCGTAGCTGATGGTTTCAAAACAGGGCTTGGCATTTGCAAGTAGCTCAGTTAGGCAATATCTTCCTTGTGCTTGTTTGTGTGCTGGCAGACGGGACCCGGGGAGTTATTCTGCCTTTTTATGGGCTGGGTACCCTCAGTCTCAGCCAGGGCTCTGCCAGCCTGGCTGTACAGATTAACTAAGCCACTCTATGTTCTTGGCTGTGGTTGGCACCTGGGTTTTGCAGGGATTAGCTGTGTCATGGTGGGTGTGCTCCTGCAGCCGCTGGGAGCACAGGATGTGAGCACCAGGGTGCTGATCCCTGTCCCTGCAGCCCTCCTGGGACCCGCTGGGAGAGGGACACCACGGCCAAGGTGGGAAACGGGAGCAGCCTGGGCTCTGCTCCCAGGGAGCAGGGACAGGAGCAGAGGGAACGGCCTCAGGGTGGACACAGCAGGAATTTCCCCATGGAAAGGGGGCTCAGACCTTGGCAGGGGCTGCCCAGGGGATGAAGTCCCCTCCTGGAGGTGGCACTCAGGGCTCTGGGCTGGGGACAAGGTGGGCATGGGGCACAGCTGGTACTCCGTGGGCTGGGAGGGCTTTCCTAACCTCAGTATTTGTGGGGATTCTGTGACATAAAAATTAAAGGGTGGAAAAAGAAAGGTGAGGCAAGTGGGGCAGAAGTAGATCACCCTTTAAGGAAGGATTCCTGCACTTCCACTGCTCCGTGGGTGCTTGTGGATCACTGGAGCCACTTGGGGTAAACTCTGCGGAGCAGAGACCACAGAGCTGTTTGCAGCAGCAGCTGTTGGGCTCTAGGGCTCCACTAATTAGCTCTTGGTAATGGAGATGCAGCCTATTTCTTCCAAAAAGCTTCACTTTAGGAAATAGCTTTTGTTACGTAAGGGAGCGACAGCTTGTAATCAGAGCTCTTCC
Source organism: Onychostruthus taczanowskii (assembly GCF_017590055.1). Taxonomy (NCBI): domain Eukaryota; kingdom Metazoa; phylum Chordata; class Aves; order Passeriformes; family Passeridae; genus Onychostruthus; species Onychostruthus taczanowskii. Next base: position 17,397,324 of record NW_024496526.1, read on the forward strand.
ACAACATCACAGTATTGATTTTGGAAACATTCCATATCCCTGAAAGGCTCTCTCTGGGCCGGGCTCCCGGGCGAGCGTGTAGCTCTGTCTCCAGGGGTTTCCAGGTGAACTCACCCCGAGTCACAGCCAGATCCTGTGGATGGAGTCCAAAGTCTTGGACTGGGTTGTTTTTATTTGCTTTGCAAAGCTTCTCAAGCAAAGCATTGATTCTGATTTCAGAGTGATTCTGAACGCAGGCCCCTCCTCCAGGATTAGATTTGCATGTGCTATCAGGTCTCAATCTGTATCCCAGGATATAAAACTAGGCTACTTCCTTGCCACGCCTAAGTATCCACCTAGTTTGTAGCTATTTTTTTGAGCAGGTTCCTGTTTGTGTGTGCAGGTATATGTCCAGTCTTGTAAAAAGCAAAACACCTTGTTTTCTAGCCCCTGCTCCTTGAGTCTTTGGCTAGGGAGTGGAAGGAAGAGCACGGATAAAGTGCCAGCGTTGGGATCAAGTTGAACTGGCAGACTCTCTATTCCAATATCCTCATTAAAAATGAGAGGAATGAAGAATATATTTAAAAAAATGGGGAAACAGCTATAAATTAACTGTATCTGACAAGAGCATTTCTTTCTAGTGGCAGTAACTGGCTTACAGTCACTGAATGGTGTGTGTGTTGATGGCTGATATTAACCCCCACCAGCAGTGAAAGCGAGCGTGACTATTTGAGAAGTTTAAGTTAAAACAACATTGGCACGAGAACACAAAAGTATGGAAATCATCCTGCGTGCATTAGTCAGTGATCAGGCTGGAAACCAGGACAGGAGGGAATTGAAATATTTTCATCTAGAGCTTGATAAATATATTGTAATGTTTGTATGCTGGGAAAGCTCAAAATACCTGTTGACGTTGGAGTCTCTTTGTATTCCTGTTAGTCCTTAGATACAGTTCTTGGGATTACAGCCATCCCTGTCTGCAGTGTTGCCTCGTTCCCAGAGACATGCTACTGTCTGTGGCAAGACTATTGCTATTGAAATTCCAAGAAGGGTTTACACTCTGCAGTGTTGCCTCATTCCCAGAGACATGCAAGACTGTGGCAAGACTATTGCTATTGAAATTCCAAGAGGGGTTTACACAGAGGACTTTTCCCCTCATCATCTGTAAGTGGGAGGGTGATGAAGCAGAAGAAAAAGAAGTGGTTAGGCTAAAATTGAAACACTAGACATTCGAAAGAGAAGCTAAAAAATTTTGTTCCTTGCGGGACAGAGTTCACAGCAGTTGTCCTGTCATCTAAAGCAGGGTGGGAATATCTTGGTGTCTGATCACAGCAAAGGCAGATGAAGCAGTTGGAAGCAGTAGGACCAAGAGGAGGAATGAGAATAGGATACCTATTTTCTGCCTTGTTTCTCCTTTATTTTTGTGCCTGACAAGTGCTACAACCACTTTTGGGCACGGGAGCCGAGCTGGTTGCCTGTACTGGAGCGTGGGAAGGACTTTCCCCACATGGTGAAGTGCTGCTTGGCTTCCACTGACGGGCACAGGGTGGCCTGGGGGGATTGGGAGTTGCAGTCCTGCATGCAGGGTGTTACATAGCTGTGGGGTGACCCTGTGAGCTGAGTGCATATCGCAGGTTGTGTTCCCGTGCTCGGCTGGAGAGCTGCTCTTGGATACTGCCTTTAATTGCAACGCCCTGCCGTGTGTTTGAGAGCCCGGAGTCAGGGGAGGCTCTGCAAGGTGGATGTGTCCGTGCTGTGTCCGCCGTGGTGGGACCCTCTGGAGCCCTTCCTTGGCATGTCTTGTGTTCCTCACCAGAGATCTGCCTTGCAGGGGAAGCACCTCCAGCTTGGGTTGGGTTAAGCTTCAATCAGTTCCTTTCCAGCTGCTTCAGTTGTCATCCCGTGTAGCATTAACCACTCCCGGCACTCCGAGGCACACGGGAGACAGCTTGCTAGGTGACCTGCTTAAGAGGGTGCTAATTGGGCTATTTTCTGGTTACATCCCCTTTTCTTGTTGGTAGTCCACTTCCTGCCTTGACACACCCTGGAACTGCCGGTAACAGACCAGTACAGCTTTAAAGGCTGAAAGTACCCCCAGTCAGAGCTTAACTTGCTGGCCTTGCTGCTGCTGTCACCGTGGCCACCTTGAGTGGTCCTGGAGAGGGATGAGAGCTGGGTTGGAGGGAGCTGAGGGTAGGACTGCAGCTCTTTGGAGAGGCAGGAGCAGTGCAGGACTCAGCTCAGCCTGGAGGAACACCAGTCTGTGCCTCTCAACATCACAAACTTACCTGAGCAGCTTTGGGAAGGAAGGAATTAGACAATGCTCCTGCGCCAATGGCAGGTTATGCAAACCGTAGTGGAGATGATTAGAAGTTTTCTATTTTTAAGCCTTGCATGGAGTGACTCACTTTATTAGACGTGTTCGTTTGCAATGGAATGCGAAGCGCCCGGATTCCATGGCAATGGCCTCGTAAGGCACGCGGGTATCCAACATAACAGATTGGGTTTCTCCTCCCAATTTTCGGCTTGCGCGTCTCAGAGCCGCGTCTGGTGGCAGCGCGGGGCGGCTCACGCCCTGCAGCCTCCATCCATCTGTCCTTCCCCTCCTGCTGCAGTACCATCCTGCCTCGCCCTCCAGCTCGTGGCTCTGGGGCTGAGCTCCCCACCATTCCCCTTCCCTCATTCCTTTCATTCTTTCCCCCAGCTTTGGCCATGGGTTGCTCAGCTCCAGCCCTGTATCTTTGCAGTTAGGAGCGCTGGCGATTGTGGCGTTTCCCTTTCAGCCAGCTGCTGCCCGGGTGGGAGTGGGTTGCACAATCCCAAGAGCATCCAGACAGTAGTCTGGCAGCTGGCTGGGCCGGGCATTACGGGAAGAAAGGAAGGCAAGTCACTCCCAGGAGCTGTGCCAGCCTGGTGAGGGCTGCGGGTGGCAGAGGTTTGCCATGTGGGATGCGCTGTGCAGAGACATCTGCTGAGGGTGGCTGTTGAAATCCCTTCTTCAAAAACCAGGGTGTAAGTGGTGCCTTGTGGGCTTTTGGGGTTGGAAGCAAAGCAGTGTAAGGAGTGCATTAACTGCTGAAGTGGAGCCCTTGCCTTTGACACAGCAGGTCCAGGGTCTGATACCTGGGGAGGGTCACCTGGGGTAGGGAGCAGGTCACCAGCCTGGGTCTCCAGTGGGAGACTCCTCTGGAAGTGGCTGTTCCATGTTGCTGTAGTCCAAGTGAGTGTGACTGATGGTTAAGGAATGCACCAAGGACTTCCTGCTGTGACTGGGGTTTGTATTAACTTTTGGAAATTGAAAGCAGGAACTTGTGCTGATAAATCTTTTGTGTAGTTTCCATTTTGTGTAGACTGCTCTCCCCACCCCTTTGTGTCCTTTCAAGTTTAAAGTCTATTTCTTCTTATCATGAATCCTTTAATAGTGGTTTGAGCTAATGTCCCTCTGAATCTTCACCAGTGCTCAGCTGTTCCTGGGAACTGTTCCCTGGGGTTATTGAACTCCTTGGACAGATCACTCTATGCAGTAGCTACTCCTTGTGACATGCTCCTGGCTCTTCCCACGCCAGCCAAGGGCTCCTGCTCCTGCCACAGCTTGTTCTAGAGCCTGTCAGGGACCTCAGCCCACCCTCCAGGTGAGGCCATGGGTCCAAAGGTGCCATTTATGGCTTCTATTGAAATCGAGGGTAAGGCTTAACATGCAGATTTACTGTGTCAGATGGCACTGACAGCGCTGAAACACTCTGAGCCGCTTTTAAAGGTGATTCAGAATATTTGCGTGATGGAAAGATGACATTTCTGACTGTAGTGCTTCTCATGCTGGTTGCTATTATAATTTTCATTAAAATAAAATCCCATTTCTGTCACAAGCTGTTGATCTCAGCTTGGAAGGGAGGCAGGTCTCAGTATCTGCTCGCAGAAGAGGAGGGGTTTGTGAGCGTGGGCTCTTCCCTGGTACAGCCTCCGTGGGAACCACATGGGCTGCATTCCTTCCCCTTTCACCTGCCCTTGGGTGTATCCTGCTCACAGCTGGCACAGCCTTCCTCAGCCGTCTGGGACAGAGCTGGGGGAAAACCCAGCAGTGTGTGTTCAGAGCCTCTCCTTTCTCCTTTCCTGGTGGCCACCAGGCAGTGTTCAGGTCATCCTCCTTTCCAGAGGAGACCTTGTGTGCCATTTGCTGCCCGCAGAGCCGTTCCTTTTGGGAAGAACCAGAGCTGTGCCGTGCCCTGGCAGAGCCTGGTGCCAGCGGTGCCCGCGCTCTGCCCCCCTGCAGTGCCCTGAGCTCACCCAGCCTCATCCAAACACATCCTCAGAAATGCAGGCTCACAGTTCCCGGGATGCAATTGAGCTGATCCAGGTGTAAAAGCACAGTCTGGTTGGAATGCCTGTCTGGCTTTGTGCTAGAGTGGCTTATGCTGAGCCCTATTTTCCTTTCTCTCCTGAATAAGCTTCTCTTAGGGATGGTGAGCAAGATTGATGTGGCAATTTGAGCAGCTGGTCTTCTGGGAGAGTTCCTTTCTCAGGAGAATTGCCTGTAATCGGCTCTCAGCTCCAAGGAGAGCTAATGCAACACGCCCCGGGGCCAGACAAGGAGTGGGGAGCCCTGAGGCACCGAGGGAGGGCCACCGAGTCCCTTTCTGGGTGTTAGAGATGCTACCTGCAGGATGAAAGTGGGAAAGCTGTGCCATGTCTGATGTCCCTTCAGCTGGAACAGCTGTATCCCACTGGGGTGTAGGTGACAATCCCTGAGCTTCTTGGTCAGTGGTTTGTGTACCTTGTGCTCGAATTCCATGGAAAGGAATGCTGTAACTGGCAGGTGTGTCCCTGGTGTCTGAAATGAAATCTCAGCACGGGTCCAAGGTGGGGGATAGAAGCAGGGCTGAGTGTTGTCTGTGCTTGCAGGAACCCTGGTTCTGAGCAGGGGTTGTGCTTCAGCCATCGCCCTTCCTCCTGAGCTCATACCCATGGAAAGGGCTCATTTCCCTTTGTGTTCCTGCAAGCCAGCATCTCTGCAGACGTGTGACACTGCTCCTTGGAAGATGCTGATTTGTTCCTTTTCAGCTCCCTGGATTGTTGTGTTCTGGCACAGGCACCTGGAGGGGTTCCAGGCTCTCACAGAGACTCCTTTGCTGCTGTGTGAGGGCTGTGGAACTACTCCAGTACTGCCACCAGCCTTCCTTGGGGAGCAGAGCTGTCATTCCTGCCTCCTGGAAGCCTGGGGCACAGGTGTGTGTCCCACAGTGCTGGGTGTCACTGTCTGTGTGGCACGGCTGCAAACGGGTGAGAGTGATGCCTGCCTGAGCTCCCTCAGTGTGGGGATGGCCACGGGAATGTTCCCACTGCTCTCCAGCTCCTGTGCTCTCCTGGGTGTTCCCACTGCTCTCCAGCTCCTGTGCTCTCCAGGATTCCACCTTGTGATACAACTTTGTGACTGTCCATAGTCTTCCTCTCTGTTTTCAGGGAGGTGCTGTAGCATTTGAGGCCAGACCTCCACAGTAACTTCCCTTCCCTCCCAGGAGCTCTCTTTGCTGGGGTTTGTCTGTCGCCTTTCCCTTTCACTCCTCCCTGTCACAGCACAAAGGAAAGATGAAGCTGATCTTTTTTTGTGACCATAGTAATAAGTAAGCGGAAAATGTGATACAAGAAAGGCAGTCGTGGTGGGAGTCCCCAAGAGCACAAGTGCCCCTCTTTGGAAAAACTTGTGGGAAGCTGCAAGTCTTGGCCTTCTGTACACGATCCCTTACACAGTTTGTACACACAGCATCTCTCACACTCTGCATCGAGTGCCTGCACCAGAAATTGTGTGGGGGATTTCCCCCACGCTGAGTGTTCTGCAGGCAAAGTGCTCAGGGAATGAGGTCAAGGTTTGGATTGGGAGGGACTTCAAAATTCATCTCGTTCCATGGGCAGGGACACCTTCCACTGTCCCAGGCTGCTCCAAGCATCAGTGTCCAACCTGGCCTGGGACACTGCCAGGGATCCAGGGGCAGCCACTCTGGGCACCCTGTGCCGGGGCATGCCCACCCTGACAACTAGGAATTCCTTCCTGTGAGGCATTCCAGCCTGGGAACATGTTTCTGTGCCCAGCCTGGCATGGGGAGCTGGCTCCCTGCTGCTGGCCCGGGGCTGCTCCCCGTGCCTGGTAAGAGCTGGTGCTGCGGAGTTGGCGCAGGGCTGCACACACAGTCTGCCCTTGCTTTAAGCCTTGCTGGTGCTAAATCACCGTCTGGGGACTGCTGGGGAGTGTGGCCAGGACAGGGGGTCCCGGGGGGTCCCCAGGTGGGAGGGATGCTGTCCCTGACACGCTCCAACCCCGCGCGCCGGGGAACATGGAGCGGGCTGGGCCTGCTTAACATTCAGGTCAGTCCCGCGCACGTTTGTCATTCAGGATCCGAACACTGGGTCTGTTAAGAATTTGCCTGACCCACATAGGGCTGGTTTCAAGCCCTCTGGAGCTGGGTGTGAAGTGCCACTCAGTGCTGTCCCCGTGCTTCTCGCTGCGGGCCCTGCTCCTGCTGCAGCCGGGGTAGGACGGGCTGGGCTCTGGGCAGCTCCTGCTCCCTCCTGCGAGGCAGCAGCGACTGCAGGGGGGTTTGGTGGGTTTGATGGGATGGGCAGGGAGCTGCAGGAGGTGGGGAGGAGGATCAGATCTGCTGTGCTGTCGGGACGAGGGTTTGGTGGCACTGGGGACAGGCCGTTCCTGGTCTGCCTTTCCGTGGGATTGGCAGTGGCCGTCGTGCTCAGGGTCACCGTGGGGTGTGTATACCTGCTCTGATCTAAATACTCTTTCATCCTTCAGCTTTCTCAGCAAACACCAGAGCGCTGTGGCTTGCCTCTGTCTAGACTTTGTTTAGATGTTACTAATATTGCAGTTAAAATCTCTAATTAAGATATTGCTACCCTAAATTTCAACTTGTCACAACATTGTCATTAGTTTCTTCAAATGGTTTATTCTGTGTGTACCAGATCCTGACATGGTAAAACTGCCAATTAATTTTTATCTTCTTTTCTTCCAGTAAAAAATGGCATTTCAGAAGGCAGTGAAAGGAACTGCTCTCATTGGAGGAGGTGCCATAGCAACAGTTTTTGGCCTCTCTCAATTTTCTCAGCATAGAAACAAACACGTAAGTATTAATTACGATTTTTGATAAAATAGGAAACTTAAAATCTGTCACAGCATATGTCAGGCTTGTACAAATAGTTTTAAAAAATGACCTTTGGCTGCCACTGGGGGCTTTACTTAGTTGCAGGAGGAGTGGAAAGACCTGATTGAAGTAAAAGCGCTGTCTGCACAGTGTTTCCAAGCTGAGAAGCTGGAATTGAAACCACCAGCACCACCTCTGAACATCCCAGCCTCAGCACAGTGCTGGTGCCAGCTCCTGTTGGGCTCCTGGGGCTGGGGACAGGACGTGTGCCAAGGCAGGCGTAGGGCAGGCTCCTGTTGCCTCTGGTGGGCACAGCCCAGCCCCGTGGGCCGGGGTCCCTGCAGGGCTGTGCCCCAGGTGAGGGGGCATGGGCACAGTCAGTGCCCCCAGCAGGGCAGGGTGGTGCTGGAGCCCTGTGACAGGAAAGCAGCACATCTCATGTCAGTGTACTGGAGAACACAGATTTCCCTGGATATCTGCTCCTCCCAGCAGGGCTGGAGTGGCTGTGCTCTTGAGCTCCCTTCTTCATCATTGCACCGTGGACTTGTTAGGGTTGGCAAATTCCTCCAAGACTCCAACCATTCCCCCAACACTGCCAAGGCCACCATGACCCATGTACCCCCATCCACATCAGTGTTTAAATCCCTTTTCTGGCTGTTTCTGTGGGGAGGAGGAGCAGCTGGGAATGAGATGAGTCATGTCTGGGGAGCCAAGCTGGGAAGTGGATAAGGCAAGATTCTTATGGCTTCAGATACTGCTGCAGAAAATAAACCCCAGCATTTCAAGTGAGCTCCCCATCGGGCTGCCTGCCTTGCTCCAAGCTGGTAATGTTCTCTCCAGAGTCTTTATCCCAGGGTTTTACAGCCTGGCTTCATTACTGTCAGAAATGGCAGCTGCAGCTTTTAGGACTGCTAAATGAGAGGAGTTGGAAGGGAAAAGTCACCTGGAGAGCTCACTTGTTGCATATTGTCTGCAGCACTCCAGAATTCAGGGAATTCCTCTTTTCTGGGGATGGATGGCCTATATGAACTTCCAGAGACAGATTAAACCCCGGGGTTTTACAGAGCATGATCATGGAGTCAAAATCACAGAACCACTTGTGCTTTTATCCCAACTAATTTTTCTGTGCACACGCATCTGCTGGCATTTTGGGTCACATTTATGCAACTGGAATTGAGTCGTTGAGTCCCAGAACAGTGTGGACTGGAAGGAGCCTTAAAGCTCATGTCATTCCAGCCCTGCCCCTGGATCCCTGGCAGTGTCCCAGGCCAGGCTGGACAGGGCTTGGGAGCAGCCTGGCACAGTGGGAGGGGTCCCTGCCATGGCAGGGTGGCACTGGATGGGCTTTAAGGTCCCTTCCCACCCAAAGCAGTCTGGAATTCTGTGATTTGGCCTCGAACACTCAGACACCTGCATGGCCCAGGTGGCACAGTGAGCCTTTGCTGGCTGTTTCACCAGCACAGCCAGCACTGGTGGGGACACAGAGCTGGAAGTACCAGGTCCTCCTGCTCCCTGACTGCATTGCTGCATTCTGGTTCTGGGCCTTCATTTAATGCATCCACCTCAGCAGGCTGGTGCCAGCTGTGAGACGGGGTGTTCTTGGACATATCAGGTGGAACTGGAGACCACTGGGGGCTTTTCCCTCTCCTCTCCCCTCATCATCACTAAGGGGAAAGGCAGTGCTTTGGTTTGGAGTTGTAGGATTCTGCTGTCCTTTCCCAATCCTGCCCTTCCTGGTGTGTGAGTGCCTTGTTGGTCAGTAGGAATTGCTCAGCAAGGTGAATCCAATAGTGTGATAGTATGATAATGCATCAGGGCCTGCTTTGGGGAGTTCTAATTACTGTATTTTTTTGTTTAAATGAATAAGGATGATGAATTTGACTCTGCAAACCTACCTGGAGATTTACAGTAGCAAATTAACGAGAGCACTGGATTATGGATTACTAGATGACTTTATAACTTGATGATTAAATTCAAACTGCCAAACTAAATTCCTCTCACTAAGAGCGTAATCAAAACCATTCAGGGAACTCTTGCCTGAGAAATTGTAGATATAAACAGCAATTGCTTATTTCAGTAAACACACTTGTTCACTGCCAAACTAATCACGTTACTGCAGATGGAATCCCTGTGTGCAGCTTTTCTTCACTCCCCCATTTAATTGACAGCAAGATGCATCATATCTATATCAATTCCTGGTACTAATCACTCTGCTTATATTCCAGGGCTAATCTGCACACTCTGGCTATACCAGGGGCTGGATGCTGGGGACTCTGCTCTGGGCTCTGCTAGGAGCCATCTGTTGTAAATAATGGGTTTAAAGCAAACCTAGACATGGAGTCAAACCCATCTGATGCCAGTATTTCTTGAACTCCAGATCTGTCTTTTCTGGTGTTGTGTTATTTTCCTGAAGTTAAGCAGAATGCTTGGAAATTTCTCAGGAAATGTAGTGCAAAGTAAATTTGGAGGTGGGGATTTTCATTCTCCAGAGCTGGTGGAAGTTGATCACACGTCGCTGAGCTTGATCAGCCAAACCAAACACGTGCAAGATAGGGTGTTTTTAGTGTTCCCAATTTCCTGCTTGTCACTGCTGGCTGGCAGTGGCAGGGTGGCCTTTAAGGTCTCTTCCAACCCAAACCCTCCTGGGATTCTGTTATATGTTTTTATTGTACTTGTAAAAGTTTTCTAGCAGTGCTAGAGCTGACAGAGCCAGTGGGAGAGCAGGGCAAGAGGCAGGAGCACGTGGGGATGGGCAGAATTCCATGACCAGGAGAATAATGTGGCAGCTGAGTTTCTTTGAGGCTCCCAGACTTTGTCCCTGCTCTGGTGGTCTGTGCCAGCAGGCACACGTTAGTGTGTCAGTACCAGGCTCATCAGGATTCTCCTCTCTGCTCCCAGCCCCAGGAGTGCCTCGGGAGCTGGGGCTGTGTTTGGGGGCTCTGTGTGAGGCTGCTGTGCCTGTGAGCACCGGGTCCTGAGCAGAGATTGCTGCCTTTGCAGCTGGGGCACAGCTGGGCACTGCAGCTCCGTGGGCTGGGGGACAGAGCTCATCCCACAGGGGTCACCATGCTTGGGAGGAAACAGGATTTCTTATAGATCTTATTTTTTCTTTCTTGTCCCCAGTGCCTCTGCAGCTCTCCTGGAGCCCCTGCCAGGGGCTCTGAGCTCTGCCTGGAGCCTTCCCTTCTCCAGGGGAACATTCCCAGCTCTCCCAGGCTGGCCCCAGAGCAGAGGGGCTGCAGCCCTGGAGCAGCTCCAGGACCTGACAGGATCCTCAGTTTGAAGTGGAGGAGTCTGTCTCCAGCCCCATTTTCCCCACGGATTGTATTGTGCCCCACCAGCAGTGACAGTGGCTGCTGCTGTCCTTAGGGATTTTCATGAGCTACTTGCATTATAGTCAGTATCATCCCTGATTGCAGGATGAATCTGCCCATTAATTATCTTTGGAATGTGCACTTCCTTGAGTCATGGCTACTAGTTTTTAGATTTTATTTTCAGCTCTATAGTAGGGAGAGGGACACAGAACTAATGCATTTAAATCATGATACTGCTGAGGAATGAGCAAATAATTCTGAACAAAAATATTTAGGCTGCATGCACCATATAATCTGAACTGAGGCTTTTTGTGCTTGGCTGGAAAGGAGTTTCTGTGGTTTGTCACTTGAATTTTTATTAGTCTGCTCTTTCCTGCCTGGGAGATCTGGGCAGAAGCCATTCTGCATAGTTAAGTCTGCCATTTGGCCTGGAGACGGCCTAAATTAGGTATTAAATTAGGGTTAAACAGGTTTTTCTGGTGTTCAAAATGTTTATAATTTTCAAGAAAGTCTGGAAATGTTTAGAATTCAGTTTAAGTTGATGTTAACAGCAGAGAGCCTTCAGAGACTGCTCAAACCCTTCCTGCTTGAGCCATGGTCCCTGGTAGGTGGCTGAGCATCAGCCCTTCTCTCCACAGTCACTGCACAGACAGCAGCATTGGCTCTGGGAATATCAGCCCAAAGAGATCCCCAGGGCCATTCCAGGAAAATGGGAGCATGTCTGGAAACTGCCACATTGTTAGGCTTTGTCACTTAAACGTTGTATTTTAACGTGCTGTAGGACATAAACTGCATTGCTTAGAAGTCTCTCAAAAAGAGTTTCTTTGGTGTTTCAGGGCACTACGTTTGGCAATCACATCACTGCTGAACCTCATTAAACTTGAGCTTGGATTAATGCCGCTGCATGAAATGTGAAATGCACACTCAGCTCTGCGTCCTTTGCTGGGGTGAATTTTTTGTTCGAGAGTCCAGAGCCCAGCCCTGTGTCTGTTCATTAAAATGCTTCCTTTGTAGTGTTTACTAAAATAATAACAGCATCCTGTAGCATTGGAGAGTTCCTAGAAGTAATGAATACAGGTAGTAACTAATGAGTGCAGTGTTACATTGAGGTGGGCAAGGTGAAGGAAAGGCGTGGTAGCACTTCATGGATTCAGTACTGTTTGCTCCTCAGTGTTTAACACGATCTGATTGCTAAAAGTGGGGGAAGTGGCTGGGAATGAGTGAGTTTACCTTTGTGGTTCTAGGAAAGGCTGTGTTGGGGGGGTTGTCTCTCCCCACACGTGTGTGTGCAGGGCAAAGCCGGTTCCTCACGGGCTGTGCTCCATCTTTGCAGGGCGCCTTGGTGCAGGTTCGGGCTGAGGAAGGTGTTCCCAGCAGGAAGGACCATCTCCCCAGCAGAGAGCAGCAGCTTGCGGCCCTGCAGAGCAGCGGGGAATTCGACGTGCTCGTCATCGGCGGGGGAGCCACGGGCTGTGGCTGTGCCCTGGATGCAGCCACCAGAGGTGAGGGCCTGGGGGTGCCCCTGCGGGCTCCCTTTGGGGTGCCTGGCCTACAGCAAACTCCTCAGATCGGCTTTTCTGAGGTTCTCAGAGGCAGAGGGTTGGTTATCCTGGCTGGGAGACCTGTTCTCTGAAGGCAGGAGCCTGAGGAAGGGCACACAGCAGATCCATGCTAACCTTTGGGGAACTGGCCAGAGCGGGGAACCTGAAGCTCCCAGGCTCTTTAACCTGGACATGTACCTTAGGAACAGAGGCAAAACCCCAGGAGAGCCTTTCAGTTCGAGCTGGGAAACCCCTGTCCAGCAGGTGTGGTAATATGGAATGGATAAAGCAGGAGGGGCTGACCACAGGGAGATAAGTCCAAGCTCCAGCCTGGTTGTTATGTTTAATAACACAGGACAGAGATCTTCTCACTTCTGCCTCTGCTGTGCTTTGGCAGAAAATGCAGTTGTAAAGCAGACAGAAATGATTACAGTTAATCTCTGTTTATCCTTTTCTTGGATATACTGGTTATATCAGTAGGTCTCTGAGGTGTGAAATATTCACGGGCATTTGGTTAATGAGTTGTGTCTCCTTGCTGTTCATTCATGGAACTTGCTCTTTTATCGTGTTTGCTTCGCTTAACAACAAATTTTGCTTTTCGTGTGTTTGATAAATCTTCACCAAATTATTCCTGATTGTGTCCATTAATCTTCAGTCACATTCGACAAAAATAAATTGCTCTGATCTTTGCAAGTTACCAGTAATAATTAGATTTTTTTAAGGACATAAAAGTTTTGGAAGACCAGTAGATGTTAATATCTCGGTGTTGGCACTGCTGAGGCCCCTCGAGTGCTGTGTCCAGTTCTGGGTCCCTCATGACAAGAGGACATTGAGAGGCTGGGGCGTGGCTGGACTCAGGGATCCTGGAGGTCTTTTCCAGCCCCAGGGATTCAGTGGTTAAGGCTGATCAGGCTGTTTCCTGTGTGTGTCAGAGCTCCAAGCATGCCCCACGCTCTGGGGCTCTCTCCTGGGTTTGGGCACCTCTGAGGCAACCTCCAAGTAAGCAGAGCTGCCAGTTGTGTCCCTCTCTGGAATGCCACTTAGGTGGTTGGTGAGGAGGTTTAGAGCTCCCTGCTGCAAAGGGTTAAAAGTGTCCATGGAGCCCCTCTGTTCCTGCCAAGCTGTCATTTCCCTGGGGAGCATGGCCCCGTAATGTGCAGTAATGCCCTTCCATTGTGAAATACCCAGCTTTTAATGTGCTGCTGTTTAAGTTCTGCTTTGACTTTTCCCTCAGGAAGAAGGCTAAAATTTTTCATTACAATATAGACAGTGCACTGCACTTTGAATACAAATTTATCCATGTACAGAGTAATTTTTCTTGTGATTGTCTCTACCCTAGAGAAGTGTCTTTAATGAATTACATACAAATTGTGTAATTTAAGAAGTTAATTTGGTTTTCTGGTAACACAGGACTAAAAACAGCCCTTCTAGAAAGAGATGATTTCTCATCGGGGACCAGCAGCAGGAGCACTAAATTGATCCATGGTGGAGTGAGGTACCTCCAGAAGGCCATCATGAGGCTGGATTTCGAGCAGGTAATTTTTTGTGCTGGTTGTTCAGCAAGAGTTGCTGGTAGACACTTCACTGTCCCACTTAGAGCTGAGTGTCCTTTTGAGCTTTTCAGTGCTGTGTTCCACAGCCACTGTGCACGGGAAGTGCCTTCTCTGGGGGAGCAGTGTCACTGCCATGCCTTGCAGCCTGTGGGCTTTGGGAAAGGCAGGCACAGACAGGGCTGATCTCAGAACAAAAAGAGCTTGAAATAAAATAAAATTAAAAGAGACAGGTAGTGTCATGAACTGGGGGAAGTGAGTGGCTGACCTGTTCTGGAATGGGGAGAGAAAAGATGGTAAATGAGTTATTTAATTTGGAATGGGGGAAAAATATTGTAAATGAGCGACTTATTTTGGAATAAGGGAAGAAAAGGTGGTAAATCAGTGATTTATTTTGGCATGGGGAAAGAAAATACGGTAAATGAGTGATAGTTTATAAATGCTTTTGTGTGGGTGGAAGCCAGATATTCGTGTTTTGAGGCATCACATTGTCTTTTCATTGGAGCCTCTCAAAGTATGCTTTAGTGGTTGAAATGCTGCTGCAGGAATGGTGACTTTTCAGGGGGAAATACTTAACCTTGCAGTTATCCACACAAGAAACCCACCTGTTCTGCCAAAGAACAACTCCACGTTGATGGACATTGATTGGTTTGGACAAGAACCCTTCTGCATTTGCAGCTTGGAGTTGGGATGGGGTTGAGCAGTGGGAATTGCCATGGAGCTGTGCTGTGGGATCAGTCCTGGCCCTCCTGAAGTGCCTCCTGCCCCTCATTAGAGCAATGTGAGCTTTATGTTCAAATGAAAAATTATGCAGCTGTGCTGCCAAGACACCAAGATGAAACTACCAAAACTTTATTTTACTTGGGATCCTTTCCTTAACCCTTGGGTTTCTCAGCAGATCACAGGGAGAAAGCCCAGTGACAGTGGTGGGAGGTGTTGATACTTGGATAAAGTCTGTTATTGAGTGTTTGCCCTGGTGCCAGGGCTGGGTGCTGTGGCACTGACCCTGGCTGTGTTTTGCAGTACAGGATGGTGAGGGGGCTCTGGAGGAGGGTGGGTGCTGTGGCACTGACCCTGGCTGTGTTTTGCAGTACAGGATGGTGAGGGGGCTCTGGAGGAGGGTGGGTGCTGTGGCACTGACCCTGGCTGTGTTTTGCAGTACAGGATGGTGAGGGGGCTCTGGAGGAGGGTGGGTGTTGGGCAGTACAGGATGGTGAGGAGGCCCTGGAGGAGGGTGGGTGTTGGGCAGTACAGGATGGTGAGGGGGCTCTGAAGAAGGGTGGGTGCTGTGGCACTGACCCTGGCTGTGTTTGGCAGTACAGGATGGGGAGGGGGCTCTGAAGAAGGGTGGGTGCTGTGGCACTGGCCCTGGCTGTGTTTTGCAGTACAGGATGGGGAAGGAGGCCCTGGAGGAGCGTGGGCGTTGGGCAGTACAGGATGGTGAGGGGCCTCTGGAGAAGGGTGGGTGCTGTGGCACTGGCCCTGGCTGTGTTTTGCAGTACAGGATGGGGAAGGAGGCCCTGGAGGAGCGTGGGCGTTGGGCAGTACAGGATGGTGAGGGGCCTCTGGAGAAGGGTGGGTGCTGTGGCACTGGCCCTGGCTGTGTTTTGCAGTACAGGATGGGGAAGGAGGCCCTGGAGGAGCGTGGGCGTTGGGCAGTACAGGATGGTGAGGGGCCTCTGGAGAAGGGTGGGTGCTGTGGCACTGGCCCTGGCTG
This sequence comes from Onychostruthus taczanowskii, assembly GCF_017590055.1. Taxonomy (NCBI): domain Eukaryota; kingdom Metazoa; phylum Chordata; class Aves; order Passeriformes; family Passeridae; genus Onychostruthus; species Onychostruthus taczanowskii. The sequence goes on from NW_024496526.1 coordinate 17,412,567, forward strand.
TGTTTTGCAGTACAGGATGGGGAAGGAGGCCCTGGAGGAGCGTGGGCGTTGGGCAGTACAGGATGGTGAGGGGCCTCTGGAGAAGGGTGGGTGCTGTGGCACTGGCCCTGGCTGTGTTTTGCAGTACAGGATGGGGAAGGAGGCCCTGGAGGAGCGTGGGCGTTGGGCAGTACAGGATGGTGAGGGGCCTCTGGAGAAGGGTGGGTGCTGTGGCACTGGCCCTGGCTGTGTTTTGCAGTACAGGATGGGGAAGGAGGCCCTGGAGGAGCGTGGGCGTTGGGCAGTACAGGATGGTGAGGGGCCTCTGGAGAAGGGTGGGTGCTGTGGCACTGGCCCTGGCTGTGTTTTGCAGTACAGGATGGGGAAGGAGGCCCTGGAGGAGCGTGGGCGTTGGGCAGTACAGGATGGTGAGGGGCCTCTGGAGAAGGGTGGGTGCTGTGGCACTGGCCCTGGCTGTGTTTTGCAGTACAGGATGGGGAAGGAGGCCCTGGAGGAGCGTGGGCGTTGGGCAGTACAGGATGGTGAGGGGCCTCTGGAGAAGGGTGGGTGCTGTGGCACTGGCCCTGGCTGTGTTTTGCAGTACAGGATGGGGAAGGAGGCCCTGGAGGAGCGTGGGCGTTGGGCAGTACAGGATGGTGAGGGGCCTCTGGAGAAGGGTGGGTGCTGTGGCACTGGCCCTGGCTGTGTTTTGCAGTACAGGATGGGGAAGGAGGCCCTGGAGGAGCGTGCACACCTGCTGCAGAGCGCGCCCCACCTCTCAGCTGCGCTGCCCATCATGCTCCCCATCTACAAGTAAGCTCTGTGTGCCTCCTCTCCTTTACCTTGGCTTCTCACAAGCAAACCCTGGCCTGGCAGGGGTCTCTTAAACCAGGGAAAGTTGCTGGGCTGCAGAAGCACTAAGCTCACTTGTGCCCAGCCAGCAATTGCTGCTTTGGGGGGCACGTCCTGGGGTGCAGCCCTTCCAGCACCCCAACAGGGACAGCTGCAGAGAGCTCTCATTCCCAGGATGTATTTGCTATTCTTTCAGTGCACCCTTGTCCCCACAGTGTTCCCAGCAAGGTGCTGTTCAGTCCCTGTGGGCACAGGGCAGTTGGGTATGCACAGAACAGATTCCTCCTCCTCTGAGGAAGACACTCAGTGCTTTGGGTTGGATTTTCAGTCTGTAAGAGCAATTACTCACTGGAACAGGCTACTTAGAGTGGGGAGGTTTTGCTAAAGGTACTTAATTTTATTAAGAGTATTCCTGTTTTTATTATTCCTGTCTTAGTGTGAGTGGCCTGTAAGAGCTGGAGCTTGTGTAGGTCAGTGGCTGATGCATTTATTGTGGTCCTGTTTGTGCAGGAGGCCTTAGACCCTGCCTTGGGGGAATCCTCTCAGCTTGCACACACAGCTCCAGTATCTCACACAGTGGCTCAACAGCCCCGTTTAGATCCTGATTTTAGAGCAAATAAATCCTTGCCTCACTGCAGGGAGGAGCTCAGTTGAAAACAGTGGCAAACAACACCTAAGTCTGGAGTATTTACATTGTCTTGTTACTACGAGCTCGTAATGCTGAACAAGGTAGAAGTGCCGTAAGAACATTCTGTGTTGCTCAGCGTGTTCTCTATTGCAATAACAGAGCGTGCAGGCACTTCTGAATGCTTCATTTGTATTTTTTTTCCCCTTCTCGGTGCTGTTTGCCCTCAGGTGGTGGCAGTTGCCATACTACTGGATGGGGATCAAGCTGTATGACCTGGTGGCGGGCAGCCAGTGCCTGAAGAGCAGCTATGTCCTGACCAAGGACCGGGCCCTGGAGCTGTTCCCCATGCTGCGCAGGGACAAGCTGGTGGGAGCCATTGTCTACTACGACGGTGCGTGGCCTCTCTGCCTGCTCTGTGATCCTGGGCTGTGGGTTTGGGGCTCAAAACACAAGTGGGAGCCTGGAGATTGCAGCCCGGCTCTCTGCAGCTTGGAGGATTCAGCTTGCCTCTTCATTGTTAGTTGGGGAGATAAGTCGTGTTTTCAAACGGCAGCTTAGTGGATGGAGGAGAAAATGCAGTGGCTTTTCTTGGCTGGTGGGTGTAGAGCAGTGTGAAGGTGCTCTGGTGGAGATGTGGTTTCTGACCTTTTGGCAGCAGAAAGGTCTTCACACAAGGTGGATTATAAAGGGAATTCTTTTCCCTTTGTAGAACTGCATTCAGAACAATTCATCAGCTCATCAAAGGGGTTCTGGACTGGGAAGAACTCTGGAGACACACTGGACTCCAGTGGGGTTTATGAGGCTTCTGGCTAAAGCTTGTGTTGTTAATTGCAGGTGTCTCAGACACAGCCCAACAGCATGGAAAACCAATTAAAAATTCATATATGTGTGTGGGAATATGTATGTGCAGATTCTTGTTTGGGAGGAGGGTTGGATTTAAAGGATGGACTTGGTGTTTAGTTGATTTTACTACTGATAGAAGCTGCATTTTATCTTATTTTTAAGGTCTGAAGGAAATGAGAGCAAAATTTGCAAATGTAGCAAAATTTGTTGTGGGATTATGTGGCAGTTTTTGTACCCAGTGCCAGGACCTGCCATACAAAGCACACAGAGAGGGAATTCAGGTTTATTTTTTCCATATCCTGAGCTATTCCTTAGCTTGTTTTAAGGGATCCCAGGAGCCTGCCAGAAGAACGAAGTGGTTCTCTTAACTGTAATTACGCTTCTCATAAGAGCACTATAGCTTGAAATCTATTTATAATCTAGTGAAGTTTTTTCTGATTAAATAAATAATTTGGCTGTATTGTGGCTATTTACTACTCCAGCATTCCAAAGACACATCTTTCAGGGTAGCCTTAAAATTGGTCTTTATATTTCTTACATGAATAATTGTTTTAAACAGTGCTGTAAATCTAAAGATTCAACATCTAAGCCCAGGTGGGCTTTGATGGCAAACACATGCAGGGCAGGGCTCCGAGTGACTGAGAGATGTCTCTGGAGTTTTAATGCCATCCTGACAGAGGGAAACAAACCCACACTCAGTATTGGGAAGGAAGAGTAAAATAGAAAAAAAGGGGAAAAAAAAAATCTGTCGTGCTTCATTTTGCTTTCTCTATAAGATACAGCTTAGTTGTCCTCGGTTTCAGGCAGAATGTAAAGAAATGCTGTTTTGAATCGAAATTTAAAAAGCTCTCCAAGCTCCACCAAACCTCAGTTTCCCTGAAGAACAAGATGGGTTTGAAGGACTCAGGGATGAAATTTGTCAGTCGAGAATACACGTCTGAGTGTTTTGAGGCTGCACCTAGTGCAGCATGAGGACTGTCCAGCTGGAGCATTAATTCAGTTGTGAACAGGCCGTGTTTCAGCTCGCTGCTGTCTGTGTCACCCCGCTGCGGGGTGGCCCGTGGGGCTGGGGCACGTGAACTGCTTTGTCCTGATCAATTAACCTGTGTTCTGGCCACGGGAAATGGGCTTGAAGTCACAGCATTTCAGCAAGCTGCCTTTAGGTCTTGTAAATTATTGTACTTGAATTTTAATGAGGTAGTCACACCCTAAATCCAGAGGGATGGAGCACAAAGGGAGAGGGAATGGAACTGAAAGTAGAGGAGGGGGTGATGAAATTAAACTTGTTTTAGTCCTTTCAGAAGGATTAGTCATAAAATGGAGTATTGAATAACAGCAAAACGAAATACAAGTCTTAAAGTAGGTGACATCCCTCTCTTCTCTGTCCATCCCTTCCCTCTCCCCCAAAGAATGAATCGATAAATTGGCCTTTTAAGGATGGAGTGCCTTAACTGTAAGTGCAGTTAAATGCAGTTTTATCCTATTTCCTCACTTCCCTTTATTCCTTGTCCCTGCAATGGTTGCAAGCAGAGCTGTTGCTGATGCCAGGGGGAAGAGGTGCAGGCACTGCGTGCCCAGGTTGGTTTTTGTGTGCTGCAGCCCTGCCCAACCCTGTCTTTGTGTGGTCCGTGGTGGGGCCGCTGGCACCTCCAGCCATCCATAATTCATGGGGTCGTCTTCATTACATCCTTTAAATTGTTTATAGAGGCACAAAGAAATGGTGCATCATCGAGGGTGCAAGTACCAGCAAGAGCCTTGTCCAGAGGCTATTCCTGCTCTGCCTGAGCATCGGGAAGCCGAAGCATATGTTGGATGTTAGCCGGGGTGTACACAACGTGTCCTATTTATTCAAGGTTTGCTTTGAAGCCACAACTTGCAAGTTTGTTTCTTAGGGGGACATGTCAGACTGCATTTAGCATTTGTTGGTATTAGGATACTCCTGAATAGCAAAAAGGCAACGTTTTGGGGGGAGAAGGCGGCTGCTATCTGAGCAGGGATCTGTCAGATCCACTTAGGGGCTGCGGGAGAACTGCAGAGGAGGCACAGGGAGAGGCTGGGCTGAGCTCAGGATCTCGGGCAGGATTGTTCCAAAGCACTTTAAATGGAAGAATTAATCTCCATTTAAATTATATGGAGTTCATTATGATAAGAACTAGGAGAACCATTAAAGCAGGGATCCAGCTGGCCAGAGTGTGTCAATGTAAAGTGTTTAGCAATTCCAAGTGGCACGGTTCTCTTCGTGATACATTATTTTTCTGTCTCTAGGTGCTTGCAGGCTTCTGTAACATATTTTGCCTTGCAAGATGAGCCCTTAGGTGTGTAAGGAAAATCTGTGTTCTGGAATCAATCCTAAATTTAAGATTCTAGGTCTCTGCTGACCGTGCTTTTTGAATTTGTTGTTATTTCCTGAAAGAAGAAATTAACATATGGTGTGTCTGGGACTCTCTTGCCACATCGAGGTATTGGATTGTTTAATTTCTTGTTCTACAAATCTCCAGTATGTTTACTGGGATGTAAGTAGTTGTTTTTTGGGGTTTTTTTTTTATTTTTTGCATTCTCAGTAGTTTTGCTTACGTTCTCTGCTGAAATATTTTAATATGGAGGTTATTTAAAAGTCGAAAAAGCCTTGGCAGAGGATTTCGCTTTCCCTGTTTACAGCAAACCCCCTGAGAAATCCTTCCCAGGCACACGTGCACACACAGACACACACACAAAAATCAATGCAAAAGAGTAGGGCATTCATTAAGCTGTCAAAAATGGAATAAATGTTTTTTTTTATTTGGGCTCTTGTAGCTATTTTTCCTAGGATTTGAGTGTGTCCTGAATTATGAAATGTTGTAGCTTTATAATTCATGTTTGACAAATGGATATTTGGAGATGTTGAGCTGTAATAGGGGTATTACAGACAACTCTGTGGCTGTTTTCCTTCCCTGGATATAACAACTCTGACAGTTTGTCACTGAACAGACTTTCCATAGGTGAATTTAAACACGCAGCTGCTCATATGTCCTGGTGTTTCCAGCCTGAGGCTGGCTGGGTGAGGGAAGCCTTGCAGGCACACTGACCATGGCGTAGCTGAGAGACACTCGGGGTGTGTCCATGTCCTGTGGTGTGCCAGGGCGTTCTGCATCTCAGAGCTGCCCATGAAATCCTGCAGGCTGCGGGGCTGGAAGGGGCAGAGAGCCAGCACAGAGCTCGGGAGCATTCTGGTCCATTCTGGAGCTGCAGCTGGCACGGACAGGCAGGCCCAGCTGCCAGGGCTGCCCAGCTCTGGGGTGCAGTGCAGAGAGCCAGCACAGAGCTCTGCAGTATTCTGGAGCTGGAGCTGGAGCTGGCACGGACAGGCAGGCCCAGCTGCCAGGGCTGCCCAGCTCCTGGGGTTCAGTGCAGAGAGCCCAGCACAGAGCTCTGCAGCATTCTGGAGCTGGAGCTGGCACGGACAGGCAGGCCCAGCTCCCTTCGGCGCACGCCGTGCCTCTTCGCTCCGGTCCCGCCGCGCTTTCCCCGCCAGGGCGCTTTTATCATTTTCAGAAGGGATAAAATCAGTGGCCTGCACCAGCTGCATCTTTAACCCAGGCTTGCCTGTGTCGGAGGTGCGGGCGCAGCTCCGTGGCTGCAGGAGGAGCCCTTTGCTCCCCACTGAAGGGCCGCGCTGCCTGCCCGCTGCCCCAGGCGCCTTCCCAAAAGCACCGGATGATAACTGCGTCTCCTGCTGTACCTGTAACAATTTAATCGTGTGAGTCAGCCCAGTCAAGCATCCCCAGCTCATGACTGGGAGACATGAAATTCATTGTCATTATTGTCCCTGTCATTTTGGATCATTATATCCTGCTGCAGAATTTTCCTCACTCCAGTGCTTTCTTACCTCCAGGAAGCAAGGATTATGGCTGAGGTTGGGGTGGGGGCAGGACTGTGAACTACATTTACCTCAGGGGAGCCACAGATTAAATTGGCTTTGCTTTCTGACTTGCCGGATTCGTCTGTTTGTACGCTCTGGGTTTAAGGTTGGAAATGATGAATATTCCGGTGAATTCAGGACCTCTCTCTTTTCTTTTTTTTAATGCTTGTATAAGCAAAGGATGGGGTTTGTGTCCCTTAAGAAGTGAACGGGGAATAATTCTTCAGGTCGTGTTACCAAAAAGATTTAAGATCATTCCTGAACAAGACAACATTCCTTGTTCATTGCGGCACAAACATCTGCGTGGTCCCCGGCGTGTCCTGCCTTTCAGGGCAAGGGATGGAGCTCTCTGTGAGCTGTTTGTGGGAGCTGCAGTGGGCCACGGGTGCCAGGCACGCTGCTCCCTGTGGGACATGTCCTTGGGAGGGGAAGTGTGTGATGGGATCCCTGCCCATCTCACTGCTCCCAGGGAACAAGGGACAGGAGCGGAGGAACCGGCCCCAAGCTGCACAGGGGAGCATCAGGATAATGTTAGAAACAGCTTCTCACTGGAGGTTAGGCGTTGTAGTAAGTTGCTTGTGGAGGTGGTGGAGTCTCCATCCCCGGCAGTGTGCAGGAGCCATCTGGATGTGGCACTTGGGACATGGTTGTGGGGAGACCATGGTGGTGCTGGCTGGTCTGGGAGGTCTGTTCCAGCCTTGCTGCTGTGGGTTCTGGGATCTGTGTGGCAGGGCTGCTCTCTCCCTGGGCAGGGCACTCTGTCCCTCCCTGCGGCCACGTGTGGTTCCCGGGTGGGCTCTCCTGCTGACACAGCCATCCCTGCTTTGTTGGGAGCCAAAAGCCAGCACAGGCTGGCCCCGATGGGAGCACACCCTGATGGATTTTCCCCCTGGAAGCCGTTGGTGGCAGTGGGGACGCAGAGAGCTCTGGTGCCATCACAGGTCCCTGGCCGGCGCAGCAGCCGCGCCGTGACGGGCGCTCACGGTGACATTTTAGCGCCGTTTCCATAAACTGACAGTGACAATGTTTAGTTCCATTTTAACACGGTGCTTTTCCTGCCACTGACACGGCAGTCGCAGTGTAGTGACAAGTTGAAGGCTGATACAAAAGAAGTGGGAAACAACATAATTATAAAGCAGTCACACAGAGCCAGAATTCCAAATTTTGTCTGTCGCTGGATGTGGTGGATATTGTGGCTTATTTTTGCTTCCTGGGATCTTAGTTTCAGTAGGAGTTTTAGCTCCTGTGCTGTAACTTGGCAGCAGACTCAATCAGACAGACATTTGAAGGATATTGGGATTTATTCTGTAAAAATATTTTATGGTTTTTTGCGTATTGCTTGTGATACTGCTTTGTTTATAACTAGAGAATTTGGAACAAATCACAGTAGAACAGAGGCATTGGCTTTAAACGGACAGAAGGCAGGGGTAGGTGGGAGATCAGGGCAAAATCCTCCCTGTGAGGATGGTAAGGCCCTGGCACAGGTGCCCAGAGAAGCTGTGGCTGCCCCTGGAAGTGCCCAAGCCAGGTTGGCTGGGATAGTGGAAATGGTCCCTGGTACGAGGGTGGAATGGGATGGGCTTTAAGATCCCTTCCAGCCCAAACCATTCTGTGATTCCAAGAATAGGGAGGTTTAGCTCTTGTGATCTGAGCTGGTGCTAAATGGAGGAGGTCAAAAATTAGGGTTATTTAAAGTGGATGTGTCAAATCTGAGTTTGAATCTGTGGGGATCAGTTTACCTGTGAGAAGGCTCGAGGCTTTCCCTGCCCTGAAAGCACGCATCTTTGGGCAGGTGTTAAAGGGCTGAAATGTGGGGTGTGGTTATTTCCAGTGCATGTTCAGTTGTCCATCATCCTTCCCCCCTGTTTGTGCCTTACTTCAGCAGCACGGGTGGCCCAGGGCACAGCAGGGAGTGCTGTCACTGTGCTGCTGGGGGGATGGAGCTGATGGAGCCCCAGCAGAGCACATCCCCTGGAGCAGGACAGGAGCAAGGACACGAGTGCTGCACAGCCTAGAAAGTCTGGCAGTTTGCAGCAAGTCCCACTTCAGTTTCTTGTGATTCAGAGAGCTGGAGAGTTCAGGGCTGAGGGCATTGTTCTGACTTGTGACTCACGAGTCAAAGGGGACATTCCCCCTGAGCTTACTCGGCTTGTCTGGGGAGGAGAACTCGCTGAGCTCTCGCTCACAGAAGTCTGGAATGGTTTTGAGTCACTCCAGCTGATTCATCGTGCCTAACTGGGATCTAACCCTTTCCATATGCACAACAGCTCCTGGGCTCCTGCTTAATGCTTGTAATAAAACTGCCCGTGCAATTAAGCACTTCTTAAAATTATAGGAGAGGGACAGTCTTGGTGACTTAGTGAAGTGTAGCTGTATATATCTAATGCACAGGTATAATTGTGTCGTCACTCACCAGCCTTCAGTGTGGTGAGGTTGGGGTAAGGTTTGTGAGAAAACCTTGAACAGGAAAGGATTGGTTTCCTCTGTTGCTTTATTGTGTGCCTGTTACCTGGTGCAGGGCTGCAGTAAGGAGTAAACCTGTAGGCAGGTGAGCTTTAAGGTCCCTGTCATCCCCAGCCTGTTTGGGGCTCTGTGAATTGGTGTGATGGGGTAGTTGTCAGAGTGACACAGGACAGAACATACCAGAACTGCCAGAGTGCCTCATTCACGCTCTGGTTTTCACACAACGCTCCTGAACCAGTCCCAAACAAATCTGTCCGGCCTGTGGGCTTTGCTACCACTCTCTGCTGGCTGGGGCTCAGCTCTGATAAAAATAAAATTGAATGTACACTGCGTGCACTCTGGGGGAGGATCCTGTGAGTGCCAACGGAAACACTGTCTGTTCGGATGTGAAGAAATACTGCATTTGCTACTAAGGAGTGAAAATAGAATTCTCCCGAATTACACAAAAATAAGAAATTATAAACCAAATGGCATCACTGTTGGGCTTAACGTGGTGTGGGATAGACTTACTCAAACTGTCTTTGCACACTAAATGTCCTCAGCAGTGTGGCTTCCAGGATTGAGGGGTTTCTTAGAGGGTTCAGTGTTAATTTGGTGAAAGCACTCAGGCCAGTGTTTTGGGAAAAGCTTGGTTGACTACCCTTAGTAAAAATGAAAGTATCTCTTCATTGTCACCATATTACAGCAGGTGAAAGCCACAAATGAGGGAGGGCTGATTGTTTCAGTTTTCCTTGCTATTTTCAAGAGGCACTACACAAGGAGTGTACTGCAGAGAGCTGAGCATGTTCCATCAGCTGGCTCAGGGAGGCTTCTCCCAGTGTGCTGAGCTGTGGCTGCCTTCTGTCAGGGTGCAGCAGGTGACAGCTGGCACCATGCAAGGAACAAGCGCTCAAACCCAGCCCTGGAGCAGCAGAGTCCTCTCCAGGCGGGGTACTGGTGAACATCTCTTCTTGGGGAATGCCACGGTTACCATTTCACTGTGTTGCCTACACTTAGGGGATCTTCAGGGGCATACTCACCTGTGGAGAAGGATGCCAAATTAATTTGGCTTAGCCCCTCTGTTGTTAGAAAATAACTTTTTGGCTGAGGTATTTGGCAAACCCCAGGGGATCACTGAGGGGTCACTGGTAGTAGCAAGGGGGGATCACTGTGCTGTTTGGCTTTGGAGCCCCAGTGGCTGCTGTGCAGGACAAGGATGGCTGTGGTGGGTAATCCAGCACCTCCCTGGGAGCTGGGGTTCCCTTGCCTTTGATCACACCCCCAGGTTTCTTGGAGTGGAATCATGGAACAAGCGCCCTGGGAAGGTGCAGCGGTGCTCGTGTCAAGAGAGCTTTACAGGTCTGGGCTGGAGGAGATAAAGCTTGGGGGTGCTTTTCTCTGGTGTTGGGGGATCTCTGTGTCTGGGGAGAACGGCAGCTGATTGCAAGGTCACAAAGGTTGAGATGCAAAACCTTGGCTTTGCTGTATCCTTCCCTTTCTCTCTAGAGTGTCAAAGATCATCACTGTAGTCTGGAGCTCCCTCCCAAGGAGCAGCTCCCATCTCTGCTCTCTGTGACCAGGGACAGGACCTGAGGGAAGGGCTGGAGCTGTGTCAGGAGGGTTTAGGCTGGAGATCAGGAAAAGGTGCTTTCCCTTTGGATGAAGAGTGCTGGGCACTGCCCAGGCTCCCCAGGGAATGGGCACAGCCCCGAGGCTGCCAGAGCTCCAGGGGTGTTTGGACACTGCTCCCAGGGACAGGGATTGTTGGGGTGCCTGTGCCTCCCTCCGAGTCCAGGATATTCTGATTCTCTGTTCAAGTGCAGGATTTTAATGTCATTATCTAGGGGAGAATACACATGCCAGTTGGTAGTCCTTAAAAAAAAAAAAAAAGGCAAAACCCAGCTGTTCCTGAGTATAGAGCCACTATCCTGTGACCCCATCTCCCTAAACTGCGCTGCTGTTCTCCACAGATGATAAATTCCCAAGGTGGGAAGTCACTCTTTACTCCTTTCAAACCCAGACCTCTCCAGATCTCTGCTGTTCATGCCGTGAAATACTCAAGGACTCCACACTGTAGGTCACATCAATCTGAAGCCAGTGTGGTTTTCTAGCCGTGTAGTTAATCAGGAACTGGTTATTTCCCAGTCCTCTGCCTGCAAATGACATTCCATGGGCACTCAGTTGCTTTTGGACAGCTGAGGAGTGAGTAATAGCACAGGGGTTCTTGCGTCAGAATAATGATGAGGGGAAAATGGATGAGAGGTTCAGAGAAAGGAGGAAAATGTTGTTTTGAGCACAGTGGTCCAAATCCTGGCATGTGCTGAGAGTGTCCTGAGCTCACTCTGACTTCATGAGCGTTGGGAGGCTCAACAAAACGCCGAGCAGCCTTTGGGTTTGGGGCTTGCTAAACAATTGTTACTTGGAAGTTTGGTTTTATAGAAGCTACCCATTTCTACATTATTTATTCTGCTGATTGGCTTCTCCGGATTGCTTTTGCTCTGGACAAATAAGTGACAAATCTGGGAAGAGGCAAACTCGCCAAATTTAAACAGTCAGGGCTCCATAGACCAAAGCTAATATTGGCTGAAGCGGGGTCGTGCTGAATGTGATGAATCCCCACACCAGGGCACCACAGGAGGGTGGGGTTTGTGTGGGTGCCACCCGGGGCACTGCTGGCAGGAGCAGATGGGGGGGTCTGAACGCCCCTGGCCCCGGGGTCCTGCTGCAGGGAGGGAGCAGATCCCCTTGTGCCGATGGCACGGCAGGGTGTGGGTTCTGGGGACCCTGCCTGAGGGGTGCTGCTGCGTGGCCCGGGACAGCCGAGTCCTGCGGTGCCCTGGGTTGGGCTGGCTCCAGTTCAGCCCCAGGGAAAGGGGATGTTTCCAGAGCAATGAGCTCCTGAGAGCCCCTGGCCACAGGCTAGGGGAGCGTTTCCTGCATCACAGAATCACTGAAGCATTTATGTTGGAAATGCCCTCCGAGAGCATCAAGTCTGAGCTGTGACCTCACCTCATCAACCAGCCCAGAGCACCGAGTGCCACATCCAGTCCTTCCTCGAGCACTGGGCTCCTCTGGAATCCCTGTTGTTATGTGGAAGCAGCTGCTGTACCGCAGCTTGTCGCTGTCCTTTGTCCCTTTTTCACCCAGTGCTCCCTCTGCACATGAGCTGTACCTTCTCTCAACCCTGCCTGGAACTGGGCAGCTTTGAGGTGAACCTCATAAGGTCATTTATCCCTCCCTGCTACGGCAGCGGGGTCCGTGCATTTACTGAGAGCTTTGCCTGCCAGCTCTGACCGATGGTTGTTCCCTCTCGTGCGTCTCGTGTGATGGAGCATCCCCAACTTTTCCTGACATCTTGCTCAGTTGTTTTGCTGTTCTTCCGTTGTTGCAGCTGATTCTGGGCATTGTTTGCTGAGTGGAATTGGAGTTACTGTTTGTTTCTTCATCGGTGCTTTATCATGCTGCTGTTTCTGTACACTTTGTGTAACTTTTTTTCTCATAGCTGAAGACGGATGGCACTGCACAGCCTGGGCTGGGTTGGAATGAGGGTTTTGGGGAGGGGAGGTGGTGCTTGCGAGGCCATTGATCCCATCTTTATAACTTTGCCCTTTTAGCTGGGAACAGATGATTTGCACGGGGGTTGGAGATTTGCGCAGGCAGAATCCGAAGGACCAAACTTTACATAAACCATTTATACTAAATGCTGGGAACGCTGGCAACATAAATCACCTACAGTATCTATTACAAATTTATCACTTTATCAGTATGGTCTGCGATAGGAGTGGTTCAAGCAGGTGGGGAAGTGAACCTCAGGAAGTTTAGCCTGCTTGGAAATTAATTATTCAGGACACACAGAGCCTGGCCCCTTCAATGTATAGTAATTCTTTCCAGCCAGCATCCAGGCCTCCAACTTCAGTGCAATAATAAATAGGAGAAGTCTCAGGTGAAGCCAGTATTTCAGAGTAATTAATCATGTTCCCCTCACAGTCCCTCCACCTCTCTCTTGGTTTTCTTTAACGAGGGAATTTCAGTAATAAATCTTTAATGATATGTGTTAAGAATCCTTCATTAATTCTTGTCCACTTATTCTCTTTTTTGGTTGCTTTTATGTTGCATGTTGGGAAGTTCAAAGGAATATACCAAAAAAACCCCCGTTAAATGTAGCAGAGTCTCTAAAAGGATGTTTTGGATGTCGAGTGTCATGTGTTCACTTGGTAATCGGACTTGTTGGTTAATACCAGTTGTATTGTCAAAATCCTGGCTATGGGTACCGAGTTAGGGCAGGATGGTAAAGGAAAGGGAAGGCTGGTTAGTGTGCTGCTCAGTGCAGCGGTGCAGACCCTCAGCGAGAGGCTCGGGGTGTGTGGGGCAGGCCCAGCCCATGGGTCAGGCACAGCCCGTGGGTCAGGCCCAGCCCGTGGGGCAGGCCCAGACCGTGAGTCATGCACAGTCTGTGGGTCAGGCCCAGCCCGCGGGGCAGGCCCAGCCCGTAGGGCAGGCCCAGCCTGTGGGTCAGGCCCAGCCCGTGGGACAGGCATGGGGCAGGCCCAGCCCATGTGGGTCAGGCCCAGCCCGTGGGACAGGCCCAGCCCATGTGGGTCAGGCCCAGCCCGTGGGTCAGTCCCAGCCCGTGGGTCAGTCCCAGCCCGTGGGGCAGCCACAGCCCGTGGGGCAGGCCCAGCCCGTGGGACAGGCATGGGGCAGGCCCAGCCCGTGTGGGACAGACCCAGCCCGTGTGGGTCAGGCCCAGCCCGTGGGACAGGCCCAGCCCGCGGGGCGCGCTAGACGCGGTGGTGCCCGCACGGCCCGGCGCGGCGCTGCGCGCAGAGCCCGGCAGCGAGCGGCCGTCAGCGGTACGCGATGTGACAGGGACAGCTGTGACAGATCCGTGCTGACACGCTGCCGTGGCGCCGGCCGTGCTGCGGGTGACGGCTGTCCTTCCCTGCAGGACAGCACAACGACGCGCGCATGAACCTGGCCATCGCCCTGACCGCCGCCCGCTACGGCGCTGCCACCGCCAATTACACCGAGGTGCGGCACCTGCTCAAGAGCACGGACACGGGCCGCGTCTGCGGGGTGCGCTGCAGGGACGTGCTCACCGGTGAGTGGGGTGTCTGGGGTCTGTGGGGTGTGCTGCAGGGACGTGCTCACAGGTGAGTGGGGTGTCTGGGGTCTGTGGGGTGTGCTGCAGGGACGTGCTCACAAGGAGTCTGCAGTTTAGGGGGTGTGTGTGGGGTCTTCAGGTTCCACTGCAGGGATGTGCTCACAGGTGAGTGGGATCTTCAGGTCCCACTGCAGGGATGTGCTCACAGGTGAGTGGGATCTTCAGGTCCCACTGCAGGGATGTGCTCACAGGTGAGTGGGATCTTCAGGTCCCACTGCAGGGATGTGCTCACAGGTGAGTGGGATCTTCAGGTCCCACTGCAGGGATGTGCTCACAGGTGAGTGGGGTGTGCAGGGTGCGCTGCAGGGATGTGCTCACAGATGAGTGGGGTGTGCAGGATCCCACTGCAGGGACGTGCTCACAGGGGAGTGGGGTGGGCAGGGTCCCACTACAGGGATGGGCTCACAGGGGAGTGGGGTGGGCAGGGTCCCACTACAGGGATGGGCTCACAGGGGAGTGGGGTGGGCAGGGTCCCACTACAGGGATGGGCTCACAGGGGAGTGGGGTGGGCAGGGTCCCACTACAGGGATGGGCTCACAGGGGAGTGGGGTGGGCAGGGTCCCACTACAGGGATGGGCTCACAGGGGAGTGGGGTGGGCAGGGTCCCACTACAGGGATGGGCTCACAGGGGAGTGGGGTGGGCAGGGTCCCACTACAGGGATGGGCTCACAGGGGAGTGGGGTGGGCAGGGTCCCACTACAGGGATGGGCTCACAGGTGAGTGGGGTGTGCAGGGTGCACTGCGGGGGACAGTGACACAGGAGGGAGGAGCAGGGCCACTGCTGTCTGCAAACAGCCCTAAACCAGCAGAGGAGGCATCTTTCTGGGCCATGCCATTAGTGTCACTCAGCTTCCACTTGTGTCACATTTCTCACTCAAACCCCAGTGTTTTGGCAGGCTTGGACTGAGCTTTGTATCCCAGCCTTTCTGTCAAGCAAAGATGACATTGTAAAAGGCTCCGTGCTGTACAGTAGTAATCCCATTTACCGAGTCTGCGGGCTGAGACTGAAATCTCTCTTCTTGAGAGGCAGATTTCAGCTGAGCAACTTCCACCCCACCTGCCTCTCTTCTGCCCTTACAGATAAGCTGGGATTCCACTCTAAAACATTTCTCTCCAATCTGGTGCTGGGTGAACACTTAGTTAAGTGTGTCCCAGCTGTTGTGTTCAGACACACAGGGTACACTTTACAGCAGGTTGAGTTCACAGCGAGATGAATAACAAAGAGCATCAGCGAGCAGGAAACAAACGCTGTCTGTGATTGATACTGTTTTCTTTCACAGGGAAGGAGTTCGATGTCAGAGCCAAGTGTGTTATCAATGCCACGGGACCTTTCACAGACTCAGTCCGCAAAATGGATGATCAGGAGGTGCCCAACATCTGTCAGCCCAGCGCAGGCGTGCATATCGTGATGCCTGGTTATTACAGGTGAGGCACGGGGAGCCTGCTGCCCTGTGACACCATTTGTGGGCTCTGCTGCTGCTGAATCAATCAGCTGGCTCTGCGGCGCACGGCTTGAGTCTGATTTTTGTTTGTGTTTTCCAAAGAGGATCCTGGCGCTGTGCCGCTGAGGAGAACAATTTCATCTATTCAGAGCAGACTGAAGCCGTGTGGTTGTTAGTTAGAGCTCCCCAAGGCAGGGCTCCTGCTGAAGCAGAAGGCGTTCAGGCAGCACATCCCCAGGTGTGAAAGCACCTCTTTCAGTGATGCCTTTGAGCTGAGTGTGCTACTGCTTGGTCACCCCCTCAGGGAAACAAGGAGCATGTAAAACCTTCCAGAGAGGTTGCACCTTCTTACAGAATCTCTTGTCCTGTTAAATCATAGTGTCTGGGTTGGAAGGGACTTTAAAGATCATCTTGTTCCACTGCCTGCCTTCACGTATGAAACTCCTTGTGCAGTGATTCTGCTGGGATGTGGCTCTGCTCAGAGAAAACAGGAGTGCAGAAGCACAGGATAAGTGATAGGATGGGCAGGGTAATCAGTAATAATAATTGCTGTCACAGGCAGTAGAAGTAGCTCAGGGTAGCACAACCAGATTTGCCGTGGCCCCAAGCTCACCTGTGGGGGTTTTGGTGGCCAGGACGTGCCCTCCGTGTTCCAGGAGAGGTTCCCGTGGCACTCTGCTCCCTGCAGTCTCCTGCTCCTCTCCCTGTTTGCTGTGCAAAGCCAAATCCCCTTCTCCCAGCCAGCCTTGTCAGTCGGAACTCAAATATTACCTTTGGTTCCTGAAGTCATTAGCATCCTAATGGAAATTCCCCTTTATGGACTTAGCCCAGTTGTGTTGATACGGTGCCCTTGCAGTAATGCCTTCCACAGCCCCTCTCAGAATGGGAATTCAGCCTTCAGTGCACCAGGGGGTGCTTCTGCCAGAGCTGTCCCAACAGGACACCACCACACACTGTAAAATTGAGGCATTTTTGGCCTGGTATAAAATCACCCCTGCATTCTCTTCTGGGTTTTTTGGTTTTTTTTCATTTTTGTATCTTTCTCCATGAAAAATGGTAAAATGACCTGATAGCTGCTTTAAAGTACTAAAAATGTGGAGAAATGGGCTGTAATCCCAGTTTCCTCATATGCCAGGGGAAGGATGTGTGTGATTAGCTTTATGGCCCTACACAAAAACATGGGAAGCTTTAGAGCCTGGACTCACTTGGTAAATTCAAAGTAGAAGATGGCTGGATATGCTTGAGAGCTCTGATTTATTTATTCTGTAATAACCCAATAATTTTAATTGGAAACGTGGAGAAGTCTTGTTCTCCGTGTTCCCCGGTGTATGTCAGCATGTGGGCATTACTTTCCTTGGAAAATAGTATCTGCCCACACACTGCCTCCACAGCACAGCTGATAAGATAACACTGCACTGAATTTCCTTGGAGTGGGATAGCTGGAAGCAGGGAACTGTCTGCTAAATAGAAAACACTCGTGGGATTTAATCTTGGTTGTATCAGGCCTTCCTTCTCGTGGTGCCAAGGAACACTGCTCAGCACAGGAAGGTTGGCATTTCACAGTGTCCACATGTGCCCTGTGAATGTGTTACAGGATTTTGGCCCACAGTCACACTAATGATTTTTTTTTTTTTAACATCTAGAGGGTTTTAGTTATAAGTATAGTCAAGATTTTGTAAAACTAATGTTAACCTAATGCACTCACTCCCCATGGGTTTCTTACTCATTGATGTCCTTCATTAATAGTCCCAGAATTCCTCCCCTCATTAATTAGGCTTCCTGCCTGGAATGTGTCTGTGAAGGCAAGGCTTTTTCCTCTCCCTCCTGACCAATTTCAGATGTTTCTGTCTTTCTGGAATTTTCCTCTCTGCTCTGCATTCCACATTCCAGGTAAACTTGCCTGTTGCACCTTCCTTCTTCTCTATGGAAAGTCACTTTTTATTATTTAACTGCGTTTGTGGTGCTTTGGTCAAATGCTTCTTCAGCTGGAGATCTTCCATGGATCCAAGACCTTCCACAGATCTCCCGGACCTTTTGCCTCTACATTTCTCTGTAAAGGCATTGCTTTATGCTTCATGTTGGAGTTTCCAATCCTCAATTTGCCCATTTTAGCCATCTTTAAAGAGAAATCTCACCACAGCTACATGGCTCTTACCTCCTTCTCCCATCCATGGTGGAGTCCTAGGAATTCCTGCCTCATAAAATCGTGTTGTTTTAGAGGTGTTCCTGGTGTGCAGCAGCATGACTCCTGAGGCCTCAGGAAGGCCAGTATTTGGGTGTTAAGATGCTTCTTTCTGATGCAAAATACCTTATTTTGCATTTGTTTGGGTGGTTCTTTAGTTATTTAAATAAGCTGGAGCAAGCGTGGCAAAGGGCATGGAGAGAGAGCTTCCCAGGATAGCTGGTATCAGTGATTCAGTAAATAATTGGCATATGAAAAACTGTTCCAGCCTTTCTCAGCACTTGCTGTGCAATCTAAAACACTTCAGTCCAGAGGTGCTATGGGGAAACTTAGTTGGAAGTCTTTGTTTGTTTCTCTTGCTTGTTTTTAACAGTTTTTATGAAATCACATCAAAAAAAATTTCATACTTTGAAGAAAATGTCTATGAAGTTTCTGAATTCTGATACTGTATATTAAACCTCTGATTTCCTCTGTCTCTAAATCAACAGCTTTTTCATTTTAAAAAGTAATCATTTGTCTGAGGTGATTTACCTTTCCCAAACCTGTGTTGACTTCCCCTATTAGATTGTACCTCTGCCACCGTATGCCTAAGCTGTCTATAAATATCAGCTAAAATGGGTCTAATATACATGCTAGCTATGAAATTCTCAGCCTCTCTCCCAGCCTTGCCAGATATTGCCAGCTTCCCTTCAGTAATCACTTCAGACTTCCTAAAAATGCAATATTCAGCTTGAATAGGTAAATCCCACCCAAGCAGGTCTTTGCCTGCCTTAGGATTTGAGTCCACTGAATAATTCCCCCCTCAAGTCCATAACTGCCAGCTGAATCTGCATCTCCTGCCCTCCTTCCCTGTGCCCCCTGTATCTCAGCAGCAGGGGCACAGCCTGAAGAGCCCTGACCTCACTGCACATGTTTGTAAAGGGAGTTGCAGCACCTTAAATGAAAGTCAGCATCAGTCCTTGAAGCAAAAATGATGGAAAAAAGGGGCAGGTCAGTGTTTTCCTACATAAAAGCTGTTTACTTTGAAGTGTTTATAAAAGCCTTTTGTTTTCTGAAATACAAGCAGAGCTTTTTAATAAGCCATGAGGAGGTAGTGGATTTATACCTGTGGATATCTTTCTTACATTACACCAGAAAAATCTGATACATGAATTAAAATCTATGCAAAGCACTACAGTTTTTCATCCTTGTACTGAATCATTCTGTTGTAGCACTGGCAGAAGTAATGAAAAATGCCTGAGTAGCAGCATCCACTGAGTGTCCCTTTTGCCTTTTTTCCTCAAAGCACAGTTCCCCATTCAGGAAGAGAGCTGGAAGCACTCAGAGCACGTTCCTTGGTCCAAATCCCTCGAGAGTCTGTGGGTGTTCCTTCCTGCTGAAGTGGCAGGTGGTGACAAACTCAGGCTTAGTGTCACTGCAAGGATATTCCTTAAATGTCTTCATTTCTCTTCTTTGTTCTCCTTTTCCTCTCAGTCACCACCCCTCACCCCTCCTGCTCCACCTTTACTGTGGAGGCAGATTGGAGGAATCACTGTGATTTTATGGCATAAAAACATCCACGTGCCTTCTTTCTCCAAACTTCTAGGACATCTGTGTAAAGCCATGTCTTGGCCACGTGTGAAATCCATTATTTGTCGATTTATTAACCCCTTTACCTGGGAGCAGGTGCTGTGTGCCAGTCCTTGCCTGGGCACTGGGGGTGCAGGGACAGCCCCCAGGTGCCACCCCCTGTTCTGGTCTGAGCCAGGCCCTTCCTCTCTTCCAGCCCTGACAACATGGGGCTGCTGGACCCGGCCACCAGCGACGGCAGAGTGATCTTCTTCCTGCCCTGGGAGAAGATGACGATCGCCGGGACCACGGACAGCCCCACGGATGTCACCTCCCACCCCATCCCCACGGAGGAGGACATCAACTTCATCCTGAGCGAAGTGCGCAACTACCTGGGCCCAGACGTGGAAGGTAACTCCAGGAGCCCCTCCTGGAAGGGCTGGGGGTGGCATTCCAGCCTGGGGAGGCCAGGCATTCCAGCCTGGGGGAGAACGTGCTGCTGCCTGAAGCTGTGCCTCTTGAGATCTGTCTGTCTGAAACCAGTGGGCTGAGGTGTCAGCATGAGCTGTGCAGTGCTCCAGAGCATCCAGCCCACCAGCAGCCAGCACCACTGCCATTGTCACCACTAAGACGTCTCCCCAGGTGCCA
This sequence comes from Onychostruthus taczanowskii, assembly GCF_017590055.1. NCBI lineage: Eukaryota > Metazoa > Chordata > Aves > Passeriformes > Passeridae > Onychostruthus > Onychostruthus taczanowskii. The sequence continues at coordinate 17,432,193 of NW_024496526.1, forward strand.
CATGCACTTGGTTTTTGACTCCACCGCTGCCCTAGGCAGCCGTCTGCCCTCCAGAGTGAGGGTTTGGTTTGTTTGGTTTGTTCTGCGAGAGCATTTGCACTGCTGCGTTTCTGCTGCAGCATTAAAATAAGTCTGAAAAGTACTCAGGCAGGAACATTGCAACAGATTTAGGTATAGGAAGACCTGCTGTCTGGAGATGGGAAATGCTCAATTCCCGTTTCCTGAAGTGGAGAATTGATGTCTGGATGTTGTATGAAGTTCTGGAAGTGTCCGGGGAAGCTCCTGTTGGCCGTCCGGAGCAGCAGTTGGTGTTGGAAGTGCAGGAGACCAGGGAGGGAGATGGGAATGTGAATAGGACAGAGATTAGATATTGGGGAGAAATTCTCCCCTGGGGAAAATGTGAGGCCCTGGCACGGGGTGCCCAGAGCAGCTGTGGCTGCCCCTGGATCCCTGGCAGTGCCCGAGGCCAGGCTGGACAGAGCTTGGAGCAGCCTGGGACAGTGGGAAGTGTCCCTGCCCTGGCAGGGTGGGATGGGATGAGCTCTAAGGTCTGTCCCAAGCCCGGCTGTTCCCTGATTTCCCACATATTTTCCAGCAGCACATTCGGAAGTGCTCAGCCCCTCTGGCTCAGCCCAGCTGGGCCTGTGCTGGTTTTCCCATGCAATTACTGTTTATAGATGGCTGGAGCTGAAATAACAACGGCACTGCCCATATCACCCCTCGACAGCCCTGCCTCTGCTGCCAGAGCCAGTGCCAGGGTTATCAACTTCCACAGGCTTGGACACCTTCCAGCTGCTTAATTACAGCGTCACGCGTGCTGCTTTCTGTAGTTTCATTAGTTTATAAACCTAATACAGGGTCTTGTGTCTGTGATTAACACTTCATTTTGGCAGGTTGAACACGCTGGCAGAACACATTGATTTCGGAAATCTATTCCGTGTTCTTTGGGGGATGTTTTTTACACCCTTTTAGTGATTTTTCAATTATCGGTCATTTGAAAGTTGTATTAAAAGCATGTTCCAAAGACTTTGGTATAAAGCAAATTGGCAACTGCACTTAGGGTGAAGGCTGTGGATAAAGATGGCTTGTCAAGAGGAAACCTTGGAGTAATAGCCTTCAAGCTAGAGGAAAAGCTTGGAAGATGTGAAAGGAAATGTTACACTCATGTAACAAACTTTATTTTGGTTTATAAAACGTAATGTAAGGATTGTTCAGATTCATTGGGAAGAATTGTCATGGAAAGGGGGGGTCAGGCTGGAGCTGCCCAGGCAGGTTTGGAGTCCCTATCCCTGGAGCTGTCCAGGGAACACCTGGATGTGGCACTCAGTGCTCTGGGCTGGTGACAGGGTGGGCATTGGTACCAGCTGGACTCGATGGCCTGGGAGGGCTTTTCTAACATCAGTGGTTCTGGGATTCCATAGCCCAGCTTCTCCCGTGGCTCAGGGGGCTCTCCCCAGCTCTGGGGGTTGCTCAGGGCCAGGCAGGGCGCGGAGCAGCCCTTGGCAGTGCCCAGTGGGAGCTGGGCAGCCCTGGGCTCGGGCTGGCCGTGCCTCAGAGTGGCTCTGCACAGTGAGAAGAGGAGATGTGCTGGCAGCCTGGAGCGGCATCCGGCCCCTGGTGACCAACCCCGACTCCAAGGACACCCAGTCCCTGTCCCGGAACCACGTGGTGACCATCAGCGACAGCGGCCTCATCACCATTGCAGGTACTGGGGGTTCCTTCATCTGCAGCTCTGCTGGGCTTCCCCAGGGTGTTTCATGCAAAAATCTTGTTCCACGGGAATTCTTCTGCTCCTGTAACCAAACTGCTCTGTCAGTGGCAGCGGGACTGGCTTGGAGCAAGCCTGGCAGCAGTCGTGTGGTATTGGAAAACATAGATGTGTCTGTAGGGTGTAAGAGCTTGTATTCCTGCTGCTTTCCCCAAATAACGAGGTGGGCACTGTTCCCCCAGGTGGGAAGTGGACGACCTACCGTGCCATGGCACGGGACGCCATCGACGCGGCCGTGCGCAAGCACAACCTGCAGGCAGGCTCCTGCAGGACCATGGGGCTGCAGCTGGAGGGGGCCCAGGACTGGAGCCCCACGCTCTACATCAGACTGGTCCAGGACTACGGGCTGGAAAGTGAGGTGAGTCCTGGCTTCCTGCCTTGGAGGGGTTTGGTCGTCCCCTAAATCAGGCACCAACATAACTTGGGCAAAGGTCTGGTGAGCCAAGAGCTGGGGCAGAGGTAGTTCTAACAGAAATAAAGTTAGTAACTGTTCATCATCTTCCCCTCTTTCCTTCCTCCTAATCTTGACTGTTTCCTGCTAAAAACTCTCTGACTTGCTGGGGTCTGTGGTCCCTGGAGCCCCCCAGGCTGTGCAGCAGCATGATCGCCGTGTGGCAGGAGAGCTGGGCTGCCAGGCCTGGTGGCACAGACACGGCGGGGCAGTGCTGGTCCAGCCTCCCACAGCACAGAGCTTCCTCCCACGCTGTCACACTCCAACACCCTTGGCAGCCTGTTTGTTATTGGGGATGAGGGAATGGCAAGGAAAATGTGTCTTTCATGTGCTTTCAAAGCATGCTGGATTTGTTTTCCTCTCCACAGGTGGCTCAGCACCTGGCTTCCACCTATGGGGACAAGGCTTTTGAGGTGGCCAAAATAGCCCAGGTGACAGGGAAGAGGTGGCCTATTGTTGGGAAACGTCTGGTGTCTGAATTTCCTTACATTGAAGCTGAGGTATGTGGGCAAACCGTGTCACCTTCTGTGATTCTGTCCTTGGGATGAGCAGGCCAGTGGCTCTGAAACATCTCCTTGAGCCCTTTCTTTTGGGGAGGCCGAGATATTTTCTGTGCCCGTACCTGGCGCACACTTTATGTTCCAATATATATACATATTAATATATTTACGCCCCTATTTTGTACTTCATGTACAAACGCTGGATCCCGGGTGGGTTCTGTAAAATGTCCCAGGGGAAAGGGGGCTCTGCAGCCGTGCTGTGGGGTGCCAGCCCTGACTGGATCCCAGGTGGGTTCTGTAAAACGTCCCAGGGGAAGGGGGCTCTGCAGCCGTGCTGTGGGGTGCCAGCCCTGCTGTCCCCTGTCCCCAGGTGGTGTACGGGGTGAAGGAGTACGCCCGCACCGCCGTGGACATCATCTCGCGGCGCACCCGCCTGGCCTTCCTCAACGTGCAGGCTGCCGACGAGGCCCTGCCCCGCATCGTGGACATCATGGCCAAGGAGCTCAACTGGTCTGAGCAGAAGAAGAAGGTACAAAGGGCCCTTTTCAGCTCCAGCTGCTTTGTTTTGCTTGAGGAGTTTCCGTGCTAAGGGTCCCGGTTGGTTGAATGGAGAACTACAAGTGATGTTTTATTCCCGGCAGAATGAGTCACTTGGTGCATTTCATTCTAAAGGCTTTATCAAATGCCTGTGAAATGGGTTGGGGTTGGCCAGGGGGTGGCAGGGAAGGGGAAGATCTGCATCCTGTTGCTCCCCAGCCTTAGAAATGAAAGCAGGCTTGGCATTGCTGTCCTATTCCTGACAGTTATTTTGCTTTACTGACACTTTTCAACAGATCTGCCTCAGCAAAGGAAGCTCCTGTAACCATAAAGAACCTGCCTCGTGTTGAGCTCCCTGATTTTTTTCTGATTTTGGACAGCTGAGTGAATCATCACACTAAGATATCGAGTGGGAGAGAAATGACAAGTTGTAGGCTTAGCCTAAAAAGGCCATTTCTTCCTGAAAGGGGCAGACAGAGCGTGTGTGACTGAAGGTGTGGATGCTCCTGAAGGCATTTACAGAAATTAGAAGTCTTTACTAGCATGGCTACCTTTTTGCAACAGTAAAAAGTGCCTAAGTGTAACTTTTTGATACTTCCCAGCTGCCGTCTCCCTTGTTTTGGGACCTTAGAAAAGTACTGGTTAAGTGGAAGACCTAATAGTAAAATATAAAAACTAAATACTTGTGTAAGAACTTGCTATTGCTCAGACACTCAGGTTTTGTGTTTTCATTGTAGGAAGAGCTTGAAACAGCGAAAACATTCCTGTACTATGAAATGGGCTACAAGGTGAAAACAGATCAATTAACAGACAGCTCTGAGATCAGCCTGGTGCCTTCAGACATCGAGAGGTGAGTGGGGCAGGAGGGCTGCCCGTGCTGCTGTGCCCTGCAGCCCTGCAGCCCTGCAGCCCTGCAGCGCGGGCCCTCCCTCGCAGGTACAAGAAGCGGTTCCGCATGTTCGACAAGGACAAGAAGGGCTTCATAACCATCCTGGACGTGCAGCGCGTGCTGCAGGTGAGCTGCCCTGCTCCCACCTGCCTCTGGCAGCAGCCCGAGTCCGTGGGTGAGGCCCAGGCTGCTGAGCCCCCTCCTCCTGTGCTCGTTCGTGCAGAGCATCAGCGTGCAGATGGACGAGAACACCCTCCACGAGATCCTCAACGAGGTGGACCTCAACAAAAACGGGCAGGTGGAGCTCAACGAGTTCCTGCAGGTACGTGCTGCGTCTGCTCCCAGGAAAGGCTGGTTTTTGGACAGCAAAGACACAGCTGGGGAGCTTTTCCCCTTGCTTAGGGCTGGGTTGGAGACCAGGCGAGTGTTCCTGTGGTGGTGGTACAAGGGGCACACAGAGCCATCCTCAAGCAGCTTGGAAATTCAGGGGTCTTTTTTTCCCAGTCAGACTCAAAGAACAGGTCCAATTTACAAAGTATGCCCCAGTCCAGACATGAATTTGGCATTTTAAGCCCAGAAATGCTGTTTAAATGTATTTAAAATGATACAGGTGTCCATTGGAAGGTGGCACAAGTGTGCACACTGATATTATCCACTGCTATTAGGGGTTGTTATAAAAATGAGTAAACTAAGAAACTGAATAATAAACAACTAAATAACCAAATATTTATAATGATAACTAGTAATGTAACTATAATAATAATTAACTAAATAATAAACGGAATATTATAAAGAATGAGCTTGTAGTTAGAGCCCATCCCAGGTCCTATAACCCATTTTAATTCCTGGATTGACTAAATTGCCCCAGTCTCTCTGAAAAAAATGACCTGCATCTGCTTTTTGGGAGGCTTTCAAGCAAACCCAAGGGTGCTCCCTTTGCATATGCAGTTTGTCAGCTGGGTTGGTGTAGGGGGACTCTTTTTTGGGGTGGTATTTCAGAGCCTGCTGTGTCTCCCCTGCCCAGTGGCAATGATGAATGCCAAACAGGAGAGAAATTAATGCTGGGGATTTTGGTCAATGTCAGCCCTTTCTTCACTGTGTCAAGTTAAACAAACAAGATCAAGGCAAAGGAAATGGTAATTGTCTCTCTGGAGATGAGCTGGGGATAAGAGCACCATTGTTGAATCTAAATGCAGAAAATTTTCACAGGTTGTGTCCAGCATTAGCAAAAAGGAGTATTTATTTGCCTAAAATGCAGGAATTGAGCTGAGGGGCTGCACTGAATTTGGGGGAAGGGGAAAAACCAAACCAAACAAGCCAGGGGGGAAGGAGAAGCAGTGGCTTTGGGAGTTTATGCTGATGTGTTCAAATGGGAGAGAACAGCCCAGGTGGGTTCTGGCTGCTGGAAGGGAACACCCTGGTACCTCCACTGGAAGCCTTTCACTGGGGCAGCCCAGCCCTTTCTGCAGGGCTGAGCTAGCTGCAGTTTGCTCAGGTTGGGTACCTTGGTTGGGGAGCTGAAACAACCAACAGTTGTTGTTCTGTGGGGTTTGGGGGCCTTCTGGGGTGTCTTTGCTAGGCTGACCAGTCTCACCAGGGGTGGCCAGCCCTACATCATCTCATAGAAGGCAAAGGCCAGGCAGTGCTTAGGAGTGTTTCAGGGTTGTTTGTGCAAACCTGTGTCGCTCTGTGGCTCCTGCACATCTCCCAGAGCAGCCTGGGTGTGGAGCAGCAGTGATGGGGATGCCTTGAGAAGGGAGCAGAGGCTGGGCAGAGTTCCAGAATAAAGCAGGGATTGATTCAAGGATCTCCTCCATGGATGCACCTTGGGCAGCACAAGAGCCCAGCCAGGGCTGCCCCCAGGATGAACCCAAATGGTCCCAAAATGCACGAGCGCTCCCGGGGTCTCTCCCTGGGATCAGCTCTGCTCCATGTGCACATTGCAGTTCAGTGGCCAATTCCAGCTCAGCCCCTGCACTCCCATCCTGCTTGTTTTTCTCTCTGCAGCCCACGGGGTTTGTGCTCCTGGGCTGAGATTTGGATCATTTGTCCTTGGTGCCCAGCTGGAGCAGGAATTGTTTTGTGTCCCTGCTCTGTGCACAGAGCTCAGCAAGCCTTAATGTGAAGCTCAGAACTGCACACTGAAGCAGCACAGAGTGAAAAACAGAAAAGCTGAACCTGAGGCATCAATGGCACTGCAGGGCTGAGCCCTCTCCTGTGCCTTGCACTGCTCCAGGGAAGCACTCAGTGCTGAGCACGAAGGTGCCACTGAAATGAACTGGGGTTGCCATGGAAGGAGCAAAATACATTAAATGTTTGTTTAATTTTTTAATGGATCTGTTAAGTCAGTGCCCAATACTTGAGTGTTTGCTTTCTGAAAACTTTCAAGTAATTGCGTTTCAGCGCAGAACTTGTGCAAGCCCTGGGCAAATATTTGTGGAGGTTTGTGTTGGAAAATAGAGCAGGTTGTGCCTGGGGGCTGCTGGCCTGCAGCTGGGAGCAGAGCACGGTGCTGAGGGGCCTCAGAGGGCTGGCAGAGAGTGGCCTGGCAGCCCCAGTGCTCGGTGCCCACGGGGTGACAGGGCAGACAGGGCTGCCCGGGGCAGCGTTCCTGCAGAGCCAGCTGCTGCCAGCGGTGCTCCAGGGGGGACAGGGAGCCTTGGAACTGCTGCTGGCATGTAAAGGCAACTGCCCCATGTTCAGTCAGGAGGGATCATGGAATGCCACAGTGGTTTCAGTGGGAAGGGACCTTAAAGCGATCCCATTCCCCCAAAGCCCATCGGCCCAGGCTCTGGTGGCCCAGGAGGGTGACTGGGCAGGAGGCAGTGCCTCTGCTGCTGGGAGATCCCTGTCTGTGCACAGCCCTGGCCTCCTCCCCGTGCCTCTGGAATTGGGAAGGAGGCCAGGGACAAGGCCACGCCACATTTGCACAGGTCCAGCTGCAGGTGTAATGAGCAGCTTTTCCTAAGGGAGGAAGGAATCTGAGGGATTCCTGCAGTCTGTGGGAGTAAGAAATTGCATTTGGCAAGTGCCAATTGCTTCCCCAGCGCTCTCTGCAGAGCTGGCTGCAGGTAATTTCAGCTCTAATGCTGGCTTTATCCATAGGATAAAAAAGAATTAACTAAAATCTTAGCACTAGTGTGCTTGCACTGGCAGAGAGCAGGGTCCAGCTGCCAGGACTTAAAGGCAAATTAGTTTTAAAAGTCTATAAAGAAATTCGGATTTGAAAGAATTGTGGGAGTCAAGTGCAGTGTCTCTCCAGAGAAAGGCATGTGGGTGGAAAGGGCAGGTCTGGGATCAGTGACGGATCAGGAATCATGAAATCCCTGCATGATGTGGGTTGGGAGGGACCCTACAGCTCATCTTCAAGCCAGGGCCAGGGACACGTTCCACTAGATCAGCTTGTTCCAGCCTGGCCTGGGGCACTTCCAGGGATCCAGGGGCAGCCACAGCTTCTCTGGGCGCCCTGATGCCCATCCTCATCGGGAGCAATTTCTTCCTAAACGCTAAGAAATCCTGAATTTTCCGTGAGTTGCATCAATATTACAAATAACCAAAGAAAGCCTGTGCAGCTGCTGGGTTTTCCCACACTGAAATGTCGTGGAGGAGCCCCAGCGGTGCTGGGTGCTGTTTGGTGCCTGCCCTCCTGCAGCTGCCCAGAGCAGCTCTGGCGTTCCTGGGCCGTGAGCGAGCCGGGGCCAGGCCGGGCCCAGCTGGGTTTGTGCTTTGGGGCGCTTTGGGAGTGCGGCTGGCCGTGGCTGTGGCTCTGGCAGCCCCGAGTGACGCCGTGCCCGTGTCCCCAGCTGATGAGCGCCATCCAGAAGGGCCGCGTGTCGGGCAGCAGGCTGGCCGTGCTGATGAAGAGCGCCGAGGAGAACCTGCGGCGCCGCCAGGCCATCCCCGTGGACCGCAGCGGCGGCGGGCTCTGAGCCTGGGGGCAGCTCCCCCTAAGGACTGCGTGTGTGTGTCCCGGCCTTCGTGGCTCCCTTTCTGCTCGGGCCTGGCCGGCCTGTGCGGCCCGAGCCCGGGGGGCAGGCTGCAGGGCTCTGGGGGCACGCTCAGCACGGCCTGCCCCGGCCGCTCACGGCTGCATCGCCTTCTGCTTCGGAGCACAGTGCTCACAGTGAGTCCTGCCCTGGCCATTAACGTCTGCATCTCCTTCAGAGCATGCCATGCTCACAGTGAGTCCTGCCCCGGCCATTCATGTTTGTATCACCTTCAGAGCATGCCATGCTCAGAGTGAGTCCTGCCCTGGCCATTCACATCTGCATCGCCTTCTCCTTCAGAGCATGCCATGCTCAGAGTCCTGCCCCGGCCATTCATGTTTGTATCCCCTTCAGAGCATGCCATGCCACAGTGAGTCCTGCCCCAGCCATTCATGTTTGTATCACCTTCAGAGCATGCCATGCCACAGTGAGTCCTGCCCCGGCCATTCATGTTGGCATCTACTTCACCTTCAGAGCATGCCATGGTCAGAGTCCTGCCCCGGCCATTAATGTTTGTGTCACCTTCAGAGCATGCCATGCTCACAGTCCTGCCCCAGCCATTCATGTTTGTGTCACCTTCTGAGCATGCCATGCTCAGAGTCCTGCCCCAGCCATTCATGTTTGTATCACCTTCAGAGCATGCCATGCTCACAGTGAGTCCTGCCCTGGCCATTAATGTTTGTATCACCTTCAGAGCATGCCATGCTCAGAGTGAGTCCTTCCCTGGCCATTCACGTTTGCATCTCCTTCACCTTCAGAGCATGCCATGCTCACAGTGAGTCCTGCCCCAGCCATTAACGTTTGTATCTCCTTCAGAGCATGCCATGCTCAGAGTGAGTCCTTCCCTGGCCATTCATGTTGGCATCTCCTTCAGAGCATGCCATGCTCAGAGTGAGTCCAGGCCCGGCCATTAATGTTTGTATCACCTTCAGAGCATGCCATGCTCGGAGTGAGTCCTGCCCCAGCCATTCATGTTGGCATCTCCTTCAGAGCATGCCATGCTCACAGTCCTGCCCCAGCCATTCATGTTTGCATCTCCTGAGCATGCCATGCTCAGAGTGAGTCCTGCCCCAGCCATTCACGTTTGCATCTCCGTCACCTTCAGAGCATACCATGCTCAGAGTGAGTCCTGCCCCAGCCATTCACATTTGCATCACCTTCACCTTCGGAGCATGCCATGCTCAGAGTCCTGCCCCAGCCATTCATGAATGTATACCCTTCAGAGCATACCATGCTCAGAGTGAGTCCTGCCCTGGCCATTCCCGTTTGCATCTCCGTCACCTTCAGAGCATCCCATGCTCAGAGTGAGTCCTGCCCTGGCCATTCCCGTTTGCATCTCCGTCACCTTCAGAGCATCCCATGCTCAGAGTGAGTCCTGCCCTGGCCATTAATGTTTGTATCACCTTCAGAGCATACCATGCTCAATGTGAGTCCTACCCTGGCCATTAACATTTGCATCTCCTTCACCTTCGGAGCATGCCATGCTCAGAGTCCTGCCCCAGCCATTAACGTTTGTATCTCCGTCTGAGCAGAGTGCTCAGAGTAAATCCTGCCCTGGCCATTAACGTTTGTATCCCCTTGGAAGCACACCGTGCTCAGAGTGAGTCCTGCCCCAGCCATTCATGTTTGTATCACCTTCAGAGCATGCCATGCTCAGAGTGAGTCCTGCCCCAGCCATTCATGTTTGTATCACCTTTGGAAAACGCTGAGCTCAGAGCGAGTTAAACGCGCTGAGTTCTGCAAACACAAAATCTCTGAGCTGCTTCTGCCTCTTCACCAAGGAGCAGGAGAGGGAAAGCTGTGCCCTGGAGTGGAGATGCCATTCCAAAGGAGGAAACCCAGCACTTCTGGCAGTGGGGGTGGTGGGGAGCTGTCCTGAGGCTGCTGTTGGTGGTAGGTTTGTCCTGTTACTCCAGTGGTGCCAGCACCTGGCCACTCAGAAATTGCAGCTGGAAAACAAGACACCTGGATTAATCACCCGAGGTAATAATGTGGCTGAAAGCTGGGCACAGCTTCCCTTCTCCCCTGTTAACACAAATAAACTGCCTCTAATAAATGGCATTGTCTGCAGGTGGTGCTTTGTGCAGTGAAATAAAGGCAGAAGGTGTTTTATGCTAAAAAGAGCTTCAAGTCTGGGGCAAACCCTGATGCTGGCTAGGATGGGGCAGGGTTTGGTAGCACAACATTCTTAAATGTTAATTTAAAAATGCTCAAACACAGTGAAAAAAACAAAGTGTGTGTCTTGCATCCTACTAACTTTTCCAGAAAAAAAAAGGCTGTTTTTCAGCAGGCTAAATGAACAACCAAAGCATGGAGCCCTCACTGGAGCTGTTTCCAGCACTGCTGTACCTGCCTGTTGTCCTCCTGCTGCTGGGTTGGGCTCAGATCAGCTGGGAGATTGCTGCCTGATGTAGAACAAGGCAGGGAAACCTGGCTTTCTGCTGGATTTGGCATCTGCTCTATTCCCTGAGTACAGCAATTTCCACCTCAAACCAAGCTTCACTTCCCAGGGGTCAGAATTTCTGCTGAAGTAAAATTCGATGTATTTAACTGGTATCACCACGTCCACTGATGGAAAATAACATCCATCAGGGATGCCCAACAGGGCAGGAGTGAACAGCAAGGATTCCTTGGGTGTTTTAACAGGGAAAATGGCTCCAGACACAAATGGAGATGCTGTGGAGTGGTGGGATGTAGCACAGTGAGTGCACATGCTGTCTTTGGCTGCAGAAAACAACATTAAAAACTTAAAAAAAAAAAACTTAAAAAAGCCCTTAAAAAAACACCATTAAACATTGGGGTGTTGAAAAACAAATACAAAATAGATACAAAAGAAAACTCGCCTAAATGAGTTCCTGAAACGGTTCAGGTGGTTTTTGCACGTTCAGTTTGTTTTTGGATGCAGATGTTGTTCAGGTTCTGGCTTTGTGCTTCGAGCAGGGGCTGAGGAAGGGGGAGCTGGCACATGTGACACCACGAGGACGTTCCAGTGAGCAGAGGGGTTTGTTCCTGTGCTCCTGTAGGCTTTTCCTTTTGAGCTGTGTTCCAGAATGTTCAGGTGAAGGATGGAATGTTTGTGTTCCAAACTCACAGTGACAGATCTCACACATCCTGCAGAATGGAGGGAAATGAATGTGTGACACACAGTCATTTTGGCTCAGTGGTGAGGGAAGGGGTTCAGGATTCTGCTGCTAACAAAAGTGCAAGGGGAAATAAAACAAAGTAAAAGTCGTGACATCTTCTCCAGGTCACGTGAAGAAAAAAATATTTCCAATGTCGAACAGGTTTTTTGTAAAGAAAAAACATTTTCACTATTGAACAGCTTTTGTACAGTCTAAAGAGCAATTCCCCACTCCTCTCTAACTGGCATTGTTAAAATAATAACCTGGATTTACCTGGAAAGCAGGATTTCTGTGTTGTAGCCAAAGTATGCTCTTTGTTCTCTTGTTTTGCTAATCTTGCATCTGGAGTGTGGCTGTGGGTTCTCCTGGCTGCTGGACGTGGGTTTGCTTTGTGTCACCTCCTGCTCCCTGCACGGCACAGCCAGGCCTGCAGTGACAGGGACAGCTGACGTGCTCCCCTGCAGTCCATGGAAAACCCTCAGGTGTGACGTGTCCCCTGGTGTGTGCAGAGAGCTGGCTCTGCTCTGTGGGCTTTCTGTGTGCCTGTACTGTGGGAACAGCTCTGTGATGCCACTGCCCTGCTGGGATGGAGAAGCAGCAACGGGACTGTGTGTGTGGAGATTTCTGGTTTTTCTGTGGGATTTGGTGATGTAGATAACCTGCCCCTGTGGGGAGGGGGGTCCATGCAGTGTCTGGGTGTGTACAAATACAGACACACTGTGGTTTCCACGCGGCACTTGGGTCTGTTGTCAGGTTCCTGTTGCAGCCTGGGCTGTTCAATGCTGTGTTTGAAGCTGGGTTGTCGTTTTTAGAACTGTCTTGGTGTTTTCCTGCCATTATTTATTACCTTTGATATCTGGAATGAGCCGCATGCGTTTATTGAGCAATAAGAGGATGTATTTCATGTGCCTTGTTTTTAACTGATTAAGGACTGAAAGCATGAACCAATAAAAGTGGCTGAAAAAGTTCCTTTCTCTGGAAGTTCTTTGTGGCAGGTGCAGAAGTACCTCAGAGTCGCCCCGGGGAAGTTTCTCTGGGAAGGAGCAGGTGGGGATGGGTGGGTTTGGGGGGCAGAACCCGGGTTTCCCACACCTTCCCCTCTGAGCCCAGAACTGGGTGCTCTGCACTGGAGAAGGGAAGTGAGGAGCGAGCGCAGCCCTGGGCACTCCAGCAGGTGACAGTGACAGTGACAGTGACAGTGACAGTGACAGTCCCTGCTCTGCCCTTCAGGCTGGAGTGGCAGCAGCCACCTGGCTTTGACCAATATATGCATTTTCCTGCTGGGTTTTGGCTGCCACCACGGCGAGTTCTGTCCTGCCCCAAAGCAGCAGCAGCAGCAGCAGCAGCAGCAGCAGCAGCAGCAGCAGCGATGGTGCTCCTGCCAGGTGAGCCACGAGCATTCCAGCACAGCACATCCATTTTCCCTGTCAGGGAAGCGCCCTTAGCAGGGTGAGCACAGTCTTCATCATCTCCAGATTATTTCCTGGCTTAATTCACACTTGTAGCAGGGATGTTGCCCAGCTGCCACGGAGCTGTGCTGATGTACAAGCGGCTCCCTCCACGTGGGAATGAGCAGGGGAACCACTGAGATCATGGATTTCCCCCTGATCCACGGCGTGTGAGCGATGAGGCAAAGAATGGCTGCTGTGATCAGCTTTATCCCAAATATTTTGCGGCACGAAAATTGCCTCGTGTCAGGCTTCTGGCTGGGGTCACACGAGGGCCAGGTAAAGGCGGCGGGGTCGGGGGTGTCCCCGGTGCTGAGGTCCCTGTCCCCCCCAGAACAAACCCAGGGCTATGCAGCCCTTCATGTGCTCCCCCGAGTTGTTGCTCCGTTTATTTTGCACAGATCCATTCATTATTTTTGCATCTCTCCAATTAACTGATTTGCAATTCATTCCTATGCAAGCGGAGCCGTTCCTGTCCAAGTCGAGGAGCTGTAAATCTTGAATCTATTGAGCTGACAGGGGAATATATTTCATTTTTCCCCATGAATCATTTGCCATCCTTATTGCAGAAAAATGGCAAAATTATGGTGTACTGTGTTTTCATAAATTACTGCTTTTCTCTCCCACCCTGCACTCCTCTAATTTGTAATTTCCTGGGAGGAAGAGGAGTGTGGGAGCCCGGAGCAGCCA
>NW_024496526.1:17450583-17465583 GCF_017590055.1 Onychostruthus taczanowskii
GAGGGTGAGGAAAATGAGGAGGATGAGGAGGGCGAGCACAGCCCTCACTCCCCACTGCCCGGGGGATTTTCCTGCCTTGCCCCGGGCAGCGCTGCTCACCCGGAGCCAGCTCTGTGCCGGAGTGCGCCGGCTGCTGTCCCCTCAGCGTGCCCGGGGACGAGGGGACACCCTTTCCTTGGGCACGGCGTGCCAGGTCAGGCTGTCCCCCTGCTCGTCCCTGCCCAGCTGCCCAAGGTCAGGCTGTCCCCCTGCTCGTCCCTGCCCGTGCCAGGACAGAGGTGCTGCCCGAGCCACGGGGCTGGCCCCAGAGCAGGGACACGGGGGCTGCTCAGGGCTCACGGCAGGATCAGCTCGGTGAAATCTTCAGAACCAGCTTTAGAAGTGTTTCACAGAATCCCAGAATAGTTTGGGTTGGAAGGAACCCTAAAAGCCCTCTCATTCCACAAGGAACTCATCCCATCAGATCCCAAACTGAGCCAGCTTTTGGCAGAAGGGCAGCTCAGGTCTTGGAGCTTTGGCTTGGCTTTCTTTTCCTTTTTTTTTTTTTTTTTTTTTTTTTGTAGAAGAAAAGGAACTGATTTACTGATTTCCCTCAGATTTTCTCTGGTTTATACCCATATATAAAAAAGTGATTTAAAAAATAAAAATAAAACATCTGAAACATTAAACCACTTACTCCTCCATTAAGCACAAAGCTCTAGGCAGGGGATGGACCCAGCATTGACAACAACCCTGCACCAGCAGCCCAAAGGGACTGCCAAAACTTTTGTTTGCTTAGGTAACTTTTTTCAGTGGCTCCCCTGCTCTGTGTCACAGCTCAGGGGATTTAAAAATATTTCATGTAGGAAAAGAGATGAGCAAGGGCAACAGGCCTGGGACTGCAGTTTGTAATTAACCCTCGTGGTGAACAGACTTGGATGGGGAGTCCTGGAATGTTCAAAATGAACTCAGGAAAAAGCCTCTTTTTTCCTCTATTCGCTGCTCGGGGTGAGTGCTGGCTGGGCCAGGTGGAGCTGGCACTGCCCTGCTGGAATGTTTGTCCCTGGGAATGCTGGGCTGCACCCTGGGAGCGAGCAGACAGACAGACAGAACTGCGCGCAGACAGACAGAACTGTGAGGAGACAGAACTGCGAGCAGACAGACAGACAGCACGGCGAGCAGACAGACAGACAGCACGGCGAGCAGACAGACAGACAGCACGGCGAGCAGACAGACAGACAGCACGGCGAGCAGACAGACAGACAGCACGGCGAGCAGACAGACAGACAGCACGGCGAGCAGACAGACAGACAGCACGGCGAGCAGACAGACAGACAGCACGGCGAGCAGACAGACAGACAGCACGGCGAGCAGACAGACAGACAGCACGGCGAGCAGACAGACAGACAGCACGGCGAGCAGACAGACAGACAGCACGGCGAGCAGACAGACAGACAGCACGGCGAGCAGACAGACAGACAGCACGGCGAGCAGACAGACAGACAGCACGGCGAGCAGACAGACAGACAGCACGGCGAGCAGACAGACAGACAGCACGGCGAGCAGACAGACAGACAGCACGGCGAGCAGACAGACAGACAGCACGGCGAGCAGACAGACAGACAGCACGGCGAGCAGACAGACAGACAGCACGGCGAGCAGACAGACAGACAGCACGGCGAGCAGACAGACAGACAGCACGGCGAGCAGACAGACAGACAGCACGGCGAGCAGACAGACAGACAGCACGGCGAGCAGACAGACAGACAGCACGGCGAGCAGACAGACAGACAGCACGGCGAGCAGACAGACAGACAGCACGGCGAGCAGACAGACAGACAGCACGGCGAGCAGACAGACAGACAGCACGGCGAGCAGACAGACAGACAGCACGGCGAGCAGACAGACAGACAGCACGGCGAGCAGACAGACAGACAGCACGGCGAGCAGACAGACAGACAGCACGGCGAGCAGACAGACAGACAGCACGGCGAGCAGACAGACAGACAGCACGGCGAGCAGACAGACAGACAGCACGGCGAGCAGACAGACAGACAGCACGGCGAGCAGACAGACAGACAGCACGGCGAGCAGACAGACAGACAGCACGGCGAGCAGACAGACAGACAGCACGGCGAGCAGACAGACAGACAGCACGGCGAGCAGACAGACAGACAGCACGGCGAGCAGACAGACAGACAGCACGGCGAGCAGACAGACAGACAGCACGGCGAGCAGACAGACAGACAGCACGGCGAGCAGACAGACAGACAGCACGGCGAGCAGACAGACAGACAGCACGGCGAGCAGACAGACAGACAGCACGGCGAGCAGACAGACAGACAGCACGGCGAGCAGACAGACAGACAGCACGGCGAGCAGACAGACAGACAGCACGGCGAGCAGACAGACAGACAGCACGGCGAGCAGACAGACAGACAGCACGGCGAGCAGACAGACAGACAGCACGGCGAGCAGACAGACAGACAGCACGGCGAGCAGACAGACAGACAGCACGGCGAGCAGACAGACAGACAGCACGGCGAGCAGACAGACAGACAGCACGGCGAGCAGACAGACAGACAGCACGGCGAGCAGACAGACAGACAGCACGGCGAGCAGACAGACAGACAGCACGGCGAGCAGACAGACAGACAGCACGGCGAGCAGACAGACAGACAGCACGGCGAGCAGACAGACAGACAGCACGGCGAGCAGACAGACAGACAGCACGGCGAGCAGACAGACAGACAGCACGGCGAGCAGACAGACAGACAGCACGGCGAGCAGACAGACAGACAGCACGGCGAGCAGACAGACAGACAGAACTGCGAGCAGACAGACAGAACTCCGGCAGCTCCACACCCCCACCATTCACAATAGGAAGGCATCCGTTTGTTTTCCAGATCCTAATGCAACCGTTGCCATAAGAACACAAATTATGTGTACATTTTAATGCATCTATGCTTCATAATTATGCATGGTTGTGTGCTGTTATAATTGACATAAAATATAAAACAGGTCAAAGAGCAGCTATTAAAACTATTTTTCATTTTGCTTCCTGACAGCTCCCGACATCAATGCCGACTGCATTTAATAGGACCATACAGGGAATGCAAAGATAGTTATATAATTTCAACCGTATTAAAGCCTCCACAACTTGCAACCTAATTATTTCCTGCAGTGTCTTGTTGTGAGCTGCATTACTTTATTTGGAATGTGTTCGGTTTAAGATTAAACAATTGGGCTACATTAAATTAGCATGAAGGGGGGAAAATCATAAAACTTTTGGATGTATTTCATAGGGGTCACTCTGTTAGGTTAAGAATTATCCCAGAAGCAATGATTTTCTGCCACTCAAGATAAAAAACAACGTTAGAATTGCGCTAATTCCGTGCAGTTATTTTAATCACTGAAGTAAATTCTACCAAAGGCCTAAATTGTAGTTGTACCCTCTCTCTGATCACAGAATGTCAGAGAGAATAAAAGGAAATTGAATTAAAAATGGATGAATTTATAAGATGATAGAAAACCCCAGAGTGGTTTGGGTTGGGAGGGACCTTAAAGCTCACCCAGTGCCACCCTGCCGTGGCAGGGACACCTCCCACTGTCCCAGGCTGCTCCAGCCCCAGCCAGCCTGGCACTGATGTCCCTCCTCTTGGTCACGGCCACATGAAGGCCAAGAGCAGGGCCCAGCCCAGCTGGTTTTACTCATTATTGGTCATGCCTTCCTTCTGGACTGGCTGAGGGCTCCCAGTCCTCTGCAGGAGGTTGGGTTTCTCTTGGAACCTGTGCCAGTGTGTATTTTTTAATAAATCCTTTTAAATTCAGGTTGGGTGGGGAGGTCAGACGTGGGCTGAGAAGTGCCCCTGGAGGTGTTCATGTGGGCACTGCTGCCTCCTGCCCCAGAGCCTCTGCCCAGGACCAGAGGCCCCAGAGTGTGGAGTGGGTCACGGAATCGGGAATACCCGGAGCTGGAGGGGACCCAGGGGGTCACTGAGTTCAGCTCCTGTCCCTGCACAGACCCCCAGCTCTCCCACCACGGGGTCCTTCCCCACCTGGGGGTGATGAGCAGGACTCCTGTGAGTGGGAGCAGGATGCTCAGGCATCAGCACCCCTGGCTGGCTCCTGGCTCTGTGCTGCCAGGATCGGGGAGTGCAGGGAGCTCCTGAAGGGTGCTGGCACTGCTGTGCCCCGCCAGCCTGGCCAGACAGAGCTGGGATATTTCAGGGGACTGGTAATGGGCAGAAATGAGAGCCCTTTCCGTTCTAGGTGGCTGCCTCGGGTCCAGCTCGGGGGTAGAGGCTGAAAGTGATTGCCCAATTTGTGGGGAATGAGGAATAAGCGCGATGCAATTTCCCGAGGCAGAGGCAGCCCCATCCCGGAGAGAACCATCATAAATGGCCCTTGTTAGCAGCTGGACAGGGAGGGCGAGGGCAGGGTGGTGATTGAGTGGCTTGGCTGTGGAGCATGGAAAGCTCTGTGGCTGTCCTTCCATCTCTCTTCAACAGACCAAAGGTCTCCTCCTCCCGGGAGACATCGGCTCTGTTCCGCTGTTACTGCCCCCGTTGGCCTTTGGGCTCCTGCTCCTGGGGATTTGCCTTTCCGTGGCCATTTTCACTCCCCATTTTGCACTTCTCCCACAAAATCACAGAGAGTCCCTGGTCACTGGTTTCCCTGATCCAAAGCAGGTTGCCTCTCTCCTGCCAATGCTCAGGCTCTTCCCAAGGTCTGTGAAATCCACACATTATTTACTTTGGAAAAGCCCTCCCAGCCCTTGGAGTCCCAGCTGTGCCCATCCCCACCCTGTCCCCAGCCCTGAGTGCCACCTCCAGGAATTCCTGGGACACCTCCAGGGATGGGCACTGCAAACCTCCCTGGGCAGTTCCAATCCCTGAGCCCCCTTTCCATGGGGAAATTCCTGCTGTGCCCACCCTGAGCTGCCTTGGGCCAGCCTGAGGCCGTTCCCTCTGCTCCTGTCCCTGTTCCCTGGGATGATCCCAAATCCCCCCGGCTGTCCCCTCCTTTCCAGAACCTTTTACCCCATTTGCTGCTCCAGAATCAGGAGCCTGAGCCCAGCTGAGCCTCCTCGAAGGCTGGTGATAAGCTGGGCTTTGGCTCTTCCATCCTCAAGCACAGCTTCACACTCCCAATCCTCTGAAGTGAAGATGGAGAAGCACATAAAAGCTTCGGATTCCATTACTGTAAAATGTTTCAGAAAAGTGTTGAGCTAGGTAATTACCTTAATCCAAGCGCAATAGCTGGTCACAGTACACATTAGATGAGCATCCAGAGCCAGATTTGAACACGCAGTCAACCCGAACAGAATTAGCTCGGCAATAGTGGCCCGCATTTCTTAATTAGCTCTCTGCCACGAGAGCATTTAATGCTTGCAAAAGTCAAGTGCAAATTCTACAAGTGACACAGTCTGGGGAGACTTTGGAGGGTGCTGTGAGCCCGCTGCAGAGCCTGCTGGCCCTGCAGGGGCTGCTCTCTCTGAGCCCTCTCAGGGTCCCCTTAAACTTCTACAGCCCCACAATAAAAAGTAATGGTATGATTAACTTCATAGTAATAACCCATCGCATTCAAAACACACATTTAACTCTAATTCTCATTGAACTACACAGAAGCTGAAAACATAATGGCTTTCCCAGGCAGCTGATGGCACAGTTTAGTGCACTGTAATTGGCTCCCTTGGCTTATCTCGGGTTAATAAAGTAGATGGGATTCATGAAAAAGCTCCGTGGTCACTTAGCAATTGTTTAATTTCTGTAACGCTATTTTTTGGTTAGAAAATGATTGTTTTCCAGTAGCGTTAAATATTTATGCAATGTAATTGAGACACCTGGCACGGGGCACGCTCCTCTTAAGCTCACAAATTAATAAGTTACTGAAAAAATGGAAATACGAAATACCATTTCAAGTGTAAAAGACAACTTCTCAGAACACCTGAGGGTTTGTGTCACTGCAGAGGATGTACGAGTGCTTTGGCCCAGCAGAGGTGATCACGACCTTGCTGTCACTGGGGCTGGCCCCTCTGTGCTGGCTGGGACAGGCAGGTGACAGCCTGGGTTCTCCTGAGAAACGGCCCTGGCTTCTTTGACACCTGGGAAGAGAGAACAGCAGGAGCTGCCTCCTCGTGGGGCTGGAACCTGCCCTGCTGGAGGCTGTCGTGTCCTAGCACATGATGCTGCCCTGATACAAGGAAAGATTTCAGGAGTGCGCCTTCTTTAAAACAGGAACAAACACCAAAACTTCTAGAATTGGATATTTTGAGCAAGGCAGTAAATGTTACAAGGGGCAGGACAAGGGAAAGCTTCTAAGATGTGTGTAATTAAATTAATTGTAATTTGTGTCATCTCTACTATTCCTAGGGTTTCCCAGCTTTTAGAGAAACCAGGTGAAATCCAGCCCAGGGTCTGCTAGGTGAGGAGTCGGGGCGGGCAGTGGGGTTGGGACTGGATGGAGCTGGGTTAAATCGGGTCAGGTTGGCCTGGGTGGTTTTTGGGCTGGGTTCTGTGGGTTGCTGGACAGGGATGATGAGAAGTCATGGGCTGAGAGGGGCTGCCCTGGCCCTGCAGCAAACCCAGCGTGGCCATCCTACCCTCGGTCAGTGCTGCTGCTCCCATCCCATCCCATCCCATCCCATCCCATCCCATCCCATTATCCCACTATCCCATTATCCCATCCCAGCCTCCCTGCGCCGTGGAGGTCACTCAGGAGTCTGCAGAGCCCTGGGTGCTGTGGATGTTCCTGCTCCCATGACCCATGGTGTTCCCACGTGCTGGGACAGACCACAGGGGGCACAGGGTGAGCCAGCACGGCTCGGGGAGAGGAAGGGAGACGCTTTGTTCTGTTTGTTAAACACGGTCAGGATTTCTGCCAGCGGCACTGGGGCACTGGAGCCTGGCACAGACTTTGGTGCTGCCACAGCGCCCACCGTGCCTGTGCCACAGGGTGGGTGGGTGCTGAGAGCTCAGGGCTCCCACCCTGCACCCAGCACGTCCTGGCTCAGTGTCCCAGGGGAGGGCACCCACCTGGCCTGTGGGGGTCTGCAGGAACACCTCCTGGCCCATGGGGGTCTGCAGGAACAGCTCCTGGCCTGTGGGGGCTGCAGGAACACCTCGTGCCCTGTGGGTGTATCCAGGAACACCTCCTGGCCTGTGGGTGTATCCAGGAACACCTCCTGGCCTGTGGGGTCTGCAGGAACAGCTCCTGGCCTGTGGGTGTATCCAGGAACAGCTCCTGGCCTGTGGGTGTATCCAGGAACACCTCCTGGCCCCGTGGGGGTCTCCAGTGCAGTCTGCACTGCCCCCTCAGCCCCCTGCCCTGTGAATCCCCAGCTCCACACACACTCCAGGAATGCTGAGCACAGCTCGGGGCCCTGGCTCGGCCATGGCCCTGAATTATGACATCTTTTGTCAAAGACATCTTCCAAAAAAGCACCGCAATTTCTGACGGAGAAATTCAATTGTCTTTTAAAGCAATATAACGATGGTGCACTCTTTGTCTCTGTGACCCCTCTCATTTCCTGTGGGGTTTGAGTGGAGGGCTCAATTTAAACCCATCACGCTCTGGAGATGGCTTCCACCCTCCAGCCCTGCTACTGAACGCTGGTTGGGCTGGCTCTGCAGCACCACGGCTCAGAGGAGGTGCTGCAGCTCTGCTCAGCTCTACCCTGCCTCATGAGTCACTCCTGCCAACCAAATAATCAGCATTTATTGCTTCTAGCAGAAACATGGGGGTGTGCCCTGGTTTTCAGAGGGAAAATGGCACCTAAACTTCATTACAAAAGGAATCCTTAGGGATGCACAGTTCCTTGGTGCTCGACATCAGTAAGGACTCAGGGTGGATTTGGACACAGGCCCTCGTGCTGGGCTGGGGCTTAGGAGGGGCTGCAGCCTGGGGATGAGCCTGCAGCTTCACACATTTACAGGGCACAGGGAGCCTGGCAGCACCAGCCCCGGAGGATTTCCCCTGGCACAGCAGTTTGGGCACTGCAGCAGCTCCCGTGTCTTGGGCAAGAGGCGAGAGGTGCCAGAAAGTGACCAAAAATCCCACCAGCCCTCTCACTGGGCTGCGTGGAGAAGGGATCAGGTCCCGGGCTGGTGGCCAGCAATTGCAGCCCCTGGGGGCAGGAGCTGATCACTCTTACCCCGAGGTGCCCTGGCAGCTGTGACACATCCCTGCCAGGCTCTGCTCCTGTCCCGGGGTCTGTGTAGCAGGCTGTGGCTGTCACACGTGCCCAGTGGGAGGGTGGCACCTTGGCCAGGCTGCTGGCTGCAGTCACATGAAGTTCACTTCTGCCTTTCCAGCCTCGCTGCTCTCACTTCCCCTGAGGAAAACCCCAGGGCACTGCCAGCAACACCAGCGGGCCCCCTGTGCCTGTCCCCCTCCCTCCATCAGCCCTGGCACTGCCACCAACACCAGCGAGCTCCCCGTGCCTGTCCCCCCCCCTCCATCAGCCCTAGCACTGCCACCAACACCAGCGAGCTCCCCGTGCCTGTCCCCACCCCTCCATCAGCCCCCACCAGCCCCTGCACCCTCTGGGGACAGTGGAGTGGAAAACCCCCCTCCAGAAAGCCCGATTTTGGGAGCTGCTGCTCTCCTTGGGCCTGTGTTGAGAAGGATGAAAGGTTGACAAGAAAGTCTCACAGATATGGATGCTTAGCAGAAGGATTTTTGAATGTAGAACTTGAGGAAGGAATAGAGGTGGAAGCAAGTTTTGATATAGAAGAAGAGAATTGCTGAGCCAGTCTTATTGGATAACTAAGCAGGTAAAGGGTATGTTAGTTAGAAGGAATTTTTATGACTTAGAGCAAAGGATAAACCCACATCAAACAAGATGTTTTTACCAAGCAGGAAGATAGCACAAGCAAACAAGTTAGCAGATGTTGCAAGCAGAAAAGTCTCAGAATTTTCCACTGCAAGAAAACTGAAAAACAACTTCTAGCTTCAACTGTAATGTACTAACTTTTAGTGATTGGAGAATAGTAACATGAATATGGTAACTACAGTAGTCATGATAGGCTGTAGATAAAAGTCAAGGTATAGATTGGTTCTACTGTATTGAGATGCTCAGCAAAGAAAAGTGTATAATGCGTTTGTACCCTAAACTGAGGGTCCCCAGGCCTGCCTGCAGCTGGAGCTGACAGCTGTAGGCATGGCTCTGTCACCCATTGACCCTGCACTGCTGTAACATCCTGGATCCAATAAACTGCATTTTGGAGAGCTGCCTGGAGTCCTGCATCCCCCAGGCATGCCCACAGGCAGAGCATCCTGAGGGACATTGCTGGTGACAAAGACAGGCAGCTGTTCCCTGAGGTGAACAATGCCCAGGGAGGTTTGCAGTGCCCATCCCTGGAGGTGTCCAGGAATTCCTGGAGGTGGCACTCAGGGCTCTGGGCTGGGGACAGGGTGGGGATGGGCACAGCTGGGACTCGATGACGTTGGTTTTCCAGCCCCAGTGATCCTGGAATACTGTGGAAGGCCACTTTTGATGGCCAGGATTTAACAAACCCACGTGAGGGCATTGGTGCCAGTGGGCACCCCGTGTCCCCAGCCTGGTGTCCTGACAGCTCCTGCCTTTTGGGACAGCTATAAAGACTCGAATATGAATAATGTAATTAGCTATACATTAGTTATGAAGGTTTTGATTTGCTGAAGTTGATGGCAAGCTTTGCCCTCGCTCTGTGGCCACGGCCAAAGATGTCACATGGTGTTTGAACGGGTGACACGGTGAACCACAGCTCTCTCTTAGAAACAAAGGAGTGCCAGGCAGCACGGGGCTGTGCCACCTGTGCTGGAAAACTGGGACATCAGCGGGGACACAGGTGGGAAAAATATATAAAGGGAGTCTCTGCACAGAGCTAACGATTGCTGGGGGTGCTCCCAAAGCCCCTCCTGCCCCCTCACCGCTGCCATCCCAGCACCCAGGGGAGGCTGAAGGACACAGGACCCTGAACTCAACCCAGGCTGAGCCTCACCCTGCAATCCCCCACCTGCAGGGAGGGACAGGGGATCAGATCAGATTGTCCCCAGCCCTGTCCCTCGCTGGCTGGGTGCTGCCAGCCCTGCACTGTCCCCTCGTCCCCTCCTGCCCCCTGCCTGCTGCCACAGCCAGCCCCAGAAATGCCTCTCTGCTTTCTGTGCTCATTCAACTCATGTTTTCACAGCCCACGGAACACCCTCTCTCCCACAAAACAAAAAATAAATAAAGAGGAAACCCAGCATTTTAGGGCCGTTTTCCCACAGCAAATCACTGGGGAGACACTTTGGAGCACTCTTGTCAAACACAATCGTGATTGCATTGCAGAGTGTCTGCAAGATCTGCCCAGCAAGAAAAAAATAGAATAATCTGATTTTGCCACAGCATTACGACAAAACAAAATCAGATGGAAACTCAACCCTCTTCCCACGGCCTCATTTAATTCCCTTCTGTCCTGTCAACATTTACACACGAGTATTGTGAAAAGTTGTAGTGAGTGCAGATAACTCGTCACTGCTTCAGCCCGGGTTTTTTCTGAGAGTTTTCCACATTCTGCTGTTTGGAAGCTCCTTCCCCTCCCTTGGCAGGTGAGTGACAGTCTGTGACAAAGCACTCCCAGCCTCTCCCCGTGTTTGCTGCACGTTGCCATGGCAGTGAGACTCCTCCACCAACAGCCATAAACAAACCGCATTCAAAAGAACAAAACCCAAACAATCCCTAATTAAATTAAAATCTGGCAGCAAAAATAATGTTTTCTCTCTAAATGTTGTACCATTTTTCCCGAGCTGTTGGCCGTGCCTGCCCTGACACTGCTGTCACCCGTCCCTCAGCTTCAACCTTTGGCTCTGTGTTTCCTCAACCACTTTTGATCACAATCTGCAGTTGCTGAGGAAGTATCAGGTTTTCTGTAAATAAAACAAACTCTCTCTGCTTCTGGGTAACACAGTAGAGGGCGAGAGGAAACAGCCTCAGGTTGTGCCAGGAGATGTTCAGGCTGGATATTAGGGAAAATTCTTCATGGTAGGGCTGTCCAGCCCTGGCACAGCTGCCCAGGACAGGGTGGGGTCCCCGTCCCTGGAGGGATTTAAAAGCCAAGTGGATGTGTCACTTTGGGATCGTGGGGCAGTGGTGGCCTTGTGCTGGGGGAGCAGCTGGGCTCCATGGTCTCAGAGGGCTTGTCCAACCTAAACCATTCCACAATTGTACCTGAGGGCCCTGCAGCATCCCCCTGCCAGCCGTGATCCCCCTCCCTGTCCCTTCACCCTGGCCCAGGCTCCGAGCTCTGCCTCTGAAGATCATTAATCATAGATATAATTTAATGACAGCTGGGTCGTGTCCCGCTAACTAAGTACACCTTGTTTGCCTCAAAATGCTAATGGCTCCTCTGAATCATTAATGAGGGACAATTGGTATGGAGCCTAATAATCGTGTGTGGTCTAGTTACAGATTTATTCATAGGAAGCCCAGCCCTTTGTCATGGTAAAAAGCAGCAGAATCAGGTTGTGCAGAGCAGCTCTGGGTGGCACAGCTCAGCACACCAGCTCCGAGCGTGTGCACATCAAAACAGCAGGGGCACAGCTTTCCTGGAGACATGTGAGGTCTGTGTGCACACCTCTTGGCGTGGATTAGATAACACTTTTCAGCTCACCCCGTTGCTTTCATGGGAGCATTGGAGAAATCACCTGTTTTGCCATGCAGAGAGACTTTGTGCCGTGGTGGGCATCAGGGTGTCAGGGGCATCTCCTGCAGAGGGGCCATGGCATGGGGGGCTGCAGGGCTGGCAGTGCCAGGGGGTCTCTGGGCCTCTGCAGCTCCTGGTGGGGCTGAGCCTTCTCTGCAGGGAATACTGGCAGAGACGTTTGAGAAGGTTGGACGTGATCTCTCTCAGAGGTCCTCTCCAGTGCTGGGAGAAGCTCCGTGTGCAGGGTCCTGGCCCAGCAGAGCCGTGCCCGGCTGGCCAGGCCGTGCTCCACCCGTGCCAGCCCAGCACTAAACCTTCCCCATGGGAACTCGCATGGCTCTGCTCCCGGGAGGGCCGGTAGCCAAATTCTGACCATGGACCTCGAGTGTGTTTTTGTCCTCTCTGAAAGGATCGATTCTCTGGGGAAGTTTCCCCGGGGGGAGCGGAAGGGAGGCGGCAGAGCCGTGTTTGAGTGTCTGAGGGCTGGGGCCGTGTCAGGGCCGTGCCCCAGCTCGGACAGGAGCACCTTTGAGCCCCGCCGGACGCTTGGTGCTGTGCAGCAGCCACCGGGAACCGCTGGCTCCGTGTGGCGTTTCCAGCTCCGCTTTGAAAGGAGCCATTTATTGCAGTGTGCGACATCCCCCCACAGGCCCGGCCTTCCCTCGGCCTCGCAGGGCAGGCACGGTGGAGAGGGCAGCACCAGGGCCGTGCCGGGCCAGCACAGCCCAGCGCGGGGAGCACGAGGGGCTGTGGCCGGGGGGACACCAGGCCAGGGCTGCCCTGCACACAGCTGGCCCGGCGCTCTCGGCCCTGCGAGCAGAGCCAAATGTGTTTATGGGGCTGCAGGCAGGGCATGGCTGGCCCAAGGGACAGCAGGAGCCCGGCCTGTGCCCTGAGGGGCTGCCCGGTTGGTGACCCAGCCAGCAGGCACAGGGGACAGCAGGAGCTGGCCTGTGCCCCCGAGGACCTGTTCCTGCTCAGGTGACCCAGCCAGCAGGCACCGGGGACAGCAGGAGCCCCTCTGTGTCCCCGAGGAGCTGTTTCTGCTCAGGTGACCCAGCCAGCAGGCACCGGGGACAGCAGGAGCCCCTCTGTGTCCCCGAGGGGCTGCCCCTGCTCAGGTGACCCAGCCAGCAGGCACCGGGGACAGCAGGAGCCCCTCTGTGTCCCCGAGGAGCTGTTTCTGCTCAGGTGACCCAGCCAGCAGGCACAGGGGACAGCAGGAGCCCCTCTGTGCCCCCAAGGGGCTGCCCCTGCTCAGGTGTCCCAGCCAGCAGGCACAAAACCCCTGGCTGCAGGCACAGCCCCAGCTCCCAGCACTGCCCCAGCTGGGCAGGTAGCGGGGACACTGCGGGGGTGATCAATGAGTAATGTGGTGATTGACTCTTGCAATTAACAGACACATATCATACATATATGTTTTTAAAAGTTTTATAGATTTATAGTTATGTTTTACCCCCTTGTGTTGTTATCAAGGGACAGGGTTTGGGACATTTGGGAGGGTCAGCTTGTCACTATGGCGACTCCTGACCCGCAATCAGGATTTGAGGAAGTGACCTCCACCACTGGACAGTGAAGGAGTCGATGGACAGAACCTTGGGAGGGGCTAAAGGGTTAAAAGGAGAAAACTCTATTGTATGGGTGAGCACATGGTGGGAAAAATCCTCTGCTACTGGTGCTGTAATATTTTCTCTCCCAGAGGCAAAATCTGGGACTTCAGTATCCCTGTGGCACTTGTGTCACCAGACTTCAGATATCTGACAGCTACACCTGCTGGCACAGATTTAGATACCAAAATGAATGGCAATAATCTCATTAATGGACCTTTTCATCCCCTCCGAGCTCTGCCTTGGCAGAGGCAGAAGTTGAGCAGCCAAGTCAGGTTTGACTTTCACTCTTCTCCAATACTTTGCAGCATCCGTCTGGGAAAGGGCCTGGGGATGGAGAAACCAGCAAGGCAGGGCTTTCACTGGATGGTTTTCTTCATCTGCAAACACCTCTGTTTGGGGTTGGCTGAACGTTCCATCCATGGAATAGCTGAAATCCTTCAGCTTTATGTTTTCTCCTTCCTCATATTTGCCCTCAGCTGAATTTGGCAAGTAGTTGGCAAATAATTTTGTCTGGTGGAAGTTTTCCTTTTCATCCATGAATCCCTCCTCCTGCAAAACTGCTCACTGCACCTGCCAGTCTCTCTTTTCAGGATCAGTTTTCCTCTCTCACCTGGTCTGAGTTTGGAGAAGTGCCCATCCATCCCAGGTCTGAATTTGTGTTTTCACTGAGGTGAAAAGAGCAGACATGGTTTTCCAGGGAGCCTGTGGCTGAGGCTCTGCTGAGCTAAATGAATGCTCAGGAAAACCAGTGAATAGGAAAATAATGGAGTGATCCAGGATTTATAGCACATCTTAGAAACATCTCAATAAATTCCAGGATCCTCTCTGCATCAAGGATGAAGTGTTTCAAGGAATCTGACGTAGAAATCATGTTCTTAAAAATCTGCTGTTTCTCTAAATAATCAAAGTTCTTTTTTAATTATGCAAATTCAAGTTGCTGAGGAACAATTGCTTGATTAGGCCAGTCGGTACTGACCTAATAAATTATTTTGAATATTTTTCACAGGAAATTGATTTAATTGAAGCTTTTGTTAGCCCCTGCAAATGCGCTCGGTTCATGCCACAGCACCCAGGAATTTATAAATGGGCTCGGAATGTTGTTCAGGCACCAGAAAATAAACCTCCGAGCTATTTACTACCTCCATGATATATAAAGTTTGCAGTTTTGATTTTGTGTGATTATGTTCAGCAATGGTGACCTTTAGAGGCAACAATATTGAAGTGTAATGAGGAGATGTTTGATCACTGGTGTACAATGAGGAGTTGGCGTGACTTCTCCATTCCTTCCTGGAATCTGTGAAATCCAGCTGACAGGCTTTAACCTTTAGACTGCTGAGGGCTGGAAATGTGTAGGGATTTAGCCTGTTTATACACCAGGGTGGCTATATGAAATTTTATATAATTTCCCATCACTGCACGCGGAGATATTGTATGTTTAATAAGAGCCACTGCTGGCCAATATTGTGCTGGGAAGGGGCTGGGTCCGTGTGCCAACGGCAGAGGGGCTGCCCACCTCATCCCTGGGGCGTGCTGGGCAGCTCCCAGTGCATCCCTGCATCCTCAACAGGCCAGGGCACAGAGCTTCACCTGCATCCCTGCATCCTCAGCATGGCACAGAGCTCCCAGTGCATCCTCAGCATGGCACAGAGCTTCACCTCATCCCTGCATCCTCAGCATGGCACAGAGCTCCCTGTGCATCCTCAGCATGGCACAGAGTTCCCTGTGCATCCCTGCATCCTCAG